>NC_134790.1:23329639-23374639 GCF_046742065.1 Oratosquilla oratoria
CCTTTCCACTCCTTCTCTTCCTCCTCCTCCTTTCCTAACCCCCCTCCCTTGCACACACACTCCTCCTCCTCTTCCTCCTCCTCCTCCTCCTCCTTCCCTTCCCACTCCTTCACCTTCCTTTGTTTTACAATCATACTTTTCAGCCACATACACATATGTCGGGTTGTTAGCAAAACGCGCTTGTTTATGCTCAGTTTCACATGACTTATTTTTCTCGCTTCTTCTCTTCCCCATTTTCCTCTTTCTAAACACATTTTTGCTTTTCTTTTATCATCACGTCTTTAAGATCCTGAATGTCCATCAGCTTTCGTCGTCACATTATTTTTTCAGGTCTAATTTTCAGTTTCACGTTTCTTCCTGCGATTTTACTCTTATCTGTCTCTTTTGCCCCACAGTCGATATATATATATTTTTTCTATTTTGTATATCTTTCCCTTTTCCCAGGTTTCGTATCAACTCTCGCGTTACTTTAGATTATTTCTTTCAACAAATTTTATTCGCATGAGATTTCGTTTTTAATTGTTCACTTTGCAGAAGCGAGGAAGCTCGCAGGCTGAGCGGGTTAAGGCGTCGTTACTTGCGGCGAAGGTCGAGGGGATGGCGGTTCGAATCCTGCCACCGGTGAAGTTGAACCAAGGGTATGGTTAATTAAATTCCACGCTACAAAGTCCTCTGTGAGGGGCACCGTCCTAGCCTTCCGATAGGAGGGAGTTTGTGACGTTAAACCATAAAAAAAAAAAAAAAAATGAAGAAGGAACGGCTTCAGGTAAATTTGCATACATGCATACAAACGTGTCTATCTTTCCGGGAGGAATGAAGTGAAGGATTTCATGCTACCGGCTGTGAATGAACTATTTCCGGCCGATTCCGGTGAATTATGACTCAATACGTCCGGAGGCACACTCGTCAACAGCTAGCCCCTCCCCTTCAGAACAGCTGATTCTGCTCATGCTCTCTCTTTCTCTCTTCCCATCTCCCTCTCCATTCCTCCCACCCTCTCTCTCTGTCTGTCTCCCTCTCCCTTCCTCCCATCCTCTCTCTCTCTCTCTCTCTCTCTCTCTCTCTCTATATATATATATATATATATATATATATATATATATATCTTTCTCTTCCCATATGGGTTATATTGACTGCATGTTTGCTGATGTCAATATCTGAAATATTTAGTGACACCCCTACGGGCCAGAGTTATTCAGCATTACTTGAGGATTAGAGACCAAAAAGAAGGCTGATCAACTGCAACTCCTCTCTCTCTCTCTCTCTCTCTCTCTCACACACACACACACACACACACACACACACACACACACACTTACACACACAATATTTGCTGTGTTATCACTTCCATGCCTGGTGATTTTCTTCCTTTTATTCGGTTGCAAATGAAATGACACACTGCAGCGTGTGCGCGTGCGTGTGTGTGTGTGTGTGTGTGTGTGTGTGTGTGTGTGTGTGTGTGTGTGTGTGTGTGTGCGTGTTCGTGCACGCGTGTGTTTGATTTGCTTCAAGTAATTTTACTATAATCAAGGTACTGAGTAAAATTTTGGGACACCCTGTATATACGTTTATAAGTACATGCATACATACATACATATATATATATATATATATATATATATGTTTACATGTATATAGATGCACATATATTTATGTATACACACAAATAAGTATATACAGGGTGTCTCAAGTAATATACTCACTCTTTGTTTACATTTGTGTGTATTTTTCTTACGATACCCTGTATAAAAGTCTGCCCATCCTACGAAGATCGAGGAAAAAGAGAGACAGAGTAACAAGAGTAGGGAACGAAAGGGGAGAGGGAGAAACAGTAAAAGGAGGAGGGAAATGTGAGGAGGAGGAGGAGAAGGAGGAGGAATTGGAGGAAGGTGGGGGTGACGAAGTGATGAAGGAGAGGATTGGAGGAGGAGGGAGAGAAGGAGAGAAGGGAGATGTAGGAGCAGAAGGAAGAGAAGGAGAAGGAAGTTGTAACGAGAAGGAGGAAGCAGTAGATGACGAAGTGGACTGGAGGAGGAGGAATCGGAGGAGGAGCCGGAGGAGGAGGAGAAGGAGTATGGGGTGGAGAAGGAGGTGGAGGTTGAGTAGGAGGTGAGGGACGATTGAGCTGGAGGGTCAATCAAAGACGGAGGAGGTGAAAAGAGGAGACGCCGGCGGAAGGAAGACTTGAAGGAGAGGCTGAAGACGAAGGCGAAGAAGGAAGAGGTGGAGGAGGAGGAGGAGTAGGAGGAAGAGCCGCGGGCGGGGGTGAAGACCCAGAAGAGAAGACCTCCTTCGATTTGCATTCCTCCTCTGGAGTGATGCTGAGGAGTGGGCGGGTGAGGACGAGGGGGAGGAAGAAGGGGAGGAGGAACAGGAGGAAAAGGAGGTGGAGGAGGAGGAGGAGAATAAGGAGGAATAGGAGGAGAAGGATAAAGAGGAGTAGGAGAAGGAGAAGGAGGAGGAGGGAAATAAAGAGGAGGAAGGAGGAGGAGGGAAATAAAGAAGAGGAAGAAGAGGGAGGGGTGAAGAGGAGGAGGATAAAGAAGAGTAGGAGGAGGGGAATAAAGAGGAGGAACAAGAGGGAGGGGTGAAGAGGAGGATAAAGAAGAATAGGAGGAAGATATAGAGGAGTAGGAGGAGGGGAATAAAGAGGAGGAAGAAGGGGAGGGGTAAAGAGAAGGAGGAGGAAGAGGAAGAGCAGGAGCAGGATAAGGAACAGCAGGAGGAGTAGGAAGAGGAGGAAGAGCAGAGGGAGGAAGAAACCTAAGAACGTAAGAATGGAGGAGACTGCAAGAGACCATAAGGCCTACACTAGGCAGTTCCATGTACTTTACCATCTTTCATCCATATCCATGAAGCTACTATTTCATCTTCTCTTAAAACTTGTTTCAGCGCTCACTATAGGCAATTCACTCAAAGAATCTCAGTCGATCCTGCGTTTTCGGTTGGCAGCCCTGCTCACCCTTCCGCCGCTGAGCGAGCTGAAACCTCAAGCTTCCCTAAAATATATTTATATTTCTTCCCTTAGTTCAGTGACAATACGAGTTACACGAATTCCATGTACATCTAGGGATGAAGCAGTTCTTGTTCACCTACTTTAAAGCTTTCAATGTCGATAATGCAAAGAAAGTAATTATAGCGAGTATAAGGTAAGGAATATAATTTTAATGTTTATACAGCATTTTACTTATTATCGCTGTATCCAGTCATTATGAGGCTGGTTATAAAATTTAACATGTCTTCTGTGATATCAAATAGTCATGAATATGATTGTGCTTTCACATATCCCATAAAGTGACACATAAAAAAAGAAAACGAAAGGTTTATATGATTATCTTTTGATACTGGACGGGTGGCGGGAAGCACAGCGTCTTGCTTCCTCCCTCCACCCCAATTAATCTCATGAGTCAAAATTGAACATGACTTGAGTACATACCGCTCATGGTTTTCCGCATCTCGGTTAGTTTACGGCTTTCATTATCTTTGAATATGGTTGTATCAACATATATGGTCGGAAGTGTGACACTCTGATCGGAAATTGAAATATTTTGATACGAAAAAGTATGAACCGCCTCCACGTAGTGCATCCTGGAAACGTCATAATAATTGACGGCTAAATGGATCATGATTTTACCAACCGTAGCATTTCAGTCGCTCTATATTGCAAGAGTGGGGGAAAGGGAGGAGATAGATCTTCCATTACGCACTGTGGTGACACAGATGCCCCTCATGAATTTCTTTTATGGTGTGTGAGTTGCATCGCAGCGAAGTTTTTCTTATCTAAATATTTCAATTTCCGATCTGAGTGTCATTCTTCCGACCATATACGTTGGTACAACCATATTCAAAGACTCGAGAAGATAATGAATATGAGATGATGAAAGCCGTAAACTAATCAAAATGCGGAAAACCATGAGCGGTATGTACTCACGTCATATTCAATTTTGACTTATGAGACTGACTGGGACGGAGGGAGGGAGCAAGACGCTGTGCTTCCCGCCACCTGTCCAGTATCAACAGACAATTATATAAACCTTTCATTTTCTTTTTTATGAGTCACTTTATGGGATATGTGAAAGCACAGTCATATTCATGACTATTTGATGACACAGAAGATATGAAATTATATAACCAGCCTCATAATGACGATACAGCGATGATAAGTAAAATGCTGTATAAACATTAAAATTACATTCTTTAACTCATACTCGCTATAATTTCTTTCTTTGCACTATCGACATGGAAAGCTTTGAAATAAGTGAACAAAGACTACCTCATCCTTGGTAAAGCCCTTGACCCATTTGAATACCTATTTTAGATCACCCCGCACTCTGCGTCTTTCCAGAGAGTGTAAGTTAAGGTGCCTAAGCCTGTCTTCTTGTGGTAAAACTCTAAACTCTTGTATCATTTTGGTCATTCTCCTCTGTACTGATTCTAGTAAATCCATATCCATTCTAGGCCAAAACTGTACCACATAGTCAAGGATGGGTCTAACTATCGCCAGACAGAGTTTAAGGATTACCTCTGCACTTTTGTTAACCTTCCTAGCACTGAATCCCAATATCCTGATAGCCTTATTCTAAGCACTAATGCACCGTTTCCTGGATTTAAGGTCTGGACTCACTAACACTCCTAAGTTCTTGTCACATTCTGTTTTCTTAATACGGCATTATTCAAGCTGGGGCGTGTAATCCTTCGTTTAACACTGCACTTATTTTGGAGGCGGAGAGAGGGGAAAGGAAGGAAGAGCAGATGGATAAGGAGGAGGGGGAAGGGGAAGAAAGAACAGAAAGAGGAGGAGAAGGAGGATGCAGATGATGATGAATGAGGAGGAGGAGGAGGAGGAGGAGGGGAGGAGGAGGGGAGGAGGAGGAGGAGAAAGAGGAGGGTGAAGAGAACACTGAAGAATGTCAAGAGTAAGAGAGAAATAAAAGAAAAAGGAAGAGTAGAAAAAGGGATATACAGAGAAACAAACAGAAAAATTAAAACGGACAAATAAATATATCATTGTGACAGTGATGATGATGATGTTGATAATGATGGCGATGATGATGATGACGACGATGATGACGATGATGACAACGATGATTATGGTAATGATGTTGACGATGATGACAAGGACAATAACAATGATGACGACGATGACTATGATAACGATGTTGACGATGATGCCAAAGACGATAACAATGACCATCATCATCATCATCATTACCACTACCATCACCATCGTCGCCGATGACGTTGTCACTGTTGTCATCATCACCATCATCGTCATCATCATCATCATCAACAGCATTAAAACAATGACGAAAAGGAAGAAAAAAAAGAGGACAATGAGGAAGAAGAGAACGAAAGGGAGAAATAAAAGAGGAATGAAATATGAGAAGGAGAGAGTAAAGAGGAAAAGGAGAAGAAGGAGAAGCCGAGAGCGTGGAGGAGGAGGAGGAGAAAGAGGGAAAAAAAAGAGGAGAGAGGGAAGAGAAAAATGAGAAGGGAGAATGTGATGGAGGAGGAGGAAATGGAGGACGAGGAGGAGGAGGAAGAGGAGAAGGGGGAGAAGGAGGAGGTGGATGAGGAGGAGACGGAGTTGGAGGTGAGGAAGAGGCAAAACGGAGGCGGAGGAGGCGAAGTAGGAGTAGGAGGGCAAGGAGGAGGCGAAGTAGGAGTAGGAGGGCAAGGAGGAGGAGAAGGAGGAGGCGTTGGATGAGGAGGAGGAGGGGAAGGAGGAGGCGTTGGAGGAGGAGGAGGAGAAGGAGGGGAAGGAGGAGGCGTTGGAGGAGGAGAAGGAGGGGAAGGAGGTGAAGGAGGGGAAGGAGGAGAAGGAGGAGAAGGAGGAGGCGTTGGAGTCGGGGGAGGAGGAGGAGGCGTTGGAGTAGGAGGAGGAGAAGAGGGAGGCGTTGGAGGAGGAGGAGAAGAAGGAGGCGTTGGAGGAGGAAAAGGAGGAGGAGGAGGAGGAGGAAAAGGAGGAGGAGGCGTTGGAGGAGGAGGAGGAAGAGGAGGAGGAGGAGGAGGAGGAGAAGGAAATATAGAAGGATGGCGATTAGGGAGAGTAAGCTCAACACAAGACCAAATACGCTTCGTTTAATATTCCCAAATTTAAACCCAAAAATCAAAAATCAAAAGAAAATCGCCAAAAGGTCAAAACGAAGGTAAACATATTCTTTTCAATTTCATCGAAGGGTCTAGGAGGCAAACAGGAGGCGCTGGGGACTCTGAAGACGTGTTTGATTGAGAGGGAGAAGGAGACGAAGGAGGGAAAGGACAAAGGAAGGAAGAGGAAATGGGAAGAGCCATGGAAGGAGAGAGGGAAGGAAGGAAGGAAGAAAGGAAGAAAGTAGGCAGAGGCAAGGAAGGTGATATGGAGGAAAGGTAAGCACGAGGGTAAGGACACAAACAAGGGAAGATAGTGAATGAGAAAAGAAAGCAGAAAAATGAAGACATGAGAGAAGGAAGGAGTGGCAGATGAAGAAGGGAGGAAGGAGGAAGGAAGAAGGAAGGAGGAAAGAAGCAGGAAGGAAGGGAGGAGGAAGGAAGGAGGAAGGAAGGAGGAAGGAAGGAGGAAGGAAGGAGGAAGGAAGGAGGAAGGAAGTATTTGCATTCTGTAGGCAATAACCAGCGCTTCTATCCTTGGGGACAATATAACGCAGCTGGAGAATCATATAAGAGGTATCTGATAGAGGTAATATAGTAAAAAAGGAGGTACTGTGGACACTGGTCTCCAATTATCCAAGAACTATTCGTGTCTCGGGGGGGGGGGGTAGTAGGAAGGAAGTAGAAAAGGAGTGGAGGAAAGAAGGCGTAAGGAATAGAAGAAAGAATGGAAGATTAAACGATTGTGTAAGGAAAGAGAGAGAGGAAAGTGCGGAACTGTTAGAATTAAATGTGCAAAAAAAAGGAGACAACGCAGAATGGAAACAAAGAATTTACTGAAGTATGTAAAAGGTAGATAGAAGCATAAAATAGAGAAGGGACAAAGAGAGAGAATTGAAAGAGGGGAAGAAAATAATAATAAAAAGAGGTTGTGAATTGGGAAAAATTGGATCAAGGTAAGATGGTCTGAGAAGCGGGCTGGCTTGGGTGAATATGGTTTATGACCATATTTTCATATACGTCTCTTCTTCAAATAAATCAAATCGTCTAATACAAGCCAAATGCGTTACCTTAACTAAAGTATCAAGAAAAGACAGGAGGGAGGAAGAGAGGGAAGGAAAAGATATAGTTTATACGAAACTGTACTTCCAACCACGATATCTTCGACTTGTGTACTTACGAATTGTACGACTCAAGCCTTCACTCCCACCACGGAACAAGAACCTTATCGATAACCCGGAAACGAGGTTAAGGAAACAAACTGCTTGAAGAAATGAACCAACTTGTCGAATTTCAAGTATGGCTTCCATCATGAGCCAGCAGCGCAACGTTCGGCCGAGTTTCGGAACAGGCAACAGCATAAAAAGTGGCACAAAGTCAAGAGCAAGCGAGGTGATTTGCTTGAGAGTTGAGCACACAAATAACCAGCTTGCAATACCCAGACGAAGCAAACGTTCCTGGTAAACAATTCGACATGAAGAGGTGGCCAACAATACGGTTGAATGAGAAGTTCTTGAGGTGAAAGAGAGAGGCTAAGTCCATCCTTATGACGCAAGATACCGTTTGTAATTACTGCACAAAAAATATGTATGCATATGCTCGACCAAGTTCCGCAAACATTAACATACGTAATTACATTAACAAATGAACAAACACTCAAAAAAACATTTACAGATATCTACAAACACTCAAGACACAAACTGATACACACACATCCTAAAAAAAACCCACACACAAACATTCGCGGTTTGATTCACACAGCACCAACGCTTTCTGTCTGTCTGCAAGATGCATTTTTCAAGACACTAAACACTCGAACTATACACAGGCAGTGACCACCCACCTCTCATTGATAATTAATCAAATCGGAAGCATGCTGCTCTCGCATTCGTTTATTTGTGGGTTCGAATCCCACATCCCTCTCCGATTCCCAGCAGTGACTGTTCATTACCTACCCCAACAGTCCCCAAAATGCACAATAGGGCAAAGGTGGTGGTTTCGGCAGCAGCTACTCAGCGCCTCCTGGCGTAGGCTCCTCACCTCCAAACATTTAATTAATCATCCCAACTACTCGACCCTTGTGGCACTTCGAAGGAAACGACTGGTCAGTTTAATGGCACTTGTCCACTCTAACCCACCAGGGGGTGCCACCACTGTTAGATAAGGATCCTACGCCAGAGGGCAATGAGTAGCTGCGGCCGAAGCCATCACCTTTGCCTTACCATGCACTTTGGAGACTAGTGGGACAGGTAAAAAACAGTCACTGCTGGGAACCGAAGAGAAGTGCTGGATTCGAACCCACAAATAAACGAATGCGAGATCAACACTCCCCGGATTACGCTACCAGCGCAAAGGAGGCCAACTTCGAAGCTAGACCACGAGACAGTCCTTACGAATATCGTTTAGAAATCGCATATATTGAAATCAATAGTATTTTCTTAATTTAAGCTGCAATATCTAATAATATTATTGAGTTGAATTGTAAGAGTCAAATCATAAGACTTTTATTAATTTGTTTATTCATTAATTTTCTAAATGGATGACGCAAAGGCGATCTCCTCATCCTTTGGCGTCAAAATCAGGAAGGGGAAAATCTTGTCCACATTAACTCCTTGCGTACAGGATGGCATCTTTCCTTTTATTCTGTCTGTCGCCACACGATTTTATTCATCTTCCTGGCACCCTATTCAGTTGTGAGAAGGTTGAGGCAAGTAAACCACGTGTACTGTGGGTCAGTATTCAGATGCACCTAGGGAACACTTTTTGTGGAGTCAGAGGCAATAAATGTAACTCACCAAATTTCATACAAGTACTCCTCGACTTACGATGGGGTTTGGTTGCGAGAAACTCATCGTAAGTCAGAAAAGTCAAGTCGAAAATGGGGGGAGGAGACGCATAGAATGGAGTGGCGAGCCTAATTTTTCTTAAGCACATATTTAGCAAAATAATTAACATGAGAATATACATATCTACGTGTGCTGGGGAATAAATAAGTATATATATATATATATATATATATATATATATATATATATATATATATATATATATATATATATATAGATAGATAGATAGATAGATTAGATATATGTATATATATTTTTTTACCTGCCATAACCCATTGTAATTTCAAAAATTACTATGTCGAGGAATGGCTGCAATTAATACTATGATTACATCAATATCAGATGTTGTTCTGCTGACATTTCTACAACTTTCATCAATATTTCCATTCATACGGTTGACGTTAATGTTATCGTTTTTGTCTATTTTTATCAATATTACAATCAATAGCATCAGTAATGTCAATATCGTCAATTCAGCTTTAATGAAATTCTCACTGAATCTCATTCAAAGCCCTCGTCATTCCCACAATTAATGTTTTTATAGTCACGTCACTGGTACGGTTATCAATAACAAACGACAGTGAAGAAATATGATGATGATGTTTTTTTCTAGAAAAAATTATTCTATTTTGTTATTATGATTATGAACTGGTGATACGTTTCATAACAGACTAATAACTCCTTTTCATCGTTTGTAAAATTTTAAATATATCATCTGCACATTTATTGATAACAGTTATATTTTTTTATGATTATCATTTTTTGGAGACGGGGATAACGAGAAACTATGATGAGGGGGGGGAAGGGTGGTGGATGGAAGAGGAATGGAAAGGAGTGGGTATCTCGACTGGCTACCTCTCTTATATGGGGGAAGATGCCTCCTAGTATATAGATAAATAGATAGGAATATCAACACGACATTTATTGAAAATATTCACTACTTCGTTTTCATTCTAGTTATAATCCTTGTTGCCTCGTTTAGTACTGAGGACTACAAAATTCTTCCTTATCATTTATACACTTAAATAGCACTACTGCCTAGTGTAGGCCTTATGGTCTCTTGCAGTCCCCTTCATATGTTCTTATTCATTATTCATAACCTCTGGTCATGTTCATGCACAAAACATGGTGATGGTCTGGAAAAACACGAATAGGGTGATCAGATGATGAGAATGATTGGCAGGTCTAATCATGGATGTAAAATAGGGTCGTACCACGCGGGCTGGGAATTAATACGTTGAAATTTTCAAATGCAAGCAACACGGGCCCCTCACGCTGTCACATAAGATCCGGTAATCATAGATGCTAATGCACCTTCGGAGTGATTCAGCAATATTGCCTAATGGTGATATTCTTCTTTATCTCCTTTTATTTTTATAATATTACATCACTATCATTATCATCATAATTTTTATTATCAATATTATTACTATTATTATTATTATTATTATTATTATTATTGTTGTTGTTCTTATAATCTATTGATTTATGTTATCATCATTATAATTTTTTTTATTTGATAAATTATTATTGCAACGACATGTAACGCTTTAGTGTAAGGCCCATACTATACGAGCGTCTAAAGCGCCGCGTTTGTGCTGCTGACGCCTCCCTGTATTTTATTTTAATCTAGACGGGGCGTTGAAAGCGCGGCGTTTTTAGAGGCCGCGAAAGCGCTATTCGTGCTATGTCGTTTTCTGAGCAGTACTGCTTGGGACATAGTACAAGATGGATGTCGTGCAAACAGGATGTATTTTGGCGGCGCTTAATCTTTTTCAAGAGTGGCATGAACATCATGAAAGAAAAAAAAAAGAGATTGGAGTACTCATCCCGTTTTAGCCAATCGCCTATCAACAGGACAGTTCTATATAACGTTTGAAAAGCATAGAATGTATCCCGACAAGTTTTTCCAGTATTACAGAATGTCAGTGACATCATTTGATGAACTTCTGTGTTTAGTATGCGAGAAAATAAGGAAAAATGATACACTTATGAAGAAAAGTATTCCTCCTGCTGAGAGACTTGTTATTACATTGATATGTAGTGGCCTGAAGTGCGTGCTTCCTCTACGGACGCCGCGGCAGAACTGCCGGGTATAGTATGACAAGCGTTGAAAACGTTGCGTCACCAACGCCTTCAGATGCGTTAGCAGCGCCGGACGTCCGTCAACGCCGACTACCCAAGCGCTAAAAACGCTCGTATAGACTGAAAATTTGCTTTCCATTCAAATAACATTGATTAGTTTCATTAGCGTTAACGTTGGGTCAGAACTGCCGCGTTGTAAACGCGTTGTAAACGCTCGTATAGTATGGGCCTAAGATTTCCGCAAAGGCAGGAGAGTGTGCAGTGTGATGTGGTGGAGGTATGTATCCATCTCATGTCCTAATCTTATTCGGCTGTACGTAACCTCCTCGGTTAATCCCTTGCTTTCAAAGCAGACAGAGGCTCATCCATCACGCTATGGTCTTAGCCGCCAATGAACGGGAGGAAGATGAAGATGAGGAGCCTACGTCAGGAGGCGCTGAATACCTGTGGCCGAAGCCGCCACTTCTACCCTATTATGTGTTCTGGGGACTGTTGGGGTAGTTAGTAGACAGTCAATGCTGGGAACTGGAGAGGGATGCGGGATTCGAAACCACAACTAAGCAATTGCGAGATGTAAATAGAGAAGGTGAGTTGAACCGATTGTTTAGTTTCATTTGTTTCTAGATGTCTGTTACCGAGGTGTCCTGTTTTATGGTTAAGGAATTTATCTAAATTAGACAAATTTAGGCTTAAGAAGGAAACAGGCAAAAACCGGATGAGGCTGACAGGTTGTACGGGAACTGGAACTGTCTAGTGTGGGCCTTATGGCCTCATGCAGTCTCCTCCATTTTTATGTTCTAAGAAAGAGGATAAGTGAACTTGCAAGGAGAGGAGGAGAAGAGTTTTAAGGTCCGTGAAGAGGAAGTTAAGATTTATTTGCTACCAAAGTCTAACCATGTCGAGTGTTATGTGGAAGTTAAGATATTAGAATATATGAATGGAGGAGGCTACAAGAGACCATAAGGCCTACACTAGACAGTTCCATGTCCCTTACCACCCACCATACCTCTCTATAAAGTTACCTCATCTTTTCGTAAAAGAACTAATAGTTACATCACTCACTACATGGTTACTGAGTCTATTCCATTCGTTAACTACTCTGTTGGTAAACCAGTTCTTGCCTATTTCCTGGTGTCTGGTTTTCGCCCTTCTCACTTTCTTACTTTTTTTTTAGTTTAGTTCAATAATCTAATAAAAGATTTAGTTTCAACGTTGTCTAGGGTTCATATATCGCAAATGTTCTTTTTTTAAGTGTGGTTGCACGCTTCCAGAGAACAAAGAGAATACATAGACACATACGCATACACACACACACACACACACATATATATATATATATATATATATATATATATATGTGTGTGTGTGTGTGTGTGTGTGTGTGTGTGTGTGTGTGTGTGTGTGTGTGTGTGTGTGTGTGTACGTACATTACATATGTGTGAGTGTTTGTACGTGGGCGAACGTGTGTGGGTGAGTGTATGTGTACTTGTGCGTACACATATATGTCACCATGTGCATGTTGAAGAGTGTGTACATAAATGTTGAGAGAGGGAGGGAGAGAGAGAGAGAGAGAGAGAGAGAGAGAGAGAGAGAGAGAGAGAGAGAGAGAGAGAGAGAGAGAGAGAGAGAGAGAGAGAGAGAGAGAGAGAGAGACAGAGAGAGAGAGAGAGAGAGAGAGAGAGAGAGAGAGAGAGAGAGAGAGAGAGAGAGAGAGAGAGAGAGAGAGGAAGACAAACAACAAGGAGAACTGGAAGTTAGAATAAAAAAAATCCTTCACGACACAAACGTTTATTAAAGCGACAACTCCTTGTTCTTGTTCCAGCGGAATCACACCAATGCATTCTAACCACAAGCACTTCTCTCACGACAAACAGGTCATCGAAAACGGCCGCGTGTAGGTCTGGTCTGACGTCTCCCGAACCTACGAATAACCGAGTTGCCTCCCAGACACGTGCAAGCAATCCACCGTTGAATTATTCAGCTGCATATATGAATGCTATCCCTGTGACATGACTGGACTACCAGTGGTTGAGACCCTCCCACCGTCCTGGGTGTTAGTGACACCGATAGAGATCACTATAGGCACTGTTATTAAGCGATACCATAAGACACTGTGCTATTGATACGATAAAATCACTCTCATTAAGGAATTCTAGAGGTACTGTGCCACAGTGCTCATTGAAAGCGCCGTTATTAGGTAATATCATAGGCACAGTGCCACAGATATGCGTGTTTGAAGCATTGGAAGAATATGACCCTCTACGTAATATTAACTCCTCTTTCCTTTTATGAAGGAGTTGGCCAGTCAAGGCAGCACCCACCGTCCACCCATTTCACACACATTCGTTTCCCTTTTATCTAATCTCCTCATAATCGTATACAGGAATTAACTCGTTGGAGATCAGTATGAAAGGAAGTTAACTTGCAGGGAATAGTGTGTGCAGGGAAGAAAAGGATAGCTGGAGTTGTTGACTACAAGCGCTGACAGACATTTTGAAATCCCTTTATGTTGCAATGCAAAAGAATTAAGATTTATTCAAAGTCGGGAAACATAATTATTATGAGTGTAATGAAGACCATCCTAACACGGTAAAGTTATAAATCCTGAATTATGAACGTCTTCGCTACAAGGAATTGGGTAACCGCTGCGAACGAGATTTGTTGGTCGTGAGTTCGAGCTCCGGGACACACTGCTGTCTCACTGCATTGGTTCCCGACACCCCTGGCGAGGCGGGGAGGCGACCCAACCTCGGCCTAAAAAAAATAAATCTGCTTACCGCAACTGACAAGGCTTAGACCTACCAGGGGTTTCTCACTTCCCACTGTGTGGGTAGTGGGGTGATGAGGTGAGAATCATGGAAATCACAGACACATTACTATCCATCATCCTCCCACACACACACGCACAAATGTACCATGTACGTCTGAATCACATACACACACACACACACACACACATACACACACACCAGTACTAAAAAGAATATAAAGAAACTAGAAAGAATACAGAGAGTAACGACAAAGTATGCACCAGCTCTTTCCAAATTAACATACGAACAAAGATTATCCAAATTGAAATTACCAACACTGGAGCAGAGAAGAGAAGGAGGTGATCTATTGACTATATTTAGAATCATGAAAGGAATGGAAATCCTTGATAGGAATGAAT
This sequence comes from Oratosquilla oratoria, assembly GCF_046742065.1. Taxonomy (NCBI): domain Eukaryota; kingdom Metazoa; phylum Arthropoda; class Malacostraca; order Stomatopoda; family Squillidae; genus Oratosquilla; species Oratosquilla oratoria. The sequence goes on from NC_134790.1 coordinate 23,343,830, forward strand.
TACTAGAAAATGACAATGGAAAAACAAGAGGTCATGAAAAGAAACTCCAAAAGGATAACTATAGAAGAGGTCGGAAAAAGAGTAGATTCCCATACAGACTGCCGGATATCTGGAATAACTTAGACAAAGAAACAGTGTGTGTGTGCAAATACTATTAAAGATTTTAAGAAAAAAACTTGATGCTGAAAGATACAAAGACGGGTCATCACGAGTATAATTCCCTTCCTGTGTAATACAACTAGGTAAATCTAGGTAAACACACACACACACACACACACACACACCCTTCACCTTCCATCCTCCTAGACACGCACACAAGTATCCAAGTTGGACTACATGTCACGAGAATGAATGAGCCTAATCAAACTCTGATGTTCAATACATCATGTATTGTACATTTGTACAAAGACCTTGTGGTCTCGGTATGACGGACGCACACGACTGAATCCCGCCCAAAGGACACATTAGACACGTCATGAACACAGCAAAGCCTAACACTTCTCATTCTCGGTACTTACGGATTACGCTGGCCCACGTTTGTTAAACGGAGGATTTGAGGTTGTTTAAGGCAGTGAGGCTCCTTCGATTTTTAGATTTTTTTTCTTATTATTTTTTTTTCAGAGTTTGAGAAGGTTTGGGTGATGTAGTCATAAATCTCACTTGAAAGATAAGTTTACAATCACACGTATATGTATATATATAGATATACATATATACCTATATATACATATACATATATACATATGTGTGTGTGTGTGTGTGTGTGTGTGTGTGTGTGTGTATGTACGTATGTGTGTGTGTGTGCGTGTGTGTGTGTGTGTATGTGTGTATGTGTGTGTATGTGTGTGTGCGTGTGTGTATGTATGTATGTACGTATGTGCGCGTGTGTGTGTGTATGTGTGTGTGTGTGTGTGTGTGTGTGTGTGTGTGTGTGTGTGTGTGTGAAGACATATACGGTTACACACACGTCCATCCCCTTTTTAGCAAAAGGTTCTCCAAATTAAGAAGATAATCTTGTTTACGTGAACAAAACTTTCTGTAACACAATACCTTTTTCCATTTGTTTCCAACTCTGCAGAGTAAATCGACACAAATATATGTGTCAAGAAAATCATCATGGGTTTCGATACCACTTACCACCAAGCTGAATCGGTTCGTTCCTTAACCTCCAGAGGATCTCAAATGGACTATAAACTATGATTTAATACACGGTTATCCTCTGACCGGGTTTAGAGCTGATAAAATGTGGTAGTAATAGTTTATACATTATGAAGGGCCTGTCGTCTATTACGAATAGTTTTAGGTACACTGATATATACCTCACACTCGTGGCGTCATCGGAAGTGAGCTGGTCTCGAATTCGCTTAATCGCGGGTTCGAGTCCCGCACTTCGCAGTGACGTTTGTTACCTCCCTCAATAATCCCCAATGCGCATAATAGGGCAAAGGTGACGGCTTCGGCCGCAGCTACTCAGCGCCTTCTGGCGTAGGCTCCTCACCTTCTATATGATGACATTGGCAAGGACATTAATTATTAACAATTTGAGAGGAAAAAGTTATGTTTTTACACACACACACAAAAAAAGCAAAACGGGGGATTCAAGAGAACCCTGGACTCAAAAAACGAAAATATTGAATAACAGGCCATGGACGAAAGAAAAACTAAACACAAAATACTGAGAGGAAAAGAATGATATATAATAATCTAAACAAATTGAAAAAAAACGCGCACACTTCAATCTCAAGGAAGGGTTGCGATGGTTACATTTCACAGAGATAACAACGTCTCTACTAATTCTCTCTCACACTCGATGTTGCAACATTTATGCTTTCCAAAGCACTCAGGTAGTAGTGCCCACAGAGTAACGAGGCCTTTTTCAACACTTGAGCATTGTCTGAGTGTGGTAAAGTCTGTCACGAGCCTCACGACGTGAATGAAATGTAAGACATGCATACACACACACACACACATATATAACCTCCTTCCTTTGTGAAGGTGTCTGAAACAAATCCTTACGATAATGACGTCATAACGGAATGGCCAACTCTTGGGAGCCAGAGTGGCATATCAGCCTATCTCCCTCCCTCCCTGCCTGCCTCCTTGTAAACAATCGGATTCCAAATGAGACTGGCTCTCCGAAGGCTTCGCTCACAGAAAAGTGTAAACGGCTGAAGAATGACCGGTGATTTATCCGGAGTGGTTACGGAAGATCCGGGAAACAGAGAGGTATTGGTGGTGGTGGTGGTGGTGGTGGTGGTGGTGGTGGTGGTGGTGGCGATTGTGGTGGTGGTGGTGAGAAGACTACGCCAGGAGGCTTTGGGTAGCTGCGGCCGAAGCCACCGCCTCCTTTGTCCTATCAGGCGTTTCAGGGACTGTTGGTGGAAGGTAACATAAAAAGTCACTATTGGGAATGAGAGGGAAGTGACTGTGGGACTCGAACCCGCAACTAGGAGGATGTGAGATGCAGTGTACGCTTCCCATTACGCCACCAGCAGAAAAAAAAAAAGATGGATGAGATAGATGAGTCCACCTTCATATATATATATATATATATATATATATATATATGTGTGTGTGTGTGTGTGTGTGTGTGTGTGTGTGTGTGTGTGTGTGTGTGTGTGTGTGTGTGTTTGTGTGTGTGTGTGTGTGTGTGTGTGTGTGTGTGCGCGCGAGTGTTTGTATGTGTGTGTCTGTGTATGGGCGCTCGCGCGGAGATGTGCATTGCACAAAACCTGCTTATATTGAAAAGCTGTATAGCAAATAATATTGCAATCTGTGTGTCACAAACATTTTGCTTATTATTTCTACAGTGTCGGGAGTGACGTGGGGGGTGGGGGATAATGTCACGTGGGATGTGGCTTTGGTCAAGAGAATTCATAATCCCCTCGTTATTGAAGTGATGTCAAGTCTGGAGGGGAGTGGGTACATGACCTGGAAAAACAACAGAAATTAATTTAAAAAAAAATGTCAGACGTTAATTTAATTAACAAGGCTTATTTCTGTTCCAACAATAATGAACGAGTTTAAAGACTGATGATCAACCAGACAGTTAGGTACGAAGGGATTATATATCTGACTACCAAAAGGTATATCACCAAATTAGTAGTATTGCCTTAATAGAGGGTGGTTAAGTATAAGTAAACAGAGAAATATGTGTTAAAATGTGAACATCAAGATGTGGCGTTGACCACTTTATTATTACCCTTTATTTATTTGTTAATCTATAAATTTATGGCTGTCCCTCCGTGTAAGGGGGAAAAAGCCTTTGGTATATGTATGTATAAATCTACTCATCTATTTATCTGTCCTATCCCTCAGGTTTTCAGTACTGGGAACACAAATACATGATCATAACATATGGAGTGGAAGACATAGTCCTAAGAAAACAACCACCAGGATCAAGAAAATCAAAAACACTAACACTAATAACACCACTAACAACAACACCTGCATCATAAGCACCTGGATTGTACTCAGAATCTAGATTTTCGTAACCAGAATCTAGATTGTATTGATGTAATCAGATTCTAGATTGCAATGTTGTAATCAGATTCTAGATTGCATTGTTGTATTCATACTCTAGACTGTATTGTTGTATTCAGACTTTAGTTTGTATTTTTGTATTCGCAATGTAAATTGTATTCTTGTATTCAGAATGTAAATTGTATTCTTGTATTCAGAATTTAGATTCTATTGTTGTATTCAGACTTTAGTTTGTATTGCTGTATTCAGAATGTTAATTGTATTCTTGTATTGAGAAAGTACATTGTATTGTTGTATTCAGGATTTACTTTGTATTGTTGTATTCAGAATGTAGATTGTATTGTTGTATTCTGAATGTTGATTCTATTGCTGTATTCAGAATTTAGTTTGTATTGCTGTATCTAGAATGTAAATTTAACATATTAAGAATCTAGTCTTTATTGTTCCATTTAGAATGCATATTGTATTGTTTTATTCAGAATGCTGATTGTATTGTTGTATTCAGAATGTAGATTGTCTTGTTGCATTCAGAAACTAGTCATGACGTGTGGTGGAAACTGTACATCACCACCTGAGTCCAACACGAAGAAAAAATATTGGAGAGAAGAACTGCGGAAAGTATAGATTATGCAAAAATCACGAGAGAAAGCAAATGAGATGAACAAGAAAAAAGAAGAGTAGGAGGACGGGGCAGAAGAAGAGGAGGAAGAGGAAGAAGAAGAAAGAAGAATATGAAGAATGAAAAGAAGAAAAATAAAAACGAGAAGAGCCAAAGCAAATGTAATTTCCAAACGTGTGGAGAAGGAAAGTGACGTCTGGGTTGATGACTCTGCAGTCTTCGCGCGGAAGAGAAGACAACGACGACGACGACTACCGAAGTCCGGGAAAGAGGAGAAAGAACCGCCGAGGAGGAGGTGTGCAAGAGGGAGCGCTCGTGCGGCAGAAAAGAGGAGGCGTTGGAAAAGGAGGAAGACGAGGACGAGGAGGAGGATAGGACAGATGAAGAGGGGGTGAGAAAGCTGTTTCAGGTAGGAATCAGGAAGAAAAATAGGGTAAGAACTATATATCTATATTTGTATGTATGTGTGTGTGTGTGTGTGTGTGTGTGTGTGTGTGTGTGTGTGTGTGTGTGTGTGCGTGCGTGCGTGTGTGTGTGTGTGTGCGTTTGTACTTAAAGAGTGTAAATTTGAAATCTGCGACCAATTAACGGAAATATTTAATAAGTCGGCAGACATTGGTTTTGTGCCTATTGCTTAGAGGCAGGCAAATGTTGTTCCTCTTTTCAAAAAGGGAGATATATCATCTATATGCAGCTACAGACCAATCAGTTTGACATCAGTTATAGGTAAAATGCTTCAATCAGTAATAGCTAATAGAATCTGAGATCACATCGAGAGATTTGATTCGTGACTCACAGAATGGATTCTACAAGGCTAAGTCATGTGTAACTAATCTTCTATCGTTTTACATTAATGTCTACAAGGCGTCAGATAACAATGATAGTTACGATGTTATTTACCTTAACTTACCAAAGCCTTCGACAAGGTGCCCCACCAGAGACTACTAAATAAAGTCAAGGCCCGTGGCATTGGAGAAAAAGTGTTTGAATGGATTAGAGCTGGGATCAGCATGAAAACAGTGGGTCACCATACACGGTTTAAGATCCACATAGGAGAGTGTTTCTAGTATAGTTCCCACAGGGCTCAGTTTTGGGTCCCTTATTGTTCATTGTGTATTTAAACGACTTGGACAATAGGATTAATAGTGATATTAGTAAGTTTGCAAACGACACTAAAATAGGACGCCTAATTAGGTCAGGAGAAGACGCCGAGATTCTGCAGAATGGTCTTAACAAATTGTTCAAATGGTCGGTGAAATGGCAAATGGACTTCAATATCTCCAAGTGCAGTGTGTTAAACGTAGGTTTACACAATCCAGAAAACAGGTATAGCTTAGATAACATAATTTTAGAAAAAACGGAGTGCGAGAGAGACTTGAGAGTTGTAGTGAGTCCTGACCTTAAATCCAGGAAATAGAGCATTAGCGCCAGAATACAGCTAACAGAGTATTAGGTTTTATTGCTAGGACGGTAACGAATAGGAGTGCAAAGGTAATTACCAAACTCTATCTAGCGTTAGTTAGACCCATCTTTGACTGCGGTACAGTTCTGGTCTCCGTTCTATAGAATGGACATCACTTCCCTAGAATAAGTACAGAGGAGAATGACCAAAATGATACATTGGCTTGGAAATTTACCATACGAGGCCAGCCCTAGGCACCTTAACTTACACTCTCTGGAAAGACGCAGAACGCGGGGTGATCTAATAGAGGTGTTTAAGAGATTCAAAGGCTTTAGCAAGGGTGATGCAAACAAGGTTATCGTATAAAGGCACCAGGGCAGGATTCACGGTAATGGATCTAAATTGGATAATTTTAGATTTAAGAAGGAAATAAACAAGAACTGGTTTACTAATAGGGTCGTCAACGAATGGAATAGACTTAGTAACCATGTAGTGACCGCTGAAACTATCAGTTGTTTTAAGAAAAGGTTAGGCAACTTTATGGGCGAGATGATAGGTGGTAATGAGCATGGAACTGCCGAGTGTAGGCATTATGGTCTCATGCAGTCTCCTTCATTCTTATGTTCTAATGAATAATATTTTGACGCAGATCGAAGGGATTTCTCCCCGTCTTATCTATTTTCCGCATGAGGGGAAACGGCCTTGCTGTGGATGTGCTGTGTCATGCTGCATTACTTCTCACCCAGGGCAGACGGCGGGACACAGCAATGACTCTTCATCCAAGAGGAGCTAAGATGAGAGGGAGGAAAGGGTGGTGGATGGGAGGAGAATGGGTAAGTGGATTTTAGGTTTGGCTACCTTCCTTATATGGGGGAAAAACCTTGGCATGTGTGACGTGTGTGAACATATATATATATATATATATATATATATATATATATATTTATATATATATATATATATATATATATATATATATATATTTATATATATATATATATATATTTATATATATATATATATATATATATATAATTTCAATATCCCTAAGGTGGAATAGAAGTGGAATATGTGTCTGCTTCAACCGTTACGCTCCACGAGATTAAAATGAACATTTTGAACAAATTACTAAGATATGGAATACTGTTCTCCTTAGATGTTATAGGTTAGACTACTTAGAAAAGTAGGTCAAGGTGGTGACATATAAGACTACTTAGAAAAACAATTTATAGATAACTTAACACTGTTCTCCCTAGTAAGTACATCTTGAACTACTTAGAAAAATAATCTGACCATAGATGCAGTGCACAAGTAATTACATCTTACATTACTTAGTAAAGCAATCTAATAAAAGGTTTAAAACCCGAAAAAGTTACCTCTTAAACTACTTAAAAAAGTAATCTAACAATAAGTGTAATGCTCGAGAGGTTATATCTAAAACAACTTAAAAACCAATCTAACAAAAGATGCAATTCGCGAGAGACTTCATTTTAAACCACTTGGGGCGAAAAGCAATCTGACAACAGACGAAATACTTCAGGTGGCAAAAGCTCAAAAACAAGCTAGCTGACACTCAGGAGCGTAGCAACACCACGTCGGACAATTTCAAGCTTTGTGAACAAAGGAATACTACAAAGGCTGAAGAAAATCCGGCAGGAGCAAGAGGACAAAGGCATCGAGGGTCTGTTGGACGAAGGAGATGCTGGTGCAGGCAAAGAGTCTACGTATGTGCCGGTTTCTTTCCGCAGGTCGGGAGATGCAACAAAGGGGGACTGGGTTCAGAGTCTAGCTGCGAAGACCCTCATCATTTTGTAAAAACAAAAGAAGTCATAGGTCTTCCTTATGAAACAATAAGGTCCAATACTAACACTCACAAATGGATGACGGATAGGCTGAAAATCGAAATCGGAATAAAAAAGAGGGCTTTACGCCAGAATAATAATAAAAAATGGGGAAACACACCATAGATCTAAATATAACGATATTGCTAGACTGGTTAAAGAGAACACGCGCTCAGCGATATGTAAATACGAAATTCAGATTGCCGTATAAACAAGATATAACCCAAGGGGCTTCCATCTCAACAGAACAAAAAAAACAAGGAAAGGATAGTCCCAATTAAAAACGACGGAGACGTCATGTTAGATTCGGAGGAAAAATAAGCGAAGCGTCTAACAAATATTTTCTCAGTGTGTTTACAAAGGAGGAGAGGTTAGATATGGTATCTGACTGCGACTCGATTTTCGGTGGGAATGAAGGAACATTAGCATTAGTAAGGTAGTATTAGTCAAACAGATTGATAGACTTAAAGCCACAAAATCCCCAGGTCCAGACATTTTTTTTTTTTTTTTTTTGGCAAGTGTTTAAAGAAGACACTTGCCTGGAGGCAGGTAATGTTGTTTCTCTTTTCAAAAGGGGTGATAAATCGTCTATATGCAACTACAGGCCAATCAGTGTGATATCAGTTATAGATAAAAAGCTTCAATCAATAATAGCTAATAGAATCAGAGATCACATCGAGAGACATAATTTGATTCGTGACTCTCAGCATGGGTTCTCCAAGGCTAAGTCATGTGTAACAAATATTTTATATTTTACATTAATGCCTACAAGGCGTCAGATGACAATGAGAGTTACGATGTTCTTTACCATGACTTTAGCAAAACGTTCGACAAGGTGCCCCACCAGAGACTACTAAATAGAGTCAAAGCCCATGGCAAAGGAGGAAAAGTGTTTGACTGGATTAGAGCTGGGATCAGTAATAGAAATCAGCGGGTCACCATACACGGTATAAGATCCACATAGGAGAGTGTTTCTAGTGGAGTTCCCATAGGGCTCGGTTTCGGGTTCCTTATTGTTCATTGTGTATACAAACGACTTGAACAATAGGATTAATAGTGATATTAGTAAGTTTGCGAACGACACTATAATAGGACGCCTAATTAGTTCAGAAGACGCCGAGATTTTGCAGAAGGCTCTTAACAAATTGTTCATATGGTCGGTGAAATGGCAAATGGACTTCGATATCTCCAAATGCAATGTATTAAACGTAGGTTTACACAACCCAGAGAGCAGGTATAGCTTAGATAACACTATTTTTGAGAAAAGGGAGTGCGAGAGAGTTTTGGGAGTTCTAGTGAGTCCTGACCTTAAATCCAAAACAGGTCATGACGACCGATGTTGGTTTATCCCCCAAATTTCACTATTACAATTGAAAAAAATAAACGTAAAATTACAAACAAAAACGATGAGATAAAGCCTAATTTAAGATTTTGAGCATCTTGTAAACTTCGAAAATGTTCTTTCGTCACCCCTTAGTTGGGTGTGTTAACGATTGTATATAAAGTTGGCGTTGTAGTTTTCGTCCAAACTTCAAACTTGTCAAAGAGACTATGAGCCTGTGTACATTAAAATGCTGTGTGTGTGACTATATACCGTATATGAGCATGTATAAATACACACACGCACACACACACATTATATATATATATATATCATATATATATATATTTATATATATGTGTGTGTGTGTGTGTGTGTGTGTGTGTGTGTGTGTGTGTGTGTGTGTGTGTGTGTGTGTGTGTTAACGCACATGACGAAAAGGAGTTATCATTGGGTTTTATCTTAGGGCTCTTAGAATATGCAGCGAGGAGTATTTACAGGAAGAAATTAAATACATAACCGCTGCATTCAGGAACCTAAGGTACCCAGAGGGCATGCTAGGGACATCACTACGGAAAGCCATTAAAATCAGACAGAGAAAAGAAAGTGAAGAGAGGCCGGATTTACGATACCTTGTGGTTCCTAACTCTGACCTCTCTCGCATACTTTACAAGACGCTGAAACAGACAGGACTTATCATAGTAAATGACACAAGAAAGAAAATAGGACACTTGATCACAAATAACAAAACCAATACGAACCGTGACAATAGTATCGTATACAAAATTCCCTGTAATGGATGCGACAGCACATACTACGGAGAGACATACAGAGAATTTAACAACAGACTCAGGGGACACAAAGCGGACATTAAACATTGCCAACTACAAAAACACAGACAAGAGAACTGGTGAATTGAAATGGACAAAATCCACCTCAACACTTGCCCTCCAAGAATTAATCCCCAGCCCCCCCCCCAGACTCTAAGTAGATAACTTTTCCTCCCCACTTTTGCCTACCCTTTCCAGGTTTCTTCCTTTTACTTTGACGATTCTTCTTATACCATGCTACCATATTTTATTTCATATGCTATCAAATCACGTATCCTCCTTTATTTCTACTCTGTTCCTTCACCACTTAATATTTTCATCATTATCATTATTAACATAAATTATTTATTATTACATTATTGTTATTGTGTATACATTGTGACGAATGTGAATAGGAGACAAAGGAAACACGGGCTGAGGGAAATACTTTTATTCCTTATTGTTATACCATATATATATTGACCAACTTGACTTCAAACTCTATTCCTCTGAAGAAGCCACTCAGGCAAAACTAGTAGGAATAAAAGTATTTCCCTCAGCCCGTGTTCCCTTTGCCTCCTATCCACATTATTATTATCATTTTCTTTTTATTATTATTATTATTATTATTATCATCATCATCATTGCTATTACCATTATATCATTATTAACTTATTATTAATCATTATTATTTTCAATATTATTATTATTATTATTACTAGTTTTACTACTACTATTATTATTGTTATTATTATTACTGCTATTATTATTATTATTATTTTCATTATGATCTTTTTCATTGTATTTACCACTACTCTTATTGCTAGCATTATCATTACATTTGCTTATTTTTTTGTTACAATGAATATGTAATGTTCACACTTGTCGCCAACAATGGTAACACGGAGAGGTAGTGAGGTCCACCTCATGTATAGAATGCCCACAGCTCGTTTGTACATCATTCCTTTGAAAAAGCATACCTGCGAATCTAGTCAGGAATAAACTCAGACTAAGACTCCTGCGTTTCCTCCTCGTGTTTCCTAATCCTCTAATCTCTATCGGTTACATCTTTCCCTTCTTTTTATCTTTGATGTTACAGATATCTCTCTGCTCCTTCTCACACTTTCGCTTATTTGTCACCTCCATTTTCGCTCTCTTTTCCTCACCATATTTACTCTCCGTTGGTCATCTCGTTTCCATTGATGACATCTTCTTGTTTGTTACTGATGTCATCTTCTCGTTTTCACTGTCATTTCCATAAACTGTTTTTCCTCCACTTGCAACTCTTGGTTGGACGAGCAACTCCAACTATAAGTTGGTCATCTGTTAGCATCTGTGCTGAGAGTCAACGTCATCCAAAAACGTTGTTGACAAACTGAGCACACAGGCAAACCACAGTTGGTCAAATCATGATCACATGTGCTATGCACGTCTGACATTTAGGATAAAGGTGAGAATCTGGGTCGCAGCTTAGCGCCTCCTGGCGTGAACTTATCGCTCTTCTTTACGTATGTCATTTGTGAAGTTTTAGTGGATTTATGTTGGTCATGATGCGGAGATATGTAACTATTCTACCACAGGTCAGAACTAGCAAACATATCTTTGGAATTTGCTAGATTAATACATTTTTATTTCTTTTTTATTCACTGTTATGGTAGGAAAACTACTGTATGATATGTTACATTATACACTTAACAACAATAAAATATATTTTGTACAGTGCTGCTGATTTTTTTTTTCCAAAAACAGAATTATCATTATATGAAAACTACCGTAAGCAACGGTAAGTTTGACATTTAACAGCGGGACAAATTTTCAATATTCAATAAAGTCGTGGATAAGGTTCGGGTGTGCGCAATGGTACACTCTAAAGCTTATTAACAATGACGTTATCTCAAATTGGGTTGTTTACTTCTGTTGTTTGAGTACAACAGGGCATTAACTCCTTAGTGGTTTAGCTATTCCACACAGTGTAGTTGTCTTTCTCTCCATATATATATATATATATATATATATATATATATATATATATATATAAACATATATATATATATACATTCATAAACATCATGGGCTTTTTCCCCTTTATAAGGGAGGTAGCCAAGGCAAAAGGCACGTATCCACTCCACTCCCCTTGTTCCCCTCTCATCTTAGCTCCTCGTGGATGATGGGCCATCCCTGTATCCCGCCCACTGCTCTGAGTCAGCAGCAATACAGCAATACACAGTACATCCACAGAGAAGGCCGCTTCACTTAATCGGCAACTCCCCCTCACCGTGCTTTCATGCGAAAAATAGAGAAGACGGAGACAAACACCCTCGGGCTGCGTCAAAACTTCATACACACTCACAACCACTCTCCACTCCTACCCATCCCCGCCCCATCCTATCCTTGCATCACCGTATCATTTATAAACACCATTTTCCATTCATCCCTATTTCCTGCCTTCTCCCTGCCTTGTTCAACAGACATAACCCGCTTGCTCAAAGTACCTTCACTCCGTCAACCTATAACACACACACACACACACACACACACATATATATATATATATATATATATATATATATATATATATATATATGTGTGTGTATTTATGTATATGTACGAGTACACACACACACACACACACATATATAATATATATATATATATTTATATATATATTATATATATTCAAATGTATGTATAGGTATATGTAAACATATATGTAATGTATACGCATATGTATTTACATATGTATATACTGTACATATATACTGATGTCATTACAGGGTGGGTTAGATAAAGGGTGTTCATCCCCTAGACTTTAGCTTAATAGTTTGATAGTTACCCTTACTAGTCGGAATAAAGTCTTCTTGAGATAAGTCGAATTCCGATCATAAAGAATATACGAGTTCCAATCTTTTCCGTATAAATGAATGGAATTCCATTGCCTGGGATCAAAGACTATATGCCATCGAGAGAAATTGAAGAGGAGGAGGAAGAAGAGGAGGAGAAAGAGGATGTGGAGGAGGTGGAGGAGGAGGAGGAGGAGGAGGAGGAGGAGGAGGAGGAGGTGCCAGTGGACTTGTAAAAAGTTAGAATTAGATCAGAATTCTTTCAAAACTGGAAACTCATCTCTAGTATTTTCTAAAGGGAATAATGCGCAACCGTGGGCCGTGGGGGCGTCAGTACAGACCTTCTAGAATTGGCAGTATTAATCTTATGTACTTAATACACTCTCATGAAGGAGTCCGATGGAGTCCACGGTATTTATTGTAGTTTACTAGCGGCTCTATCCATCTCATGCTGATATATGTCCAGTTTTTGGTCACAAACAGATGAAACTCGGTGGGTACCACAAGGCCGTCGAAGACAGGAAAGTAGCCCAGTTGTAGGGAAAGATTTAAACCCTTTCATTACTGAACTGTAATGAATAAAATCACCTGACGGTAGTCAGAAGGTAGAGGAAAAGTGCAACATGGCACGGAAGGAAAGAAGGGGGGGGTCGAAGAGCCAGAAGATGAGGAGGAAGAGGAAGTGGGAGGAGGAGGAGAGGGAGGGAGAGGAGGGGAGGAAGGGGAGGGGGAAGACGGGGATGTGGGAAGAGGAGGAGGAGAAGGAGGAGGACGGGGACGGGGAGGAGGAGGAGGAGGAAGAGGAGGGGAGGAGAAGGGGGTTGTGCAGATCAGTGTTTGAAGGCAAAGAAGCGCTCAGGAGAGGAACGACCATAAAAGCACTAACTCGGCGAAAAAAAGGAGGAAAAATGCGAACTATGAGGAAGAGGAAGAGGAGGAGGAAGAGGAGGAGGAATATGAAATGGAGGAAGGAAAATCATAGAGAGGAGGAGGAGGAGGAGGAGGAGGAGGAAGGTGAAACAGAAGAAGGAAATTTATAAAGGAGGAGTAGCAGTAGGAGGAAGATGAAATGGAAGGAGGAAAATCATAGAGAGGAGGACGGAGAGGAGGAAGAGGAGGAGGAGGAAGAAGAATATGAAATGGAGGAAGAAAAATCATAGAGGAGAGGAGGAGGAGGAGGAGGAGGAGGAGGGTGAAACAGAAGAAGGAAATTCATAGAGGAGTAGTAGGAGGAAGATGAAATGGAAGGATGAAAATCATAGAGAGGAGAACGGAGAGGAGGAAGAGGAGGAGGAGGAGGAGGAGTAAAAGAACAGGGATGAGGAGGGGATGGAGGACAAGGAAGAAAAGGGGAAGTAGGAGGAGGACAAGAAGGAAGGGAAGAGGGGGAGGAGGAAAAAGAAGAAGAAGAGAAGGAACAGGAGGAGGAAGAGAAGGAAGTAGGACGAAGAGGAGGAGGAGGAAGAACAGACGGATTAGAAACAGGAGTGCAGGGAGAAGGAAATGGGAGAGGAGGAAGGGAGGAGGAAGAGGAGAAGGAAGAGGAGAAGGAAGAGGAGGAACGAAGTAGGTGGACGAGGAGGAGGAAGAGAAAGAAGATGAGGATTAAAAGGAGGAAAAGGAATAGGAGGAGGAGGGAAAAGAGGAGAACGAGGAAGAGGAGAAGAAAGAGGAGGAAGTAGGAGGGCGAGGAGGAGGAAGAGAAAGAAGAGTGAGGATTAAAAGGAGGAAAAGGAGTAAGAGGAGGAGAAGGAGGAAGGAAGTAGGTGGACGAGAAGGAGGAAGAGAAAGAAGATGAGGATTAAAAGGAGGAAAAAGAATAGGAGGAGGAGGAAAAAAAGGAAGAGGAGGAAGTAAGTAGGAGGACGAGGAGGAGGAAGAGAAAGAAGGGTGAGGATTAAAAGGAGGAAAAGGAGTAAGAGGAGGAGGACGAGGAGGAGGAGAAGGAAGAGGAAGATAATGACGAACTAGCAAGTCACTAAGACAATGAAACTGATGAAGTAATTTGGAGAAGCAAATAAAAAGAGGAATTGGTAAGAAGATTCTGACCCAAAAAAAAATTCTTTGTGTTCGGAGTAGAACTGGGAAAATCCAAAAGCGAAGAAGAAAGCAGCTCGAAGAGAGATAGAGAGAGAGAGAGAGAGAGGGGGGGGGAGGGAAGGGAGAGAGAGAGAGGGAGAGAGAGCGAGAGAGCGAGAGAGAGAGAGAGAGAGGGGGGGAGAACTGAGTGAGTGAGAGAGATCGAGAACAAAGAGAGAGAGATAGACTAAGAGTGAGACAGACACACACACACACACACACACACACACACACAGAGAGAGAGAGAGAGAGAGAGAGAGAGAATAGAGAAAACACAGAGAGAGATAGAGAGAGATGGGGGGAGACCTGAGTGAGTGAGAAAGATCGAGAATAAAGAAAGATAGACTGAGATAGACAGACAGAGAGAAAATGAGCAGAACAGAGAAAACACACACACACACACACACACAGAGAGAGAGAGAGAGAGAGAGAGAGAGAGAGAGAGAGAGAGAGAGAGCACCTCCTTGGAGAGGCAAACTTATTCCTTTGAATCGTGGTTTCATTTTTTCCGGATAAAAAAAAGTCTGTGTCAAAGAGACTGAAGATGGATTGCTCTGCCTCTTCCTGATCGTGCTGGACTCGTGATCGACAGTTACTACTCCCCCAGATGAGAGCTCAGCCCTCATATATTACCCGATCTACGGGACATGGTTTTGTTCTTCGTCGTCATGACGACAACGATTACGATGACGCAACAGAGCATGACGTAAGCTCAAGGGGCCGAAATATATCGCTTAAGGTGGGGACCCTACGCCAGGAGGCGCTGAGTAGCAGCTGCGGCCGAAGCAGTCACCTTTACCCTACTTTGCGCTTTAAAGACTGTTGGGAATCGGAGAGGAGTGCGGGATTCGAACTCAAAACTAAGCGAATGCGAGATCAACACGATTCCATTAGCGCAAGGAGTGTGCGTCGGTTGGTCCACAAAACTCTATTGAATTGATCTAGACTAAAACTACTAATAAATCGTTAAAAAAGAATAAATAAAAAAGTATATCAAATTCGAAAGAATTGTGGCCTCGAGCTGGCCTCGGACCTAATGAACGAGACCAGCCGAGTTAGTGCTTTTATGGTCCTTGTATGTATGTATGTATGTGCATATGTATGTATGTATGTATGTATGCACGCATGTACGTATGTGCAAGTGTGGGATGTACGTGTGTATGCACAGATCCATGTATGTACGTAGGACCAAATGTAAAGTGTCAATAAGGACCAAAATGACGATGTAAGGCAAGATGTAGAAAATCAGAACGAATAAGAAAGAGATAATCATGAGTTTCTACAAAAATATGTACTTTAATGCTCGTAGTATTAGAACAAATTCCAAGAAATTCGCAAACGTATGTCAAAAGTGAAAATCTCGATATGATGAGAATAACCGAGACATTGTTAAAATGATAAAGAGTATGAAGCTGAATCTAACATTACAGGATCTAAATAATTTCATCAGGATAGAAACTCAAAGAAAAATGGGGGTGTTTTGATCTATGTTATAAGCAATTTCCATGCCTGTGTACTAGAGAAAGTGAAACAGGACATATGATATTTCAAGGGTAGAATTAATTCGTACAAAGTGACGAAAGATGAACGTAGGTGTAACATATAGTACAAAAACATTATCATTAGCAGACGACAAACTGTTGTTTCAAGAACTGTCTAGTTTCTGCAACAGGGAATTACTGATAATGGGGGATTTCAATTTTACTGACATTGATTGGACGACCCTCGATCATGGCAATATAAGTTATCACTTGGTATATTTTCTCGATGACAATCACTTAGTTTAGTACGTAAAAGAGCACACAAGTCATGGAAACTTACTCGATCTATTGCTCACTAGCCACGAAAACATGATAACCGATGTAGAAGTTGGTGAAACGATTGCAAGTAGTGGTCACAACTGAGATTCAAGCTGCCAAATATATACATATATATAATATATATATATATGTATATATATGTATAAATGTATGAATGTATATATATTTATTACGTATATATGTATGCATGTATATGTACGTAATATTCAAGAATACGTACATGCATGCATGCATGCTTTTATGAATATGTAAGTATACATGCATGTATATCTATATGTATGTGTGCATGTATGCATGTATCTATGCACGCATGTGTCCGTGTATATATATATATATATATATATATATATATATATATATATATATATATACACGCATGTATGTATGTACGCAATATTTATGTATGCATGACCGCACGAACATAGTCGATGTATGGCAAAATTAAAGACAACATGAACTTGCACGTAGAGCGAAAGCAGCTGCGCTGTTTTTTGTTATGTCCTGCTCATGTCGGAATACTAATGTCCACATCCTGGACTCGTCTGTCCGCGTGGGAGGAGGAGATTCAGCTTTGAAACAAGAGGAGCAGGCGTTAAAATATAATAGCATACGAGAGCGGACATGTAAATGCCGCAAAAGGTGCTGGCTACGCAACTGCAGTGGTCTTGGGTATCAAAGGTTGTTCCAGTGCACACACACACACACACACACACACACACACACACACACGCACACACACACTCATACACACAAATATATATATATTATATATATATATATACATATATATATATATATACATATATATATATATATATATGTGTGTGTGTGTGTGTGTGTGTGTGTGTGTGTGTGTGTGTGTGTATGTGTGTGTATTTATCCAAATGTATTTACCCAGTTGTAGTATACAGTAAAGGAGCAACGCTCGTTTAGTCCAGTCTCCTAGTCTCAAATTTATCATATCTAGCCTCAAATTCATGGACAATGAATTTGAGGACATGTATGGTAAAATGTGTGTGTGTGTGTGTGTGTGTGTGTGTGAGAGAGAGAGAGTCTGTGTGTGTGTATGTGCGTGTGTGAATTATGACCAGGAAGGATGACTTCGCGTTGAAGTAAGAGGACGTCCATTCGTCTGCGACAAATTATGTCCTTTTTGGGTGAAGACGACATCAAGGACTGACGGCAACAAGACCTGATCCTCCGACAAGACGCCCACTCCCCCTTCCCCGCTTCCAGGGTTGAGGAAGGACGAAGACACAAATCAAAAGTGATTAAGTGTAATGTGCGGGTGGTGGGGGTGGGGGAGTGAGGAATTTTTCTACTCAACTTCTCCCAAGGTCTGATAAATTCGGAATATTCATTGTCGCGTTGGGTTGGGGTGAGGGGGGGTGGTTGTTCGTGAAGTCCAGGGGGGTTGGGGGAGGAGGAGATGAGAGGGGAGATGGGGAGAGGAGAGAGGAGATGGGAGTGGGGGGACAGGAGGGCAGGTGATTAGACAGGGATGTGCATGTGTACACAAACACACACTGACACACACAAACACACACACACACACACACACACACATTCTTAGACTTGTCACTACGGCGGTCCGGGTTCGAATCCTGCCCAGGGCTGAAATAATTTCAGTATCGCTGCGCTTCGAGTCGTTACTGAAACTCTCGTGGGCGGGGAGTTGGGAGTGTGTGTGCATGTAAGGTCACCGCATTACCCATAGATTGGTCATACGAGCTCTGAGCTCTCTTCCGGGGGGGACACAGCTGTCGATCACGAGTCCATCAAGTGATCCAAAAGACCAAGGTGAATACACACACACACACACACACACAAGTAGTAACTAACCAAGACAGACGCTCAACAACATAAAAGAGTTATGTGGTGATAAAATGAAAAACATACAAAACTAAAAAACAGTAAAAGAAACATCGCGCGTAAAGAGTAGAGATGCTTTAAAAAGGTCAAAGGAATAGATAAAAGATAAAATAAGAAAAAGAAAAAGAAAATTGGGAAAAAGTTAAATATTGAGACGAGGGAGAATAAGGAACCGCAGGACATGAGGAAGAAGAACAAAAAGAAGAAAGAGAGGGAGAAGAAAGAATAAAAAGAATGAGAAATATTAAGAAGAAACGTGGGATAAAGATGAGAAAGAAGACAGGAGAAGGAGATGGATATTGAGAAGAATCAGAAGAGAAAGAATGAGAAAGGAGAAGAAAGGAGAAGAAAGAGAAGAATAATAAGGGGAAGAAAAAAATTAGAAGAATGATAAGAATATTTAGGAGAATAATGAAGAGAAGAAGAGGGGGAAGGAGAAAGAGAGGAAGAAGAAGAGAAAGGAGAAGACGGAAAAGAAGAATTATGAGAAAGAGGTGAAGAAGAAGGAAGGAGAAAAGAGGAGAAAAAAAGAATAAGAAAAAGATGATGAAGTAGAGGGAGAAAGAAGTGAAGGAGAAGGAAGAGAAAAAGAAGAAGAAAAAGAATAGGAAGACGTAGGAGAAAGCGGAGAAGGAGAGAGGAAAGAAGGGAGAGAAGAAGGAAAAAATAAGGAGAATGAATATAAGGAGATATACGAAAAGAAGAGAAAGGAGGAGGGGGAGAAGAAGGAGAGGGGTTACAAGTAATAAAGGAAAAGAAGGAAAAGGAAAAGAGGAAAAAGGAAAAGAAAAAGAAGTAGAAGGAGAGAAGAAAGAGAAGAAGGAGAAGAAGAAAGAGAAGAAGGAGAAGGAGGAGAAAGAGAAAGAGGAAAAGAAGAGGGAGAGGAGGTGAAGAAGGAAGAGGAGGAGGAGACAAAGGAGGAGGAGGGGAAGAAGAATGAGGAGGGGGAAGGAGGAGGAGGAAAAAGAACGGCCAGCGAAATTCAGATAAAGACTCCTTTCTAAGGACATATTGGCAGGATGATTAAGCGCCGCTCCATAAATCAGACGAACTTCCCACAACATTTAGTAAACATTTCCTTAAAGACTCTTCCCGCAGACTCCACGACCCTCGACGGATCAGCTGATGATACACCCACGACCCGACCGTAAGAAGAGCTTTCCCTCAGCTGCATGAAATCATGTGGTGGTAGACTGAATAAAAAACTGCAAGGGGTCTCAAACAAGGAGTGAGATTGTTGAACAGAGTCGATTGGTGGAAGTAAGAATAACATTCGTGGAAAGCAAACTACAGACATAACCAGCGCTTCTGTCCTTTGGGATAATGTCGCTTTGAAGAGGTGGAGTCATGGAGGTGGTCAAGGAGAGTTCAACATCAAGAGTCCAACACGTGATCCAATACCTCGGTGCATCACGCATACCTTTCCATGAACTGGATTCTTTCGAAAGGGTGAAATTCTCAAAACACTTTTTTCCAACATTGTCACTTGCTCTTGACTTGGTCTTGTACAAACCACGTGTGGCGTGGAGCACACGTTGTCTCGCTCAGGTGGCTACACCTGACGCGCCAGCCACACACACCTGCTTATGACAGTGCGACCCTGATTGACCCGACCTAACTTAATCCAGTGCAATTATATAATTACGCACCACGGGTGACTACTCACACGGTGTACACACACACACACACACACACACACACACATACATATATATATATATATATATATATATATATATATATATATATCGGATACTGGGCGCATGTAAAAGACGAACTCACGAACACTTCTCAACGTAGCTCACAGCGGCTACAGTCTCATCTTCGATATTTTCCTTCTTGAGACTTTTTTTTTACCACTGCTCTAAGTATTTAGAAAAAATCGTAAATCTTCTAGAAATATTGATAAGCAGAAGAAGGGTCCCGAAGTACATGTCGCCAGCTAAGCAAGAAATCGTAAAAGTTAAATTGCATTCTTAGATTGAAAATGGAAAAGTTCACAAGTTCACGTTGAAAAGCAAAAACCAAGAAACCAAAATAACCTTTTGCGCATCAAACTCACGCATGTGTGTGTGTGTGTGTGTGTGTGTGTGTGTGTGTGTGTGTGTGTGTGTGTGTGTGTGGGTGTGTGTGTGTGTGAATACAAGAATATTGAGCGTGTGTGTGTGTGTGCGTTAATACAAAAATATTGAGCGCAGCTTCTACAGATAGAATAAATTATATCCTTAGTGTTAGTAAACTTTAAAGCAATTCTACAATCATATTACACATTCAATCTTTCTGTCAACAACAACAAATAATAAACAATAAACATAACGAACATTTATTTAGAATTTCACAATAAACATGTGTGTGTGTGTGTGTGTGTGTGTGTGTGTGTGTGTGTGTGTGTGTGTGCGTGTGTGTGTGTGCATGTGTGTGTGCGCGCGTGAATGTGTATGGATGCGTGTGCGCGCGAATGTGTGTGTGTGTGTGTGTGTGTGTGTGTGTGTGTGTGTGTGTGTGTGTGTGTGTGTGTGTGTGTGTGTGTTACATATTCAATCTTTCTGTCAATAACAACAACAAATAACGAACAATAAACAAAGATTTTTCTTTAGAATTTCACAATAAACGTGTGTGTGTATGTGTGCGCGCGCGCGCAAATGTGTGTGCTTGCGTGTGGGCGCGTACACTCGTGACCCTATATACATATCCGTCTCTCTATCTGAACAAGTCTCTCATCTATATTCAAAACTTGATCTATACGACTACTGACCCAAGACGGCCGGAGACGGTCCTGTTTACCTTTCACCCCACGAACTAACATCAATTCCTGATTTTTTTTCTTTCTTTTTTATTGTGGAATGATGGTTGTTCATACAATAGACGCATCCTATCACGTTCCGTACCTTGGGGGTATTTTTTATTTTATTGTTATTGTCGGCACGAGATTTTATTCATGTGTTTTGTGTTCGTCACGATGCCAAGATCGCTCTTGTAAATACACACACACACACACATACATATACACACACATAAACGTATACATATACATATATATATATATATATATATATATATATATATATATATATATATATATATCTACTGAGGAGGATTGCAGTTTGCAATCGAAATATATAGATTCCCAGTCTCCAGTCTTTTCCACTCCAACAGTGGTTTTAACGTGATATATATATATATATATACATATACATATATATATATATATATATATATATATATATATATATACATATATGCATATATACATATTCGTAAATAGCCGGAGTCCAGGAACAATTTTTAGGGAAGAAAGTATACGCTGGAATAAATTGACGAACGTCGAGTCCAGCGTATACTTTCTTCCATAAACACATATATGCACACACACATATATATATGTATATATATATATATATATATATATATATATACACATATATATGTGTGTATATATATATATATATTATATATATATATATATATATACATATGTGTGTGTGTTTGTGTGTGTGCGTGCGTGTGTGTATACACTATATATATATATATATATATATATATATATATATATAAATATATATATATATGTGTATATATATAATATACATATATATATATATATTGTATATATCACTTCCAATTCACCCTTTATTATCACCTTGTTAGAGAAGCCCAGCGTTCCTTTTGTAACAATGACACGTGTTGTTGTTATCAGACATTCTAAAAAACGTATACTTTTGTTTGTTATGACTTTGGAGCTTTGGAAAAACTCGGACACGACCTGTGTGTGGGAAGCCTAGGTTCAAAATCACGTTAAAAAATCAAGTTTCACATTTATTGCTTTTCATGGCTGGTTTTAGGTACAGCTCTACACAACTGATCCTGATACACCTTACACATGGAATGATTGGTGTGCGAGGACATATACTCATAATAATATATACTCCTATTGGAATATGTTCATAACTATATTCATGACCTTTTGGCTTACTTTGTAATGTCACTATTGACGTAAACACACAAAAAAGGATCGAGTTGACACATATTACCAGCAACCTGTATAGAAACGAGCCCTAATGTGTCAGGTATATTTGTCCCCGTGTGCAAGATCTGAATGTGGACCCTTGACTCCCCAAGCGCCACTATCTTTTTTTCTTTATCTTAAGTTATTCTACCGCTGCTGCTGCTGCTCCTAACGTGCTCCTTCCTCATTTCATAGGCAATTCCAAAGAGAGTTGAATGTGCAACGACAGAGAGAGAGAGAGAGAGAGAGAGAGAGAGAGAGAGAGAGAGAGAGAGGGGGGGGGGGGGGGAGATAGAGATACAAAGAAAAAGGGAGGAGAGAGGGAGAAAGAGAAAGGGGGGAGAGAGGGAGATAGATAGAAAGGAAAGAGGGAGAGGGAGAGAGGGGCAGAGGGCGAGAGAGAGAGAGGGAGGAGGAGAGAGGGAGATAGAGATACAGAGAGAAAGGGAGGAGAGAGAGAGGGAGATAGAGAAAGGAGAAGAGAAAGAGATGGAGAGAGAGAGAGAGTGGAAAGGGCAGAGGGAGAGAAAGAGAGAGAGAGAGAGAGAGAGAGGGGGGGAGGAGAGAGAGAGGGGGGGGAGGAGAGAGAGAGAGGGGGGGAGGAGATAGAGAAAGGGGAAGAGGGAGAGAGGGACAGAGAGAAAGAGAGAAAGAGAGCGAAAGGGAGAGAGAGAGAGAGAGAGAGAGAGAGAGAGAGAGAGAGAGAGAGAGAGAAACTCAAGGGCAGTCATGGGGAAGCTATGGTATGGGGAGGTGAGAGGGGACGAAGGGGAGATAAGAGGGGGAGAAGAAAAGGGCTTTTGTGAGGGGGAGATGATGATGATGATAATGATGATGACGATGCTGACGATGATGGCGGTCGTTGGGGACAGCGATAGGCGTCTCCGGTCGTCGTCACCATAACGAGGTTCTGTCTTTAGGGATGACGTCATAATTTTTTTTTCAATCGTTTTCATTTTGTGAAATTCTTATTTATGTCCGCATTTTTTACCTGGTTATAAAAAAATTCTATTTATTATAATTCTGTCATTATTATTATCATTATCATTACTATTGCTGCTTTCAACATATGTATTATATATATATATATATATATATATATATTATTTGGATGATGGAGAACATAAACACAGGGGAAATATATATATATATATATATATATATATATATATATATATATATATATATATATATATACATAAATGTATCCAACCTTGTTTGTACACAATCATTTATTTATTTATTCGTTTATACATTAATCTATTTGGTTACTTCTATAATTAATTTACTCTTTTTTTTTCATCCGACCTTGTTATGGACTAAGAGATCTCTTGTAGGTCTGATGCTTTATCGCTGTCATTCATTGTAACTTACGAGTAAAAAAGAAAAATTCGCAACCGTTACCAAGGCCAAACACACAAGAGAGATAACGTAACAATGAGAAACACACCAAAAGAAAAGTTAAATCATAAACATCGGAAAACCCGACAGCAAGGAAGACACGACATCAGGCAGGAAGCAAGAAGCTTAAGACACAAGAAAACCCGAAGTGAGGTCAAGACGAGGTCAACAAAGAAGAGCATATGGCAGGGAATGGAGATGAAGGCGAGTGAAGGCTTCCAATGGAAGTCATCATAAGGATAGCTCGATTAATGTGAAGGGCCGCACAAGATGTCCCTTAGGATCACAAGCAATCAGTAAAATCGCTCTTGGGACTCTTCTCCGAGGTCCTATAGAAGGGGAGGGAAGGGGAGGAGGGAGGGAGGGAGGGAGGAAAGGTTACGGAGGAGGACATATGGGAGGAGGGAGCAGTGAGAGGACAGATATGGCGACAACCAAGAGAAATTCTCGTTTTCTATGGGGCGTAGTTACGTTATCACGCGTATCTGCTTCGCGTAGATTCTTTCTGGGTTTAGTGTCGCTTTATGTTCTTCGGTCGAACTTTTGGCGTGTTTATCACAGGTAGGGTTGTGGTCGGGGGGGGTGCTATCGGTAAAAATATATCATGACAACAACGTATGCACACTACTGGTTTCTGAAATTAGAAAGACTTGACAAATTCTGTCGTTTAGAGTTTACAAAAGAATTCTCCCTTTGTTTCTGCCCTCCAGTCATTTACTTTGAGTTTCACAATCCACCACAGATAAAAATATATACACATTACCTCTCACAATGGAATATAATTCTATCGCGAGGAACATTTCTTCCCTAATTCTGCTGAATGAATAGCAAACAGCAAATTCCATTTCATACATTTAAATAAAGAATTCAACTTTAATGCTACATGATTGTGTGGGATCTGGTATCACTATCATTGGCTCAATAGATTCCCATTTTAATTTTTTCTTTTGGCGTCTTTCTTCCTGTTTCGTCACAACATAGGAACATATGAATGGAGGAGACTGCAGGAGACCATATGGCCTAAACTAGGTAGATCGATGTCCCTTACCGCCCATCATTCCCGTCCATAAAGTTATCTATTATTTTAAAATAACAAATAGTTTCAACGTACACTACATGGTTACGAAGTCTATTCCATTCGTTAACCACTTTATTGGTAAACTAGTTCTTGCCTATTTCCTTCTTAATCCTAAACTTATCCAATCTAAGCCCATAAGTGCAAGTGCTACCCTCCTGTCTTAATATGGTGACATCAATATCAAGGCATCAACCTCGTTGTTACGTTTAGTTTAACTTACTAACGCTGAGAAACGTTTCCCCGAAACGTTGGGATCAAATGTCTTCAGTTTTTGCTTTCCGTCCTTCCTGATGACGAAGGCTGTCACCAGTGGTTTTATCACAAACACACACATACACAAACACGACAAATGCGCAAACACAAGCATAAGTCTAGATACCAGCAAAGCACAAATAGAACCACATGCACAAATATAATCATGAATACAAACACACACACAAACACGCAAGCCCAAGCACTAACACGAACATAAACACACAAACAGAAACAGAAGAACAAGAGCAATCACAAATTCATACATACAAGATTAAGCAACATACAAACAAACAAAACATATACAAAGAAAAGCACAATGATAATAACTATCACAGCCACGGACACATACTCTAGCTGTAGAATGATTGAAGTTGTAATAGAACCTAAAAACAGTGTAACTACTCGACCATACTGACGATGTGCCTAAAGTGAAACTATTATTAAAAGAAAGTATATAATCACCAAACTGCAGTGAATATTCACAAGAAACCTTTGTTGATTAATATTTATCCCATACTCCATAAGCGAGTACACAAAGGGAATATTATCATTACTATATACTGTGATGCAGTTATTGTTGTGGTTATTGTTATTGTTGTTGAATAACTTCTGAGACATAAGTGACGAGCCCTATTGACCCTCAAACCTCAAACTCACTTTCTCTCTCTCTCTCTCTCTCTCTCTCTCTCTCTCTCACACACACACACACACGCACGTGCACAAATGGGGATGCACACATACTCACACGCATTAAGTAAACGGTTTGCTGGTGTAGTGGTTAACGTCTTGACCTCTCACGCGAAAGGTCCGAGATCGAGCCCCGCTAAGGGCTTCAAAGTTTTATTAATACTGCAAACCGTTATTTTCCCCACTTATGCAAGGAGGCTGAATACGTACATGTGCGCGTGTGTGCGCGCCCGCGCGCGTACTTAATTGTTGTCTACAGGAAAGGAGCAACGCTCGTAGGGTCCCGCCTCTTACTTTTCAATTATACCTAACCTCAAATCCATATACAGTTCCAACCTAATCTGCTTGTGTGTGTGTGTGTGTGTGTGTGTGTGTGTGTGTGTGTGTGTGTGTGTGTGTGTGTGTGTGTGTGTGTGTATACCTAGTTGTATTTTACGAGAAGTGAGCTATACTCGTAGTGACCCGCTTTTGTATCTTTCAGCATCCAGTTTGATCATAAATTCTTGTATAGTTTTTGCACTCACTGTTTCTTCATTCAGTTTGTTCCAGATATCTATCACTCTGTGTGGGATGCTATTCTTTTTTCAGATCTCTTCTGTAACTATCCTTTTTAAGTTTATTTTCGTGTCCTCTGGTTTTTCTTCTATCCCAATTTAATAAGGTATTTCTATCAAGGACTTCCATCCCTTTCATAATTCTATATATGGTTAGCAGGTCTACTCTTTCTCTTCTTTGTTCCAGGGTTGGTAGTTGGAGTTTTCCAATCTTTGTTCGTATGTCAATTTGGAGAGGGTTGGTGCCATCTTTGTCGTTGCTCTTAGAATTCTTTCTAATTTATGTTCTTTTTAGTACTAGGTGCGTGTGTGTGTGTGTGTGTGTGTGTGTGTGTGTGTGTGTGTGTGTGTGTGTGTGTGTGTGTGTGTGTGTGTGTGTGTGTGTGTGTGTGTGTGTGTGTGTGTGTGTGTGTGTGTGTGTGTGTGTGTGTGTGCGCGCGCGCGTATTTACCTAATTGTATGTTTACGGGACGAGAGCTATGCTCGTAGTGACCCGTTTTCGTATCTCTCCACATCCAGTTTATTCTTAAAATTGTGTATAGTTCTGGCATTCACTGTTTCTCTGTTCAGTTTGTTCCAGACATCGATCACTCTATGTGGGAAGCTATTTTTTTTTCAGGTCTCTTCTGTATCTGTCTTCCTTTAGTTTCTTTTCGTGTCCTCTTGTTTCTCTTCTGTCCCACTTTAATATGTCCTCTCTATCGAGAATTACCCTTTCATAATTCTGAAAATGGTCAACAAATCGCCTCTTTCCCTTCTCTGTTCTAGTGTTGACAAATGTAATTTCTCCAATCTTTGTTCATATGTCAAATTTGACAGTGTAGGTGCCATTTTTGTCGCTGCTCTTTGGATTCTTTCTAATTTTCTTATGTTCTTCTTTGTGCTAGGTGCCCACATTGTTACAGCATATTCTAGTTTCGGTCTTATCAGTGTAACAACTATTTTTTTAACCATCTCCTCATCTATGTAGTCGAAGGCCACTTTCATTGATCTTAATAAGTTATAAGTCTCTCCAAATAATTTATTTACATGTTTATCAGGTGTCAAGTCACTTGAGATGATTACTCCTAGGTCCCTTTCTGAGTCGACTTTTTTGACTTCTTTGTTTCCAATTTTATATTGTCCCGAAACTCTATTTTTACTTTTTCCAAATTCCATTATGCTACATTTTTTAATGTTGAAGTTCATCTCATATCTCCGACTCCATTCCCATATTTTGTCCAGGTCATCTTGCAGTGATCTGCAATCTTCTTCTGTTCTTACTCTCTAGAGTAATTTGGCATCGTCAGCAAAAAAGTTCATGTAACAATTCACTCCCTCATCCATATCATTTATGTATATGGCAAACATTAAATGAGCCAAAACAGAGCCTTGTGGGACGCCACTTTTCACATCTTCCCAGTTCGAATTTTTGTCTCTAAGTACTACTCTCACTTTTTTCCCAGTTAAGAAATCCTTCATCCATTCCAACAGTTTACCTTGAATTCCTCCTATTATTTCAATTTTTCTTACTAATTTTTTGTGTGGTACTTTGTTGAAAGCATTCTGCAAATCCAAGAAGGCGCAATCTGACCATCCATCTCTTTCTTGTATTATCTCAATTAATCTCGAGTAAAAGCAGATTAAGTTTGTGGTGCACGATTTTCCACTTCTAAAGCCAAATTGTTTGGGGTTTACTATTTTGTTTTCTTCCAAGTGTTTGGTCCATTTGTTCCTGATGACCTTTTCGCATATTTTTGCTACTGTGCTTGTAAGGGATACCGGTCTGAAGTTTGTAGGATCTTCCCGATTTCCTCCTTTATATATTGGTACTATGTCTGCATCTTTCCAATCTTGCGGTAACTTTCCCTCTCTGAGTGAGAAGTCAATTATCTTGTATAGTTTATCTGTCAGTTCGTCTATACACTCTTTCAGTATCTAATTTGCAATTTCATCTGGTCCGTGCGATTTCCTGACATTTAGGTTTTATATTTGGTTTCTTATTTCTTTTTGTGTTATCTTTCTTTCTTTCATCATGGGTGATTTTTTCTTGTTGTCCATCTTCCTAAGATTGTGAGTTCTCAATTGTAAAAACAGACCTGAAATGTCTGATCATAACTTCTGCCATCTCTGTGTCATCTATATATTCTTTATCTCCTTCACGCAATTTCACTATTTCATGTTTATCCTTTAGTCTGTCATTTATATATCTTTAAAAGAGTTTAGGTTGGTCCTTACATTTGTCTATAATATCCCTTTCATAATCTCTTTTTTCTTTCCTGCGTATATTCACATATTCGTTCCTAAGTTTTATATATGTTTGCCATTTTTCCATTTTTCAGGTTTTTTCTCTCCTGTCTCTAGCCTCACTACATCTTTTGTTAAACCAACATTTTATGTAAATCTCTTTTTGTTTCTTTTTTGGTACATATTTGTTAATTCCTTCTTTGTACTTTTCTTTGAATCAGTTCCATTTGTCTTCCATCTTTGTTTCCTCTTTAGAGAATTTATCCCAATTTGTGTTTTGGAAAATTGTTCTTAGTTTTACAAAATCCGTTTTGTTGTACATAAATCTTCCTCCTATATGTTTATCATTCCTATCTACATTGTTCTGTTCTTTTCAAACTCTATTAGTATATGGTCACTCTTTCCAATTGGTGTTTTATACACCATTTTGTTCACAATATCTGGTTCAGAAGTGTGTGTGTGTGTGTGTGTGTGTATATATATATATATATATATGTGTGTGTGTGTGTGTGTGTGTGTGTGTGTGTGTGTGTGTGTGTGTGTGTGTGTGTGTGGTATGTGTCCTTTTATCAACTCGTTCATTTATCTCTTTAAACATTAATACATACACGACCAAGTCCTCATCAGCCTTCTTTCCATGAAACCCAAACCCCCCCTTCCTCCTCCTTGACTCTAATCTTCTTCAGTTTCCATAATAATTCCAGGCGAAGCAATATGCCGAAGACCTTTTTCAGGAAGAAAAGCAGAAGGTCTATTTATTCATTTCTCTTCCTCCAAGACATCGGCCATGTTAATGCAAGAGCTCAGAAGCTTAGATGCTTCGATGTGTGTGCTTTCGCAAAGATGAGGAGCCAACCAGAAGGTCTGGCCAATAAGAAGTTGATGGGTATTGATTACATACAAAAAAAATATATCAACATTATTATTATTATTATTTTTGTTATTGTTATTATTATTGTTGTTGTTATTGTTATCATTATTATATTATTTATTTTTTAATATCATTGTCATCATCATTATTATTAGGATTTATGATAAAGATATAAAACAAATGGGTGATGGATGGGTGTGAGATGTGTGTAAATAATTGATGGGCGCATGCCTCGGCAGAGCCACCTCCCTTATAAGGAGGGGAAAGGCTACGGGTATGTACGCATGGGTATGTATATTTGTATGCATGCATGCGTGTACGCATGTATGTATGTATGTATGTGTGCATGTATGTATGTATGTATGTATGTATGTATGTATGTATGTAGGCTTTGTTTGTGTGTTATTTACTTGTTCACCTAAATATTTACGTATTCATCTTGATTTCCACAGCCTCTCAAGTACCACAACTCGCAGATCATCTGTTCTCTCATTCTCCAGTGATGGGGGATAAGGACACTGCTACAAAGTTCCCATTACAAGGCATCTCGACTGGGCACACCTAGGAGACTGGGAATCCTCACGTGAAGAGCCAAGTCAAGCTTTGCTTCGGCCACCCCACTGTACTGGGGAGAAATCATATTAACATATATCTTATCCTTTATACAGACATCGCTTTTCCAAATGTTCAATTTTCTTGTTTCATCTGATGCCACAGTGTCCTTCAGATTAGTTTCTTAAACTTTTGCACTAGGAACTTCGTGGAACAGACATGTTCATCAAAAGAACAGGAATCTTTGAAAAAATAAATAAATAAAGGCTTTAAGACAGCAGTAATTTGACAGTCCAATCAACGAAAATTATTCAAATAAATAATTTTGTTTGATTAAATTTTACGTTATTTTATATTCATGTTCGTTTGTGTACGTATCTACTTGCGTATTTCTTTACGCTTGGTTGCTTATTGGATTCTAATGTAAACAGCAAACAGATTAATAAGTAAATATAAGAATAAATTAATAAATATGTTGAGTTTGACGGAATTCTCTTACATATTACTCCCACTTCTTTGCGTGTGTGTGTGTGTGTGTGTGTGTGTGTGTGTGTGTGTGTGTGTGTGTGTGTGTGTGTGTGTGTGTGTGTGTATGTGTGTTTGTGTGCATGCACGCGTGTAACTCTGTGTACATTAGTTTGCCTTTCTGTGTATTTGTGTATATATATTCTTTCGAATATATTCACAAAAATTTTAATGAAAATTAAATATAGAACGTGAGGCATAACAAGGCGCTAGAAAGAAGGAAACGTTGACGGGGTGGGGGGAGAGAGAGAGAGAGAGAGAGAGAGAGAGAGAGAGAGAGAGAGAGAGAGAGAGAGAGAGAGAGAGAGAGAGAGAGAGAGAGAGAGAGAGAGAGAGAAAACATAAAGAGACCAACGCAAAGGCCGACGTGGACCCTCGGGTGTTGAGATTGCACTGAGATTCTTTCATTCAAATCCAAGAAAATATTTACATGCCTAAGGGACATGAAACAAATGCGAGTTTCTACAGGCACATGTGTGCATATGTGTGCGTGCATGCGTGTACATGTGTGTGCGTGCATGCGTGTGCATGTATGTGCGTCCATGCGTGTGCGCGCGCGCGCCTGTGTG
>NC_134790.1:23387139-23402139 GCF_046742065.1 Oratosquilla oratoria
CTCGAAAGTCCCTTTCCACACTCCGTAAAACTCTACCTTTATCAAGGCTGCCGTCAGGTGATTTTATTCATTAAAGCGGCACTCCATTCGACAACAAAAAGGACTAATTCTACTGATTGCTCAATCTAGGCGTAAGGATGTTACGTAATTCCCTCGTACAGGAACCTGTGGTTAAGCTTTGTACAAGTCAATCAAGTCTCGTTGCCTCCTTCCTTAGATGAATGTGCTCTTCACTCCACTTTTGCATAAAACCAATATTTCCTTCTTGTGCCTTCATTTTGATGAATTGATGTTCTCTTGAAGAATCCGTCAAGGTAAAAAATATCCACAGCTTCGGTTTATTTCGCATGCTGCCACACATATTTGATATCAACAACACGCACGTACACACACACACACGAACGCACACACACACACACGAACGCACACACACACACACACACACACACGCACATATACATATACACACATACACACGCAGGCACGCACACAAACACACACACACACACATACACACACTGAATCCTCTGAGTGCTCAGAGTAATATCATCCATCTGATTGATGCGTCCGTTTTCTTTCTTACATTTTGTTTTCCACGCATCCTGATGTGGATCTCTCTCTCTCTCCCTCTCTCTCTCTTTCAAATGTGCTCTGGTGTCGTAATCGAGAGCGTGCGGGCCTCGCATCATCCTAGTCACTGGTTCGAATCCCGCACTCACTTCTCTTCGGTTCCCACCAATGAATGTTTCCTGCTCAAGCAGTCCCTGAAGCGACTAACGTTGCAAAGGAGGAGACGGTTTTGGTCGTGGCTGCTCAGCGCCTCCTGGTGTAGGCTCCTCACCTCCTCCAACCCAATGCGCATCCTGGTATAAACTCTTCACCTCCTCTTCCTCCTCCTCCTCTTCCTTCTCCTCACACCCAACCTTCTCTCCGAAGCAGCCACTGAGATGAGACTCTTTGGAGACTCGTCGCAGACGACCCAAAGCTCCTCATCCCCATCATCACTCAGAACGAGACTTGGGACTTGAGCAAGACCCCGACAAGAAGCCAGTAAAGCCTCCTGAAAAAGAAGACCTCTAGCATGTGGAGGAGATCGGGCTGCGTGTGAATGACTGCCTGATGACCCTCAGAAGATGTCTTCCGAAACAAGAAGAGGAATGCAGAAGCGTGGGAGGTACAGTCACGTGTAAATATTTTTGGCCCACGCTAAAATTCTCACAAGGCCAATGTGATTTTTTTTTTTTTGTCGAGTACAAGATATGTTTTCCTATGCAGTGTTTAGCTTACAAACACGGCATTTTCTTGAATAGCAAAAAAAAAAAAAAAAAAAAAAAAAAAATTGTCAGACAAAGAATCTGAAATTTGGGTGGTTCAAAAAATTTGCTTGCAATTCTAGAATGATGAGCTATAATGCATGAAAGTCGACAGAAGACCTTTTGGTCCATGAGAATCTCGGTACATTAGCTACACGGGAAGATTAGATTGAAATACAAAACAACTAGAAGTTTGCTAGTTACTAACAAACAACTTATACTGATAAACTATCCATTTTTACATATATCTACATGCACATGTTCCCACCATCATAATGTATAGTTTTAGCATTACAAATTTTGCGTTCTTGGTATGATGAAAGATAACTGTACAAACTCTGATCATTGTGCCACTCCCCGCTTAAGTAATGGAAGCAAAAACAACTGCACTAACCCAACCCAACCTAACCTATCCTCACCTAATTTGAGCTTACCTAACCTAACCTGACATAAACTAAATCTAATCTAACGTAGCCTAACCATATCTAACCCAACCCAACCTGAGTTCACCTAATCTAACCTAAGGTAGCCTAACCTAATCTAACCCAACCTAAAGTACCCTAACCTAATCTAACCTAACGTAGCCTAACCATATCCAACCCAACCTGAACTCACCTAATCTAACTTAACGTAGCCTAACCTAATCTAACCCAACCTAAAGTACCCTAACCTAATTTAACCTAACATAGCCTAACCATATCTATCTCAACCTAACCTGAGCTCACCTAATCTAACCTAACGTAGCCTAACCTAATCTAACCCAACCTAACGTACCCTGACCTAACGTAACCTATAATCTAACCCAACCTAACGTACCCTCACCTAATCTAACCCAATCTAACGTACCCTAACCTAATCTCACCCAACCTAACGTACCCTAATCTAATCTAACCCAGCCTACCCTTCTTAAACTGAGTGCTAAAAATCATCATGGCACCTGCAATGTACGGACGACCTCAAAGTCAAAATAATTTTTGAAAAACTATGACGTCATCCGCCGTGGAAGAATTCCATTTGTGTTTCACGGGACTCTTTCCTTGCCGTTGTCACAAATTTGTGTGTTTGTTTACATCGCAAAAAATGATACATCATAAACTTCCTTGACGTTTTCATCAATAAAGGGAATAACAAGATTGAAGCTATTTTCCTATCTAGAAGATGACATTTACCTCTATGAAATCCCCTGACAGTAGCATCTAGAATAATGATATTTGTTTCCATTATCCAATCTCTGAGAGAGTTCTGTGTGCTTTTGACTGTGTGGTTTCCTTTTCTTTTTTCTTTTTTTTTCTTTTTTTACTACAAACTTGTCAACTTAATTTCATCCGTGTTTGCCTCTCACGGGAATGAAGAGTTTTTCTCTCTCTCTCTCCTCTTTACTTATTACTCTCTCCTCTTGCCTCTGTCCACTTTTGTTTCGCCTCCTGACTCCTTTCACTTTTTTTTCTGCTCTTTCTTCCTGTCCTCTCTTCCCTCTCTTCTCTTTTTCTCTATTCACGCCTCTTTCCCGCTTCTCTTTAACCTTCGTTCACCTTTTATCTGTACGAGAACACAACATTCAATACACAAACTCTAGTTACAGTACAATTATCTTTGTTTCCTTTAACTTCGTACCCAATTCATTTTGGTTCGCCATCCAATCTTCGATTTTTCTTCTCGTCACGATGCGGCAAAAAATTATTTTTTTTCGTCCAATTGTTTATACCAAAATCATTCAAAAATTTCCACGGTATTTCGGTTTCTATTTTTGTCTTTCTTCTCCCTCTCTCTCTCTCCCTCTCCCTCTCTCTCTCAACTCTCCAGCCTCTCTTAGCCCTTTCGTCTTCCTCTTTCAACTTATTTTTCTTTTCTTATGTTTATCCTCCTCTATTTCTAATACTTCTTCTGACATTTCCAATCCGTTTCATTTTTCTGGCCGTCCTTCTTCGCATTTATTAATACAATTATTTTTATTTACTAACTTATTTCTTACTCATGAGGAGTTTTTCTTCGCCCGCGCTCACACACACACATATTATATATATATATATATATATATATATTATATATGTATACACATACACATATATATACATATATGTATATACATACACATATATACATATATATATACACATATATATACATATATACACACACATTATATATATACATATACACACACACATATATACATATATAATATATATATATATATATATAATATATATACATGTATATATGTATGTATATATATATATATATATACACATACACACACACACACACACACACATATATATATATATATATATATATACGGATATACATACACATATATACATATATACAAATATATACACACTATACATATTATATATATATATATATACACATACATATATACACATATATACATATATATACACATATATACATATATATACACATATATACATATATATATACACATATATACATATATATATATATATATATATATATATATACACGTATACACACACACGTCTATTTTTGTATCTTTCTCACTCTTTCTATCTCTGCCCGCCTGTCAATCTGTCTGTCTCTCTGTCTTTGTCTCTCGACCTCTCTCTACGTCTATGTATCTATCAATCTCTCACTCTCTCTGTCTCTTTATGTGCACTTGCCTGTATGTGTCTGTTCGTCTACCTCTGTTTAAATACATCAACCAATCCTTATCTATTTAACTCTATCTGATCGATTGAGGATTTCTTTTTGGCAATTTCTGAATTTGTTAACGTCATCTACCGCCATCCTATTTAGTTTTCTTTGTAGAAAAAAAAAAGTCACCGGTAAAAAAAAATTGTCATCGTTCTGTTCGTGTTCTGTTTAATAAAGAATTTGTTTTAATAAGCAATTTTTTTCAAGCTTCCTTTTTTATTTGTGTTTTTTTTTTTTTTTGCCTGAATCTCAGGTTGCTTCCTTTTAAAAAGTGAGTCATGATTATATGAAAATATTTTAAGCTGTTTTCATATTTTTGTATTATATAATGAAGCAATTGCTGTTATTTATGTACATACCTACCTACATACATATATACATACACACAAACATATGCACATACACACATACATACATACATATATACATACATACCTACATACACGCAAACATATATATATACACACATACGTACATACATACATAAATACACACATACACACATATTTACGTATATACATATGCCAATAGTCCCTTTCTTTCTTATAAGGAATGTGGCCAGCCAAGGGATGCACCGACCCTTATCCATCAATCATCCTTTTGTTGATTGTTTTCCCTTTTTATTTTTTCTCCTTGTGGATAAAAGGCCATCCCTGACTCCCACCCACTGCCTGGGTCAGAAGGAAAGTGGCATGACACAACTGCTTGCTTATCTACATGCACTTTTTTCATAATGTCTTCTCGAAAACAGTCTTTTTTTTCTAGAAAAGGGTATAAGCAATAATTTCCGAGTACTATTTTCATTCGGAAATATTTCATGAAAAAAGTGTCTCCAATTGTAGGTTGACAGGCTCCAACGAGCATAATTATAGTGCTATATATTATAATTAGGTAAAAATAAACACATATACACACATAAACACACACACGATTCGAAGATGCACTGATACCATTCAAGAGCAGTAAATCAGTGATCCGAGTTCGAGTATCAGCCATGGCTGAAATTTTGTCAGCATCGCTAAACTGAGAGCCGGAACTCCAACTCTGTTGGGCAAGGAGGGAGTGTGTGTGTGTGTGTGTGTGTGTGTGTGTGTGTGTGTGTGTGTGTGTGTGTGTGTGTGTGTGTGTGTGTGTGTGTGTGTGTGTGTGTGTGTAAGATGGCAGCATGAACCATACATTGGGCCACATACTGTATGAACTCAAGAGTTTTCACCCGGGAGGGTAAAAGCTATCTATCACAAGTCCAACACGTGATCCAGATTTTTCCTCCTTAGGATAATGAAGTCTTTCGCTGTATCTTCCTATAGCAAAAGCTAAACTTGTAATAAACCTATAAAAGTACTTCTGCAAGAGACACGCAAATTGTCATTCATTTCCTTTCCTTTGATTCGAGTCAGGCGAAGAGGGGGTCAAGCTCCGACACGTGTAGTGAGATTGAATTTCAGGAAATCCAGGCATACATCATCAAAAGGAATCTCCAAGACGGAAGGAAGAACAGAAATGTGCTGCCTCGTTTGTAAGAAACATCAAGCCGAATGTAAGAAGAGACCCCGGCTGAATTCTTTTTTTTTTATCCTCAGGGTTGGAAAAAAAATCTTTCGTTATATTTTCTTGGTCAAATATATAGAGTGCAATTATACATACACCCACCTATTCGCACGCACACATACACACACATATATTATATATATATATATATATATATATATATATATATATGCATGTACAGTATATATTCATTATTTATGCATATACATATATTCATGAAAGAGAAACCAGAGATAAAGCGAGATATTGATAGATAGAGGATGAGAGATATCTGGCTGCGTTTTCTTTTATGCAGCTTCCAGGCAATATCCATTACGAATTAACTTAGTCACTATACACATTGATAAGATAAAACATTTTCCTTATTGGAGCGTCAATACTTTATATCAGGAAGTCGAACTATAAAGACAAAAAAGCCTTAAAGGCAGCATTTATCACTGAGTGTTCTTCATGGTTTATATACCTTGAAGAAAAATTAGGAAAATGAGTTCTTCTCTCGCGTTTAAATATATATATATATATATATATATATATATATATATATGTATACATTCTTACATATATATACATACACACACACATACGTGTATATATATATATATATATGTATATATATATATATATGTATACATTTTTACATATATATACATATGCATACACGCACACACATACGTATATATATATATATATATATATATACATATATATATATATATATATATATATATATATATATACACATTCAATGAGGACAAGTTAATGAGACTTGAAATCAAGATATAGCAGCACATATAACCTACGGAGAAATATCAAACCTTTTGAAAGAAACAAGACCATCTAAGACACAAAGAGAATGTTTTAAAGAATGACGAACTCACCATCACAATTAACAATACTTATTTACAATAAAATTTCATGTCCATTTATACTCTATATGCATGCATGCATATATGTAATATATATATATATATATATATATATATATATATATATATATATATATATGCACAAATTTCACAAGTCACACGCGAATCACAAATATGCAGAGTCCACTAGGAAAAGGAAAAACACACGGAGTCCGAGCGCTTTCGTGATATATTCACATTATCATCTTTCTGTACTCCTTGATAATGTGAATATATCACGAAAGCGCTCGGACTCCGTGTGTTTTTCCTTTTCCTAGTGGACTCTGCATATATATGTATATATATGTATGTATATATGTGTATATATGTATATATATGTACTGTATATATCGCTGGTGAGAAACGTAGTAACACATAAATCACAACTAACACCACAGTCGGACGAAAGGAAAAGTTGCGTAAGCGAAACTATATATTAAAGTGGCCTCCTCCCTGCCACTTTGTACTACTGAAGAGGATTGCAGGTAGCAATAGAAATATATAGTTCCGCTTACGCAAATCTTTATTTCTTCCGACTGTGGTGTTAGTTGTGATATATATATATATATATCTATATATCTATATATATATATATATATATATATATATATATATATATATATATATATATATATTCTTATCGATCGTGCGGAATCTCATCCACCTTGCAAAAGTCAAAGATCAAATAATCCCCATGATTAATTTAACTTTCTTGGTATTCTACGAATCTGGCCTTTATTCCAAATATGCTTAAGACTCATATTCGAAAACAAGTCAGGAATAGTAAAAGATTGATGGCAGGGACGAGGATCGGAGAAGAGTTGGAGCCTCACCGAGAGAGGGGGAGGATACAGGAAAAGATAAACGTCATAAATAAGGACACAGAAAAAGGACTGATTAACCCAGAGGAACATGGGTAAAGCATAAGCTGAGGACATAATCCTTAGGCTTAGGGATCATAAAGGATTTAGTTCTGTCGACGAAATCAGAGGATGATGTGAAAGTCATTGTGTTTGTGGCATCAGTGCTACTCAAGTTCAAAAGCCAGAAATTGGGACAAGGAGATCAATTAGTTTGTATGGGAATTTTCACTTGTACAGTCACGAACAGAACGTTTGACTCACTACCCAGTTCTCACAGCGTCAATTTTATTTATTTATCTATTTTTAATTCTAGTTATTCATTTTTTTTTATTTTCTATTTTTTGCAGAGCCCGTGGTATATCACGAGAAGAACGTTTGACTCACTACCTAGTTCTCATAACGTCAATCTTATTTTATTTTATTTTTTTTTATTCTTTACCGAGTCCGTGATATATGTTCCTGTGTAGTACTTAGCATACACTTAGTTAATTTTTATGAATATAAAAAAAAATAGTTGTCAGACAAAAAAAGAAAATTATTTTTTTTTATAATGGATCAAAAATTTCCTCGTGACAGTACGTGGTGTCCAGATTTGGACAAGAGGGCTTTGAGAGTTGCAACACTAAACTCATCTAACCCAAATATTTTCATAAGACGATGGACGTTGATTCCACTTCAGAAGGGCAACGCAAAGACATTCTAGTGTATCATCCTCCGAGGGGATGGAGATAAGCTCTGAGTGATGAATATACACATAAGGAGATTGATCTCCAGAGGAGGAGGAGGAGGATGGAGAACGAGGAGATACAAGAGAGAAAATGAGAAGCAAAAATGGAGGGAAAGGTTTAAGAGAGGAACATTTTATGGTGCTTATTTGTGTAAACGCGCCAAGTTGGTAAACACAGATGTTCTATATGCAGAGAAAACTAAACATACACACATACACACACATATATATATATATATATATATATATATACATATATACACACACACACACCCTCCTGGGAATCGGAGAGAAGTGCGGGATTCGAACCCACAGCTAAGCGAATGCGAGACCAGCACGTTTCCGATTACGCCACCTGCGCCTCTTTGACATTGCCGTATACCAAGTCCGTCCTTTTCCAGCTCATATTTGCCATTTCATTTGTCGATTAAGAGTCTTATCCCCGCTCGCATTTGTGATTGAATTTGTTACGTAATCTAAGCGTAATACGGGGTTTAATCTCAAGATTAATTCTGTAAGATTATATCGTCTTACTTTCAAGTAGGAGTACAGTTGAGCTCACTGCAAACGCTTCTTTCAATTTCTTGTTTATTTCGTTTGTTTTCTTTTGATTATATTATTTCTCTTCGTCGTTTTTCAATGGGTTTAGACCACCTTCAGAATATTTTATATTTCTAGAACTCTCTGGCAACCCTTCTTCTTTGGTAGCAAAGGAGCGGGACCCTAGTCTACCAAATGGACTCCACATGCAGCACTAACTATACCTTTTATACAGTCATCTTAGGGACTTTCGTCACATTCTTACGGACCATATTCACCCAGCATGTTTTTACAACGGAGACTAGTCTCAAATTAATAAATAAATAGATAATAATTAAATAAACAATAAGTAAATAAGTTAGAAAATAAATAGATAATAAACAAATAAATAAAATAAATAAATAAAATAAAACAGATAACATAAAATGATAATGATTTTAACTTGCGTTCTCCCCTCGTCCTGCTGGTTAACTCCTTAAACCCTTTCTTTACCACCAACTCTATGACTCCACTTCTTCGGTGGACAGGATAGAGACCCTTAGCTATGTCCAGCAGCACACTCTACCAAAACCACGTCGATTCTTAACTTAACTCAATACAGAATCCACATAAAACAAAGAGTCCATAACCACAAACGCCACTTATTAGTTCTGGTCAACACTGGTGATATTCGGGAGTTAAGTCCACAGATTGGAGAGCCTCACCCATAACATCGGGACGGATTCCAGGGATCAGACGCCAATATTAGATAAGTGATCCTTCTTTGATCCCTAGTTCCGAGCGAATACACCTCCAACACATCTCAGGCTACGCTGGTGATCAGAAGCGTGGTCTCGCGTTCGTTTAGCTGTGGGTTCGAGTCCCGCTTTTCTTTCCGATTGAAACTGATAGCTGTCCTAAGAGTCCCTGGAGCGCGTAATGGGGCAAAGGTGACGGCTTCGGGTTGAGCTATTCAGCGCCTCCTGGTGTAGGCTCCTCATCTTACACATCTCGGGCTGTCAAAACATCCGATGTCACAAGTATTAACCCTGCCCTCTCCTCCCACCCCTCCTACCCCTTCTAATGCTCCTACTTGTAGTCCTACTTTTCATTCCTCTTCCTGCTCGTCCTTCTTCTACTCATCTTTCATTTCTTTCGCTATGCCCTCTCCTACCCTTCCTACTCCTCCTTATTGTACTCATACTTTTCTTTTCCCTTTCCTGCTCCTACTTCCCCTGAACCTCCTACTACTACTCCTGCCCCTCCTACTACTCCTCCTCCTCCTCTTCCTCTTCCTCCTTTTTTCCCATTTCTTCCGCCCCCTCAATTCCCTTCTACTTTTCAATTCCTTGTTCTTTATCTCTTGTTCATTCTTACTTTCTTTCTCTTCAAACTTCTCCTCTTCTCTTCCTATTCGGGTTGTCTCTCTCCTTATTCGCATCCTTATCCTCATTCTCAACTGCGTCTTCATCCTCATTCTTATCCTCATACTCATCCTCAATGTTATTTTCTTCTTCATCCTCATGCCCATCCTTATATTCGATCTATTATCCTCATTTTCATCTTCATTCCTTGAACCCATACTCATCCTCGTCTTTGTTCTTGTCCCCACCCTCATCTTCATCCTCATTCTTATCCTCATACTACTTAGTCTTCATTTCACTATCATCCTAATGTTTATCCTTATCTTTACCCTCAAATTATCATTCTTATATTCATCCTATTTTTCCTCCATATCCTCAACTTCTTTCTTATCCTCATACTCCTTATTCTTCGCGTCACCCTCATCTTAATCCTCATGCTCATTTTTATCCTCAACGCATCATTCTTATATTCATCCTCAGTTTTCTTCCACATCCTCATCCTCATTTTCATTCATATTTCCATCGTCATTTCTATTCCCATCCTTACTCTCATTCCAGTCCCGATTCCCGGTTGCCATCTCCAGTACGATCTGTATTCCCATCACATTTTCATTCTCACTCTCCTCCTTATTCTCGCTCTTCTTTTCGTTTTCGTTCTCGGTCCTATTCTCGTTCTCATTCTCTCTCTCGCATTCTCATTCTCATTCTCGATCTTGTTCTCATTCTCAATCTCATCCTCATTATTATTCTTATTCTCGTCTTCCTCTTCGGTCTTATTCTCGTTCTCATTATCACTCTCGCATTCTCATTCTCATGCTCGATCTCATTCTCATTTCCTTACACTCACAATTACACTCAGATTCTCAATCTCAGTCTCACAGTCTCATCTCGCCTGTCTATGTCTGCATTTACGCAAACGGCGATGTGTATCTATGTCTACATGTTCCACACTGATATACTGAGAGCGCAGAGATATAAGTTTAAGTAATGACAAGAACAGCTGGTGGGGAGGAAGGTTGCCAAGTCATATTAAGCAATGACGTAATCACGATTTCTATTAAGGGATGGGTTGTTCAATTACCGGGGTAAGGGTTGTTATTCCGACCAATTTCTATGCATCCGTACTCGTAAATATTGCTATGAATATCGACACAATTTTCATTTGTAGAATTCCAAATGAGAAAAGGTCACATGACACCCACCCCCTCTTCCTCCCAATTCCACCTGGATATACATCACTGAATCATCATGTGAAAGGATACCAATTCTGTTCCCCCATTCTCCGGCATAGCTCTAACAACCCCAATTCACTCCCACGCTTGCAGCATAATCGAAAGCATGCTGGTCTCGCATTCGCTTAGTCGTGGGTTCGAATCCCGCACTCCTCTTCCATTCCCAGCAGTGACTGTTAGTTACCTGCCCCAACAGTCCCCAAAGTGCATCATAGGACAAAGGTGACGGCTTCGGCCGCAGCTACTCAGCGCCTCCTGGCGTAGGCTCCCTACCTCAACACCCATCTTCCTCGACGTTATTCTGGTAGATACGATATTCCGTCTAGAATATTATAGCCCCTTTCTCCTTAATATGTCAAATAAAGTTAGAATA
Organism: Oratosquilla oratoria; assembly: GCF_046742065.1. Taxonomy (NCBI): domain Eukaryota; kingdom Metazoa; phylum Arthropoda; class Malacostraca; order Stomatopoda; family Squillidae; genus Oratosquilla; species Oratosquilla oratoria. The sequence continues at coordinate 23,398,666 of NC_134790.1, forward strand.
GGATCTCATACTAGAGTGATGTTTCCTCTTTTCCACTTTTCCAGTTTCAAGAATCGACTAACCAATCACAGCCTTCCAGTGTAGTTGGTATCAAGATTGTTAGCCGGCGGAGCAAGTCGCTGTTTCACACTGAAAAGAACGGATTACGGAAAATAAAATCCAATAAGCCATAGGCTTCATCATCCTTCATCGGAGATATTGTCCAACAGCGTTACGTAAGTCTTTGTACAGCAAAGAAAAAATAAATCCATATAAGCAAAGTCCACCTTTAAGTTCTTATGTAATCACTACTATTTCTTAAGAAAATAAATAAATAAAAAATAAAAAATAAAATACAAGGATTTATATAATATTTGTATAAGGAAATACTTATATAAGGAAATATTTTTTTAAGGATACCACCATAAGATTCTTAAGGTTGTATTCTAAAAAAAAAAAATCTTTCCCTTCCAAGGATTTATAAAAGATTTATATAAGGAAAAAAATTAAGAATTCTGCCGTTACACGTCTCTCCTACAACGTAACTGATTTAATTACCGTGACACTGTAACAAGTTTTTTTTTTCCAACTCTCCAAGAGTCCTCTCTCTTTTGCCTTTGTTATAGTTCCTTTTGCCATTGACTAATTCAATGTCGGTCCTTTGAAGTGGTTAACGAATAGGACAGACTTTGTAACCATGTAGTCTTCCTTGGGACTCGTCTCTTCTCGAAAATCCCCTAAGCCCGAGTCCCTCTTCCTCCACAACCTGATCAGAAAAAAGAGGATTGATCCCTTGATTCCCGTGGCACTGATTCGAAGAAGTGATTTAGGGATATCTAATAAGGGAATCGTAACGAGATGGTTGGATTGACTTAAATAGGGAGATTCATTAACGATAATGTCACTACTTAAGGTAGTTGAATATGGATCTTAAGAAGAATTTTCGTTTGATAATGAATAAAAAGTACTTGTTAGAAAAAAATCGTGACTGAATGAACATTTGTTTTGACTTGAACGACAGAGGGAACTACAGAATATATTAATCTACTTTTAGCTTATCAACTGAAAGGAAAATGAAAGTTATATTTTCTCTGGACTTATTAGGTGAAGAGGAAATATTCATCGTGGGCAGATATTCAATTGATGTGAATTCCACCATTTTCCTTCTGAACCCAGAGCCTAATTTAATTGAATATCTGCCCACGATGAATATTTCCAAGGGTCAATGGACCCCAGACATTATATCAAGACTATTCATCACCAAACATATTGTCAACAAGCTTCCTCCCATGGTGAATGACACCCAACACACACACACACACACACACACACACACACACACACACACACATATATATATATATATATATATATATATATAAATTAATTTGGACCATGTGAGGATCCTATATTTGATGTTCAAAAGTTTTGCCATGGTTATCTTCGATTTTTTTCTTAACCTGACTCACACCGACTCGCTCCCTGAGGTTACTCCCTCCTGTGGTTTTTCTGCCGTCAGGCGATTTTATTCAGCTGAGGGAAACCGCTAAATTGCGGCCGGGGATGAATGGGACGAGCCCCATTTCCCATCACTCCCCTTAAGACGGCGGAGGTCCGCGGTCCTCGTTTCCGTGCCCTTCGAGGAAGGGTATTACATTCCATCATTTTGACGTGATGCAATGTAATACCCTTCGCGTGCCTTTGAAGTAAGGGTATTACATTGCATCATTTTGACGTGATGCAATGTAATACCCTTCGAGAAGCTCACTCCTCATCCTCACCCTCACTCAACGGCGCCTTGCGACGGAGGAGGAGGATGAGACTGACTCTCGGCGTGTGGGACTTACTTATCTCCTTATATATATATACATATGTGTGTGTGTGTGTGTGTGTGCGTGTGAGTGTGTGTATTTACCTAGTTGTATTTAACGGGAAAGGGTGTTATGCTCGTGTCCCGTTTTCACATCTCGTTTTATGTAGACTGTTTTTAAATTCGTGTGTCGTTTTTGCACACACCACGTTTTCATCTAACTTGTTCCAAACGTCTATTACCCTGTGGGGAAAGCTGTTCTTTTTCAGGTCTCTTCTATAACTTTCTTGATTTTCTTTCCGTGTCCTCTTGTATTTCTACTATCCCATTTTATTAGATCCTCTCTATCAATAGTTTCTATGCCTTTCATGATTCTAGATATAGTTATCAAGTCTCCTCTCTCTCTTCTTTGATCTAATGTCTGTAGCTCAAGTTTTGCTAGTCTCTTTTCATATGATAGTTCTGAGAGTGTTGGTGACAATTTCGTAGTTGCTCTATGTATTCTTTCAAGCTTTGTTATATATTTTTTTCTCCTTAGTGACCACGTCGTCGATGCATATTCCAATCTTGGTCTTATCAAAATGACTAGTATTTTTTTCGTCCAGGTATGTAAATGCCACTTTGATTGTTCTTATTATATCATAAATTTCTCCAAAAATTGTGTTTATATGTTTCTCAGGGGACATATAATTCATAATGACTCCCAGATCCTTCTCATTTTCTACTTTTTTAATTCCCTCTCCCAATTTATATGATCCCATTATTCTTTTTTGTTTATTCCAAATTCCATTATACTACACTTCTTAATATTGAATCCCATGTCCCGCTTCCTATTCCACTCCCATACTTTATCAAGATCACTCTGCAGCGACTCACAATCTTCTACGATGTTCATTTTTTTTCAACAATTTTGCATCGTCCGCAAAGAAGCTCATATAACTTTAAATTCCTTTATCCATATTAATATATATAGCAAAACTTATTGGCGCCAGAACTGTTCCTTGTGGAACTCCACTTATCACTTCATCCCAATTTGAGTGTTTGTCTTTTATCACCACTCTCATTTTTTTTTCATGCAAGAAGTCTTCCATCCACTTCAGCAGTTTGCCCTGTATTCCTCCTGCAGTTACTAATTTCTTTAGCAACTTCTTATGTGGCACCTTATCATATGGCTTACACTAGTCAGTTCCATGTCCATTACCACCTATCCATAAAGTTATCTCATCTTCTCTTAAACCAAGCAATAGTTTTAGCGTTCACTACATGGCAAGTAAGTCTATTTCATTCGTTAAGCATTCTGTTGGTAAACTAGTTCTTGTCTATTCCCTTAAACCTAAATCTAATTTAAATCCTTTACTACAAGTCCTACCCTTTCTTTATTTATAAACGTTGGCCTCTGTGTGGAATACGTGTGTTGTTGGTGTATGTTCTTATGTTCTTGAAATCGAACTTCAAATTAAGAAATAATAATAGTAAATTTCAACTGAAAAAATGAATACATATACAAATAGATAAATGAATTAATGCATAAAGGAATGTATAAATAGATAAAAATAAAAATGAGGCACAGAATAAGGAGGAGGTTTGTACATGCCTTATATATGTGACTATTTACTTATTTCTCTATCCATTTATCTATTGTAAAGATATACTCATTTCATTTTTACGTATCGCATTTACATTAA
>NC_134790.1:23407139-23409639 GCF_046742065.1 Oratosquilla oratoria
CATCACTATACTTTTAGCCACATTTTGTCTTCAACTCCCTTCTTTAGCACACCTTCCCAAACCCTGTCACTAACTTCCTTAATCGCACCTCTGATCCTGCCACAAGCGCAGTGCTGTCAGCATACAACAACTGGCTTATCTCCCATTTTTTCCCATTTCCTTTAACAATTTCCAATCCCCGACCCATTACCCTTGCATTTACCTTTCCCACCACCCCAACCATGTATAAATTGAACAACTAAGGCGACAAAACGCATCCTGGCGAAGTCCCACCTTTACCTCAAACCACTCACTCTCTCCATTTTTAATCCTAACACAAGCTCTACTACTCTCGTAAAAACTCTTGACTGCTCTTAACAGCTTTCCTCCTATCCCATATTTGCACTACTTTCAACAGTGCCATTCTGTCTTCCGTCATAAGCTTTTCCAAATCCAAAAAGGTATCAAAAAACATCCTTACCTTTTCCTAAAGCTTTCTCACATATCTGTCCTACCACAAAAATCTGATCCACGCAACCCCTACCTGTCCTAAACCCACACTGTTCCTCACCAACTACCCCCTATGTTCCTCTCCTAATCCTCTCAATCAAAACCCTCCCATAAGCCTTCCAACTGCACTCAACAAACTGATCCCCCTGAAACTCCTACACTCACACTTGTCCCCTTTCTCCTTGTAAAGTGGAACTATACAGGCACTCCCCCAATCTTCCGGCATTATACCCTCTTTTAGACAAATATTAAATAACCTCATAGGTCAGTCCATCATCACTGTACCTCCCCTTTTTAGACACTGCATGACACCTAACCCCGGTGCCTTACCGCCTTACCTGCTCTCATCATTTTAATAACGGCTTTCACCTCATCTTTCTTATTTCTCCATTTTCCTCATTCATCACTCATTTTCTTAGCGCTTCCCACTGCAACTACCTTTCCCTCCTTAATAAAAAGATGTTTTGGAAGGAAATTAAGAGAGGAAGAGGAGGCGAATCAAGTAGAGAATAAAAGGTAAAAGGTGCAGATGGAGAGATGATAATGGAAGAGACAGCAGTAAGAGGAATATGGGCAGAGTATTTTAGGGAGTTGCTAAATGTGAAGGAGGATAGGGAGGGAAAGGTAATTTCACATTTAGCAACTCCCTAAAATACTCTGCCCATATTCCTCTTACTGCTGTCTCTTCCATTATCATCTCTCCATCTGCACCTATTACTTTTTCTTCTCTACTTGATTCGCCTCCTCTTCCTCTCTTAATTTCCTTCCAAAACATCTTTTTATTATTTTCAAAAGTTTCTGTTATACTTTTAACCCATTTCACATCCGCTCTCCTCTTTGCCTCATTAATCGTATGCTTTACTTCTCTTTTTTCTTCTTTGTACTTCTCGTATGATTCTCTGATCCTATTTTATAAACAATCTATGAATACTCGCTTCTTCTCTTCTACAACCTTCTTTGCTTCATCATCCCAACACTCACTACCTTTCCTTATATTTCCCCCCGTCCTCCTTGTTCCATACACCAACTTTGCTCACTTTGTGACTCCCTCCTTGAACCATCCCCATTCCTCTTCCACTCCTAGTTCTACTCTATCCTTCACTCCCATTCCTCTCTCAGCTTTTTTTTGTACTCCTCCTTTCCTTTCCCATTTAAGCAGTTCACTCTAAGCACCTCTCTACCTTCTGTCCTTTCCCTCTTTCTCCATCTATCCTTCACTCTCAACTTACCTTCCACCAAAAATTATCTGACATTCTCCCACTATCTCCCCTTAGAACATGTGCATCCTTAACTCTTCCTACTATTCTCCTGGTTACCACTATATAGTCCATTAACGCCCTCTCCCATGAGTACTTATGTTTGACTTCTTAAATATTAGATTTGCTGTCATCAACTCTCCAGACACATTTTCACCATCAGCTCTCTACTACAACTTTTTCCAGAAGCTCCACACTTCACAACCATTCCGTCAATTGGTCCATTTTCTACCCTAGCATTGAGGTCTCCCAATACTACTACATTGAGGTTTCTCCCTAAACCCTCTTTGCATTTATATAAATCTATCCAAAAAGCCTCCCTTTACTCTACACTATTCTCACTACCAGGCCCATATGCACTTACAAAAATCTACATCTCCTTCCCAGTTTCACCTTCATCCACATTAAGTTTGGATAAACCTCCTTCCACTCCACTACACGCTTACCTATCTCTTCACTTACTAGTATAGCCACCCAGTCTCTCCCTCGTCCTCTCTTCACTCCTGAGACCTTCCAAACTACACTCCAAAACTCAAACTCGCCCCTCCCTCTCAATTTTATTTCAATTAATGCCAACACACAAATCTTTCTTCTCACAAATATACTGTCTATCTCTTCCCTTTTACTCTCATCTGTACCACATCCACCCACATTAAAAGACCCAAACCTTAAGGTTTTAGTTGGAAAACTCCCAGACCATCTTATCCCTTTGCTTTTCTTTTTAGGAATGTCCCCTTTAGGGCTACAGGGACAAG
>NC_134790.1:23412139-23414639 GCF_046742065.1 Oratosquilla oratoria
TCCCATTCATCCCCGGCCGCAATTTTGCGGTTTCCCTCAGCTGAATAAAATCGCCTGATGACAAGACACCACAGAAGGGAGTAACCTCAGGGAGCGAGTCGGTGTGAGTCAGGCTAAGAAAAAATCGAAGGTTACTATGGTGCGAGTTTTGAGCAGCATAAAAAGGATCCTCACATGGACCAAATTAATGTGTATTATATATATATATATATATATATATATATATATATATATATATATATATATATATATATATATATATATATATATATATATATATATATGAAATGGCAAGCCTTCCAGTTGTTGCAGTGTGTGAGGGCTTTTCTAATAAAGGCACCTATTGTAGAATCCTTGTTCCTCTGAGGGCATTCACTTGATCCATTTAGGCAATGTCCTTGGTTGGTGGATTTAATATAAAAAGAGGTGTTCAAAGTTTCTTCTCCCTGATTTACCAGAACATCAAGAAATGGGAGGGAACCTTCATCACTATGTTAGATGGTCAAGTTGAGGCCAGAAGCTTCTTTCAATCGTTGTTGCAAGGCTATTTGTTGGATATTCTCGGTCATAACAAAAATATAATCGATGTATCGGCAGTATATTCGTGGTCTTTGTACCTTATCGAATACCTCTTCTTCAATGTTGCCCATGAAAAAATTGGCAAATAGAACTCCTAATGGGGATCCCATGGCACCTCCATGGGATCCCCTAGAAGATTACCTATACTGGAGGCCCTTTACATAAAAGATCTTTCCCCAAATCTGAATATACGAGCCCATGATCTGTAAACGTTACCCAGCGTTAGTAAGTCCGCCCATTACGGTGCTGGGGCGCAATCTGATGACGTCACACACCTCTCACCCAATGGAAGAACATACTGTACCTAACCCACAGCAATCCAGCTAATCACTATCCACCTTCCGGGTATAAAAGTTGCTTATCTTCATGGAGTCTCCATTACTTCAATTGACACTAAAGAGGCACCAGGAGTTGCGAAAACGCGTTTTGGCTTTCGACTATGCCTATTTCTATCTCATGGCATACGGCGAATTACTCGGAATCCTGCCTATGGAAGGCAAAGTCGCCTTACGAAAGAGAGAGAAGATTGACAAAAAGCTTTGTCATAACAAGCTTGCCATTTCATTTATTGAAATATGCTTGAGAGAGAATCTCCAGCCCATTTATACGAAGAATATATATGATTCTCACATGGACCAAATTAATTTACATATATTATATATATATATATATATATATATATATATATATATATTATATATTGAGGATTGAGGAAGCTGGTGGCAGAGTTTGGGAGAGTATGTGATAGAAGAAAGCTAAAGATAAATGTGGGTAAAAGTAAGGTGATGAGATGTACAAGGGGTGAAAGTGGCAGTAGACTGGAAGTGAACATTAAGGGAGAGCGACTGGAGGAAGTGGATAGTTTTAGATACTTGGGTGCAAGTGTAGCAGGAAAAGGTGGAGTGAAGGTGGAGGTAGAATGTAGATTGAGAGAAGCGAGTAAATGCCTTGGTGGTTTAAAGAGTGTAATGAGGAATAGACATTTGGGAATGGATGCGAAGAGGAGACTTTATGAAGGAGTGATTGTGCCAACAGCACTGTATGGGGCAGAAACGTGGAACATAAGAGAAGAAGAGAGAAGGAGTTTGAATGTGTTTGAGATGAGGTGTCTGAGAAGTATGGTGGGGGTTACTAGGCTAGATAGAGTGAGAAATGAGGAGGTGAGGAGGAGAACAGGGGTGAAAAAGGATTTGGGAGAGAGGGTTGATGAAAGAATATTAGGATGGTTTGGACACATGGAAAGAATGAGTGAAGAAAGACTAGTAAAAGAGATGTGGAAGGCAGATGTGGAGGGAGTGAACATGAGGGGACGTCCTAGGATGAGGTGGATGGATGGGGTGAAGGGGGCTTTGGGGAAGAGGGGAATGTCTGTTGAGGAAGGAAGGGAGAGGACGGAAGACAGAGGTGAGTGGAGAATGGTTGTATATGGATGATGTTGTGACTGCATGAGGAGGAATGGGCGGGGGGGTGGGGTAGTATGTGTGAGTAAATTTTGACGCAGCCCGAAGGGATTTCTCCCCGTCCTCGCCTTATGTGCAAAGGGGGACGGAGAGGGGGGATCGCCGATTAAATGAAGCGGCCTTGCTGTGGATGTACTGTGTCTTGCGACACTGCTTCTGACCCAGGGCGGTGGGCAGGGTGCAGGGATGACCCGTCATCCAGGAGGTGCTCAGATGAGAGGAAGGGTGGGAGGGGTGTGGAGTGTATTTAGGGATGAAATGGGTGGGAGTGTTTTTATGCCTTTCCCTTTTTGGCTACCTCCCTTGGAAGGGGGAAAAAGTCTTGGTATATGTATGTATGTATACATATATACATATATATACACATATATATATATATATATATATATTATATATAATATATATATACACACATGTATATACATATATACACACATATATGTATATTCATATATATGTAT
>NC_134790.1:23422139-23432139 GCF_046742065.1 Oratosquilla oratoria
GGGCAGAAACGTGGAACATAAGAGAAGAAGAGAGAAGGAGTTTGAATGTGTTTGAGATGAGGTGTCTGAGAAGTATGGTGGGGGTTACTAGGCTAGATAGAGTGAGAAATGAGGAGGTGAGGAGGAGAACAGGGGTGAAAAAGGATTTGGGAGAGAGGGTTGATGAAAGAATATTAGGATGGTTTGGACACATGGAAAGAATGAGTGAAGAAAGACTAGTAAAAGAGGTATGGAAGGCAGATGTGGAGGGAGTGAACATGAGGGGACGTCCTAGGATGAGGTGGATGGATGGGGTGAAGGGGGCTTTGGGGAAGAGGGGAATGTCTGTTGAGGAAGGAAGGGAGAGGACGGAAGACAGAGGTGAGTGGAGAATGGTTGTATATGGATGATGTTGTGACTGCATGAGGAGAAATGGGCGGGGGGGTGGGGGGTGGGGTAGTATGTATAAGAAAGTTTGACGCAGCCCGAAGGGATTTCCCCCCGTCCTCTCCTTATATGCAACGGGGGACGGAGAGGGGGGGTCGCCGATTAAATGAAGCGGCCTTGCTGTGGATGTACTGTGTCCTGCGACACTGCTTCTGACCCAGGGCGGTGGGCAGGGTGCAGGGATGACCCGTCATCCAGGAGGTGCTCAGATGAGAGGAAGGGTGGGAGGGGTGTGGAGTGTATTTAGGGATGAAATGGGTGGGAGTGTTTTTATGCCTTTCCCTTTTTGGCTACCTCCCTTGGAAGGGGGAAAAAGCCTTGGTATATGTATATGTATGTATGTATTATTACTTTTATTTTATTGTTATTATTTCCTGTATTGATACTATCATTTTTGTTATTATTGTTAATATTATTATTTAAATATTTATCTTCATCGTTATCATTACTATTGTTACATTTTCTATTAATAATTTCTTTGGTATTAGTGTTATCATATTTAATTGTAAAAATGTCTTCATTGTTACGTGAGCCACAATGTGATGTTCACATTCGCCACCAACTATGGTAACTCGGAGAGGTGGTGAGGTCCACCCCATGCATATAATGCCCACAGCCCGTTTGTACACATATTCCTTTGAAAAAGCATACCTGCGAAACTAGTCAGGAATAAACTCAAGACTAAGACTCCTGTGTTTCCTATTCCGCTTACATCAACCTGTCAGAATGTCTCAACATATATATATATATATATATATATATATGTATATATATATATATATGACTCAAACCTCTTCGATGTGCTATTGTCCCCAAGGACGGAAGCACCAATTACTATGGCATGATCAACATATCTTAACCTATGAGGCTCTTCCATTCATCTAGAGAAGATGTTCCTTTTGTTGTAGAAGGTTTCAGGTCATTCATAAGAACACAAGAATGGAGGAGACTTCAAGAGGTCATAAGGCTTACACTAGTCAGTTCCATGTCCATTACCACCTATCCATAAAGTTATTTCAATAGTTTCAGCGCTCACTACATGGTTAATAAGTCTATTTCTTTCGTTAAGCACTCTGTTGGTAAACTAGTTCTTGTCTATTACCTTAAACCTAAATCTAATTTAAATCCTTTACTATAAGTCCTACCCACTCTTTATTTATAAACGTTGGCCTCTATGTGGAATATGTACGTTGTTGGTGTATGGGGAAGCTTGTTGGTCTCGCATTTGCTTAGTCGTGGGTTCGAATCCCGCACAACTCTCAGATTCCCATCAGTGACTATAATTACCTGCCCCCTCACCAACAGTCCTGAAACCGCATAATAGAGCAAAGGAGACGGTTTCAACTGTAACTACTCAGCGCCTCGTGGCGTAGACTTCCTACCTTTGAGTATTCCTTGAGTTGTAATACTTGACTAGTTTAATTGGGAAAGCTTAGCCTTGTCAAGTTCCCCTCAGCCACGGAGGTCAATAGAAAACACCAAATCCAGAAACTGAAAGGTCTTTCCCTGCCCCTTATAAAAGAGTGACCTTGTCCAAAGCATACACCCATCTCACACACACACACACGCGCGCGCGCGCACACACACACACACACACACACACACACAAAAATAGCATCCCATCCTTCCAGGGTCATCCCTCTCACCCGCCACACCGCTCGAGTCAGAGGCAATGTAGTATGGCACAGATGCATTGTCTCCGAGCTGAATAAAATAAACAACTACAAATAAATGGGAAAACATCAACACAGAAGGAGTTCATCTAAATCGACTTTAATCCCGTCAACTTTCATGATTTACTAACAAATTTGTAGTTCCTGCTGGCTATATCGCTACTGCACTCGTACACCAGAGAAAGAGGAGAAAGAGGAAAAGAAGAGGAAGAAGAAAAAGAAAAGGAACAACGCTGTGTCTCCACTTTCTCAAAAAGTCGTAACATCCCACGGGACAAGACATGGTTGGACGAAAAAACCCACCAACCAAAACAAAATGGCCGCCTCCTAAGAAAAAGATGAAGAAGTGGATCCCTCTGGGAAATTGGACGGTATCAAGTCCCTTCAAAGCTCAGGTCTTCAGTTCTCTGACCCGAGGGCGGAGTGAAGCGCCTCCCTCCGGGTGGAAAAGTCACCATGCCCGTCACAAGACGAAAGGCGGCAAACCAAAAATTAAATAAAGAAATGATTAAGGAAATGAATCAATTGATGAAATATATTTCTATACTAAACGGCTTCTTCCCCCTAATAGGGGGGGTAGCCAGCTAAGGTACCCATCTCCACTCATCCCACCTGTCACCTATTTCTCTTCTATTTTAGCTTCCTATTTGTTCATCTTACTAGAAGTCACAATTAAATGTATAAAAAAAAACAATTAAACTAACAAATCAATAATGATTAACATAAAATAAAAAATAATAATAAACGAGAATAAATAAATACATAAGAATAAGCAAATAGATAAACAAATAAATAGATAATCATTATAAAATAGATTAAATAATTCAGGGTTCGTTGCCATGGTTACGATGAATTGACGCTTCGATGGGGCTGATCATCCTGAGTTCTCCTTCAGGTCCTCCTTGTACATCATCTGAAGAGTTTTCAAGAGTTGTTTCTCAAAAGCCATCGTTGTTGGCATCATCAGGAGTATTACAAAGTCTTTTGTAAGCCACCACGATGGAACCAAAAAATAACAGGGCAATTTTACGGTTGCTGACTTTCTCTCGTCTCTTCTTTCTTCCTCTCTTTCCTCTTTTTTGTTTTTATTGCTTCTCTTTTCTTTCTTCTCTCCTATTATTCCTACTTCTTTCCTCTTCTTTTGTTTCTTTTTTTCTTTTCTCCTTTTTTCTTCTTCTCTCTCCTCTTCTCCTTTATTCTTTTTTCTTCGCGCCTTTTCTCTCCTTTTCTCTCAACGTCTTTCCACTTCTCTCCTCTCCTCTTCCTTTCTCTCCTTTACTCTCAACGTCTCTATACTTCTCTCTCCTATCCTCTCTTCTCTCCTCTCCTCTCCTCTCTTCTCCTCTCCTCTTCACTTCCTTGCTCCTCTCTCCTCTCCTCTATCCACCTCTCTTCTTTCTTTTACGCTCAATGTCTCTATACTTCCCTCCTCTCCTCTTCACTTCCCTGCTCCTCTCGTCTCTCCACCTCCTTTCTTCTCTTGCCAAGACCAAGACTCCTTTCGTCTCCTTCACAGACAGACAGACAGACAAACAGACGGAGGCGACATCCAACCTACATGTTTGCACTCAAAATACATCTTACATCTGATGACAAAACGGTGAAAGGACGAGGTAATCTCACCAAAATACACGCTTTACCCAAATGGCTTCTCTATTTGTTTACCGAAAAAATACGATACTATTTTGGTTGAGAACGGGCTAGATTACATAGGAAAACCGTTCCAATCACCACCTTTGCCCTCTGTGTTCGGATGGCCTGGTAATGGTGGCTGTCACTGACAGTCCAGACTTAGGTACAGTTTCAAGACAAAACTGATCTCCAGAATGTCATAATGACATTTTTTTCCTATCAATTTCACTTGGTTGAATACCAGGCAGTAGCGAAAGTGGTACAAGACAAAACTGAACAACCAGCCAAGTTGCTGGAAACGTACAGCAAAGCACCAATACACCCTAATAGCAAAAGTCAACAAGAAACTGCTCAGAGAATATGACAGGTTAATAATAAAATAAATAAACAGATCAACAGAGAAAGATATGCCGATATGTTATAGTACGAGTGTGTAATCACCTCTTGGTCGCGGTTATCGTAAAGTCAATGAAATCAACTTTAACACTATCCTTGGCTGCTCGGGAATCTAGAGACATACTTCCAACTAGACCATTTCTAAGTATCGTCGAGGTTCGGTGGTCTCCGCTGAGGCTCAAGATTCGAACAGACCTCAATTTGTTGAGGCAGTCACAAATTGAGGAAGGTGGATGAAGAAGAACACACGGGACTTGGTCCGAGTTTATTCACGACCATGAGCTCAGTTTGCTTCCGCCGTATGATTCACCATGGTCGTTGGATCACGTGTTGGACTCGTGATCTACAGCTATTAACCTCCCACAAGAGAGCTCAGAGCTCATATATGACCGATCTATGGGTAATGCACACACACACCCAACTCCATGCCCACGAGAGTTGGAGTAACGATTCGCAGCACAACGATACTGAAATTATTTCAGCCCTAGGCGGGGTTCGAACCCGGACCCCCGTAGTGACAGCCGTGAACGTTACCACCGCGCCATCGAGTCGTGTGTGTGTGTGTGTGTGTAATGGAAATATAAATACATATTTGTATTTAAATGGTTGAAATTCAAAACTTGATGGATTAAGACATAACCACATACACGCACACAGATAGACAGATAGAGAGCGAGAGAGAGAGAGAGAGAGAGAGAGAGAGAGAGAGAGAGAGAGAGAGAGAGAGAGAGAAGCTTCAAAACCAATATCCCCGGGAAGGATAAAAAAAAAAAAAAAAAGAAAAAAAAAAAAAAATATCCAGGTCTCGAGTTTTCCTCACAAAAGTTCCCTCAGGCAAAGTAGTGTTGGCCGAGCAAAACACAATTCGAAGAATACTGACGAAACTGGAAGGTACATAAGCGCGTTCACGCACATATGTATACATACAAATGTAGGTACACACGTGTGCACTCAAACGCGTATCGACACAAACTAAACACACGCACATAAACACAACACATACACACACACGCTTATACTGACTGCCTGTGTACTGGTAACCTCTGGAGCTGCTAACTCACTGGTCCGGGGATCAGTCCCCACCCAGGGCTAGGAAAAGCATCAAAACACTGCAACCAGTACCCTCTCTTATTGGGCAAAGAGTTGGTGTGTGTGTGTGTGTGTGTGTGTGTGTGTGTGTGTGTGTGTGTGTGTGTGTAATGTCACACACACACACGCACACAAGGTCATAGCATTACCCATAGATCGGTCATACGAGCTCTGAGCTCTCTTCCGGGAGGGAAATAGCTGTCGATCACGAGTCCAACACGTGATCCAAAGACCAAGGTGAATACATACACACACAAACGCGCGCGCGCGTACACACAAACGTGATCAGGCATGAGTTATGGAACTCTCCTCCGGGAAAGTAGTAGCTGTCGATCACGATTCCACACGTGATTCAGGACATTACGAACCATAGACGCACGCCCAAATGAAAAATTAATAAACCACAAAAATAGGTGCTCTTAAGTCCTGCAATCCGATTTAAGTACGTTTTTTGGCTAAATACAAAAGTACTGGAATTTAGCGCCAGAAAACATAACGTGGTACAAGAAGGAGAGTGGGGGAGAGAGAGACAGTGGGGGAGAGAGAGAGAGATAGGAGGGAGAGAGAGAGAGAGAGAGAAAAGAGAGAGAGAGAGAGAGAGAGAGAGAGAGAGAGAGAGAGAGATAGAGAGAGGTGGAGGAGTGAGAGAAATTAGGTACAAAATAGTGAACCTGCAACAAAAGTATTTTTCATTATCTATGTATAAATTACATGTATGAATACATGCTTGTATGTATGCATGTACATGTACGGATGTATGTATATACTGTATGTATATATATGTGCAAGTATATACGTACGTACGTATATCTGGACGTATGTACGTATGTACATATGTATGCAGGTATGTACACACGTACGTATATCTACGCCTGTATGCACGCATGTATACGTATGTACGTATATGTGTATGTATGCACGCATATTTGCATATATGCATACGCATGTACGTATATATGTGTCTATGTACGCATATTTGCACGTGTTGTTTTCGAATGTCCGTATGTGTGTGTGTGTGTGTGTGTGTGTGTGTGTGTGTGTGTGTGTGTACGCATATTTACACGTATGTATACGCATGTACGTATATGTGTACGTACACGTGTACCATAAAGTTACCTAAGCGTTCGCCCGTATCCAACATCCCGTCATACTTACAGGGTTCCCGTGGTACAAATAGGTTGAATTAATTTAATTGATTTAATTAAGTCTACGAGATCTAAATCATTCCACTTGAACGAGTAACTCATTCCAGACAAATGAGCATCACATGGAGCGGTCTCAGATCGTATCTCGTTCTCTACAGAATCTGTAGCAACCGTAAAATCATGTTATAGACACATACTGATACTTATACTGGTTGAATTGCAAGAAGATATTTGAGACTATAGTAGGGGAAAAATAGTTGACACTAAAAGGAACCTAAAAAATAAAAATTCTAAAAATTAATAAACAATGCAAAGAAGTTGCACGGCCCCACAGAGACTGACAAGGATCTTCAGGACTTCTCACAGATCTCTTCAGGAAGAAAATTTTTACTGTTGTCTGTGTGCTTACAGTAGGAGAGGAACAACCGCCGGTTCTCAGCTCTCCTGATGTGAAAAAAGTTGAGGAAATACAATGAAAGTCGATGAAGGGATATGTTATGCCATATCTCGACACCGAATGCCAGACTCTTTGGGCTGCACCTTCAGATAACAGAGGTGATGGCGTTTGCAGGTTTTGGAAAAGATCTGCAAGGAGATTATCTTCTCTGTCGTTGCCCTTTATCTTGCCTTGCCAAGATTCTCTCTTACTAATTGCTCTGACTTAACATCTAACATAACAAGGTCATGGATAAGTACCCTAAACATGGCTTGCAAAAGAACCGCAACATAGCCAAGGTATTATCAAGGTCTTGCAGAACAAAACCTAACATAGCCTAGGTTTCTGCATAAAATACTTAACAAACTCAAGGTCTTCCATAAGACCCCTAACATAGCTTAGGTTTAGCATAAGTGCCCCAGCATAGCCAAGGTGTTGCATGAATTCCCTTAACATATCCAAGGTCTTGAATAAGTTCCCTAACATAGCCAAGACTTGAACGAAACAAATACTATAATATAGCCAAGTCTTGCATAAGTTACCCAACATAGCCAAGGTCTTGCTTAAGTACCCATGCATAGCCAACGTCTTACATAAGTTCCCTTAACATAGCCAAGTCTTGCACAAGTTCCTTTAACTTGGCCATAGTCTTGCATAATTTCCCCTAACATAGCCAAGGTCTTGCATACAAGTTCCTCTAACAGACAACGTCTTGCATAAATTCCACTAACGTAGCCAAGGTCTTGTACAAATTTCTCTAAAATAGGCAACGTCTTATATAAGTTCCCCTAACATAGCCAAGGTCTTGCATAAGAACCCTGACATAGCCAAAGTCTTGCGGTTCCCCTAACATAACCAAGGGCTTCTATAAGTTCCCCTAACATAGTCAACGTCTTACATAAATTCCCCTAACATATCTAAGGTCTTGCATAAGTTCTAACATAGCCAAAGTTTCCCTGACATGGCCAAGGTCTTGTATCAGTTCCCCTAACATAAATTATCAAATGGCTATTGAATTTTTTTTTAAATATACGAGATAACTGTCGAAAAAACACAAGAAATCTTCCATAAAACAGAGTTTATGTTATATCGCAATATAAAAAGTACCAAACGACTCCAATGAAAAAAAAAAAAAAAAAAAAAAAAAAAAAAAAAAACGACAGACACTTTCGTTAAAACATACGAGATAATTGTCGAAAAGAAGAACAACAAACCTTCCATAAAACAAAGTCATTTCGTGTTCCAATAGAAAAACAAGAAACTTTTGTTGATCCATTCGAGTTAATCCAAAAAAAGGGTGGGGGGGAGCCTTCCATAAAACAAAGCCATTTTGAGTTCCAGTATAAATCGCAGCAAATGCCTTTGCTTTAACGGCTAAGCAGATCATTCCTATGCACAAAAATATTAACGGGTGAATATATCTTACGAGCATATCGCAAAGAGTTTAGGCAATTTGTCTTTCTGAAAGAAAATCTATCTTCACATTCCAAGAAGCACATTCAGTAACTTAATATATCGTGTGTATTTACCTAGTCTATCTAGTAATATTTACCTGGTTGTAGTATACAGGAAAGGAGCAATAATCGTGGAATCCTGTGTGTGCATTTGTTTGTGTGTGTGTGTGTGTGCGTGCCCGTGTGTGTGCACGCCAGCACATGTACACAAGTGTACATATGTACGCATACGTAAGCACAAGGTGTGCTCCCTTTAAATCACTTACATACGTAAATACCAAGAATGTACCTTTCATCGTTTCATAAAGAACATGTTTGGAACTTTTGACTTGAAGGGAAGGTTATGTGTTTATGCATATTTGCACAAGCCAAGCCTTATCCCCAGAGATGGTAAGCGCGCGCCAGTTGAGATCAAGACAAATTTGCAAACTGGACAGATCAATCTTACCTTCTGTAGGAGCTGAAGTAGCGACCTCTTCCTCCTCCTCCTCCTCCTCCTCCTCTTCCTCCAGAAGACCGGTCAACCTTCCATAGCAATCTTGTCCTCATCTCACGCTTAACAGTCTGCAGGTATAGAGTAATATAAGTGAGATAGGAGATACTATTGCGTGTATGCTCGTATACACACGCGCGCGCACACACATACACAAACTCACACGTACACACACACACACGCGCGCGCGCACACACACACACAAACGCAAACACACACACACACACATAATGAATCTCAATGCCAGAAAATGCATAGTACTAAAATGGATTACAAATGCAAAAGACTATAACTGAATTATGCAGTATAAAAAGAAACAAATATAATCACTTTTACTGCCCTTCCGTTCTGCTGCCTCCATGGATAGAAGCGCTGGTTATTTCCAATGAAACGAGATCACCTAAGGGGATTTAATCATATATATACATATATATATATATATATATATATATATATATATATATACATATATAAAGACTGCGGAAGAAGCCTTTATTGAATATACAACTTTTTTTTCCAAGTACAAAGACGAAGAATACAAAATTACAAAATACCAAAATACAAAATTCCTCCCATGCCAGAGAAGAGACACAGAAGTGAACCGAAGTGCATTGGGGTTGCGGGGTCCAGGATGGAGCCCGAGAATACGTCCTTTGCTTCGGAATGAAAGGTCCACAGATAAGAAATACATAAGTAAACATACATTATCAAGTTCTACCTAGAGACCAACCCTTCCTTCTCCACTTCGTTCTTCTCCTTCTCTTCCCTCTCCTCTACTTCCTTCTCTTTCTCCTCCTCTTCCTCCTCCTCCTTCTCTTTCTCCTCCTCTTCCTCCTCCTCCTTCGCTTTCTCCTCCTCTTCCTCCTCCTCCTTCTCTTTCTCCTCCTCTTCCTCCTCCTCCTTCTCTTTCTCCTCCTCTTCCTCCTCCTCCTTCTCCCTTATAAGGGAGGAGGTAGCCATCCAAGATACGCAAGGTTCAAGTTGGAATTCTCCTTCCAGACCTCTTATGCCTTGACTTCTCGTATGTAAATATCAAATAACATCTCTCTCTCTCTATCTATCTATCTATCTCCCTCTCTCTCTCTCTCGTGCTCGCTGTCTTTTGCTCTCTTTTTCTTCCTCCCTTTTTCCTGTTTTCTCTTACACCCTCTTCCTCCTTCCACTAAATGATGAATCCCTATTGAAAGTCTATCTTTAGACAAATTGGAAAAAAATCATACTCGAATCCCTGTTCTATCTTTCAAGTTTGACCAAAA
>NC_134790.1:23449639-23452139 GCF_046742065.1 Oratosquilla oratoria
ATAGGCAGTATATTTGTGAGAAGAAAGATTTGTGTGTTGGCATTAATTAAAATTTAATTGAGAGGGAGGGGCGAGTTTGAGTTTGGGAGTGTAGTTTGGAGGGTCTCAGGAGTGAAGAGAGGACGAGGGAGAGAAAGGGTGGCTATACTAGTAAGTGAAGAGATAGGTAAGCGTGTAGTGGAGTGGAAGGAGGTTTGTCCAAACTTAATGTGGATGAAGGTGAAACTGGGAAGAAGATGTAGGTTTTTGTAAGTGCATATGGGCCTGGTAGTGAGATTAGTGTAGAGGAAAGGGAGGCTTTTTGGATATATTCAAATAGATGCAAAGAGGGTTTAGGGAGAAACGTCAGTGTAGTAGTTAGTGTTAAAAAAAAAGTTTTTTGTAATCGCAAGTTTAAAAAAACTTTCATGAGTTTTTTTTCACGTCCAAATTTGTTCAGATATTAAATATCAAGTATATGAAAACAAGTGTAAGTACTTGATTCATCCCTCCACATCTGCGTATCTACCTTATCCAAAGAGACATCACACACAGTATAAAAATATACAAGTAATTGACCTTTATAGACAAGACTCAGATTCTGCAACAAGTGTAGATAGTGTATATGGGCCAATATGGCTACCTTACAAAATTTACCCTCAGTATAATCTTCAAAGAATAAACACTCCAAATTTCCTTGTCATGAATGGTTAAACACATACATAAAATGGGATATACAATAAGGTATGCACAAATTAATCATGGTCTATGGGCCTGAAAAAAAAAAGACAATATCCTCTTTTTTTTTCAAAACTTTTTTTTTTTTTTATAAACAACAGCATGAGGATGTTTTGGACACATGGAAAGAATGTAAAAGAGGTTTGGAAGGCAGAGGTGGAAGGAGTAAATATGAGGGGGCGTCCAAGGATGAGATGGATGAATGGGGTGAATGGGACATTGCAAAAGAGAGGAATGTCTGTTGAGGAAGGACGGGAAAGGACAGAAGACAGGGGTGAATGGAGAAGGGTTGTTTATGGATGATGCTGTGATGCATGAAGGGAAGTGGGTGGGGAATGGTGGGTGAGGAAGTTTGTATGAGAAATAATTTGACGCAGCCCGAAGGGATTTCTCCCCGTCTTCTTTTCTGCATGAGGGGACGGAGAGGGGGGTCGCCGAATTAATGAAGCGGCCTTGCTGTGGATGTGCTGTGTCTTGCGACACTGCTTCTGACCCAGGGCAGTGGACAGGAGGTAGGGATGACCCGTCATCCAGGAGGTGCCAAGATAAGAGGGATAGAGGAGGGTGGATGGGAGTGGGATATGTAGGGAATGGAATGGGTGGGAGTGGTTCCTATGCCTTTTTCTTTTTGGCTATCCCCCGTGTAAGAGGGAAAAAAGCCTTTGGTGTATGTATATATATATATATATACACACATATATATATATATACATATATATGTATATATACATATGTACATATATATGTATATATATTATATATATATATATATACACACATATATATATATATACATATATATGTATATATACATATGTACATATATATGTATATAAATTATATATATATATACATATGTACATATATATGTATATAAATTATATATATATATATATATATGTACATACATATGTATATAGATGTATATATATATATATATATATATATATATATATATATATATATATATATATATATATATATATATATATATATATATATATGAAGGAGAAACAAATGAAATTCAAGAGAAGGGAAGGGCAGACGCTGGATCCCTGCCCACAGGTAAGGTTTTGGATGTAGGAGACAGTCAAGTCAGGTATTGAGACAGGGCTTTCTGCGATAAAGATAGGAAACATAGGACGCAGGTGTGTTTCCCCGGCGCGGGGATGGGAGATGTTAGAGATAGGATTGAAGAGTGTTTAGTAGGGGAAGGTAAGGACCCTGTAGTTTGCTTAAGTGCCGGGGACAATGATATAGGTAAGTTAGGGAGTAAGGAATTGTTTGCGATGTTCCGCGATGCGCTAGACAAAATTAGAAATAGGGGAGGTGTTACTGTTGTGTGTGAAATCCTTCTGAGGCGTAGTGTTGGAGGCATGTGGCGTTCCGGGGCTATTGCAATGAATTGTAGGCTGGCAAAACTCTGTAAGGCCAATGGATGGGCATTTGTCGACAACTGGGACAGCTTTTACGGTAGAAATCATCTATATACAAGGGACGGGGTGCACTTGTCGCCCAGAGGATTTCGGGTCTTTGCTGAATCCCTTGAGCGAGAAGTAGGCATCCTACAGGTTTTTTCGGGTACATTACGTGGGTGTAGGGGGGGGGAATATCGGAATATAATTTAGGCAATAGAAACAACTTAGAGAGGGACTTTTAAAAGAATCACCAAAGCAGGTGGAGGAAAGATAAACTAAATGTTTACTATACAAAGAGCAGAAGGAAAATTGATTTGCTGCGAGGTAAAGCATGCGTAGAGAATTTCGATATTATAGCTATTACT
>NC_134790.1:23457139-23494639 GCF_046742065.1 Oratosquilla oratoria
TACCTGTGTCTCTTCCTTTGTCTGCTCCCTCTCTTTCTATCTCTTTACACTTACACAAACACAAACACAATCCGTCTAAGATTACAAATAACATGGACGCTTAATCAAATGAAGAGAATAAAATCAAATAAATATGAATACAAGAAGTGCAGCAATGAAATAGCCAACAAATATAAGATCCTAAGTGTAGTATTCGGTGAAAGATAATGAGCATGCACTTATACACACACACACACACATACACACGAATTTAAATATAATTGGAAATCAAAGATATATATTAAGTTGGAGCCATACATGAATTTGAGTCAAGGTATGTTAGGAAATTAGAGAATAGAAGACGGGACTTAAAGAGCATTGCTCCTTTCCTGTATACTACAATTAGGTAAATACAATTATGCATATACACACACACACGCACACATTCAAGTTCTGACAGCCGTATGGTGCAGACGTATGACTGTGGCCTCCTACCTCTCGGTGTAACAATGGCGCTCTTAGAAGGAGCCTAAGGTCAGCCTGTTGACCTTGCCCCACTAGCCATAAAGAACGTACTGTTAGTGGATTGTCATAATGAGCAGTCCTCAATTACGCCGGCCCAAAGAATAATACAAATGGAAGCGAGGGTGCAGTTACACACCAACTTCAGCAACCAGCATCATGGAGGGACTCCATCCCTCTCGGTGTCAACGTCCCCAAGGGATTTATACTTTGTGGATAAGGTCAAATTTCTCGTCTTCCCCCTACAACCCAATACAACACCGCATCTGTCATCGTGTGCGCACCACCCTCCAAAGGACGACCTCCGACCTTGTCATCACTGATAAGTTCCTGAACACTCAGTCACAAAAAACTGAAGCTTCGAGTGGTTATCACAAGAGAAATATTGCCACCGTCATAAGCGAACAATAACGCCATACACAATATACACTTAAATTAGACTAGTTCTGATTTAAACGAATTGTATATTATCAGTATATGTCTATACCACTATTTACTTAATAAATCGATTATTGTTGTTATTATCATTATTATTATTATCATTATTACTATTATTATTATAATCATTATTACAATATATGTACACAGACCTTTCTGATTCCTTAAAGAGAATAATGGTGTCTTCTAATTGTTTTCTAGTGATATGTATATTGTGTCTTTTCAGGAGGCCTCCACCTGACAAGTGTGATGACATTCTTCTTGGCAATGTTGTTCTCGTTTGGCCGACGTAGCAGTCGAGAGGCGTACAGTCCTCTAGGGGGCAGGAAATTTAATATACTACATTAGTGCATGCGGGACCTTCGGGGAGAGAAGTGTTATTTCTAACTAAAAGTGTAGTTGTGTTTTGGTTGCAGTAGCATAAGGAGAGACGAACTTTATCATTCTCGCTCTTAGGTTTGATGTTCCGATGAATGATTCCGGTCAAAACCCTCGCATCTTCCTTACAAGCTATGGGAGACGCGAAGATGCTAGTTAAACGTTAGGTTACAAGCTCTTTCGAACCAGCAGCAGTGATATCGAAAGAGGGGTGTGTGTGTGTGTGTGTGTGTGTGTAATCATCTCCTCTCGATTATCGCGAGGGTTACGTATCAAAATCCCCTACAATAGGTAAAAATCCACTATATATTCTCAGCCTTTATAAACCCTTTCCACACTCTTATAAACTTTTCCTACACACTTCTAAACCTTCCCCACGTTCTTATATACCCTTTCCACTTTCTTAAACACTTTCTACACTCTAAAACACACTTTGAGACACATCCTTAGGCATTAGAAGAATATTTGTACAGTATAATTTTTCAAATTCAAGCTTTTTTAACACATCCTAACATTATTCTAACAAAAACATTTGTATATATTTTCTATATACTATCTAATAATTTTACCAACATCTAATTTTTGGTATGAGTATCTTCTTTCATCTTTCGGGTGAAGTACACAGTGATTGACTGTTGCTGGCAGAGCATTTTCTTCTGGGCGAGGAGGTTTTTATAGACTTCAATGCCTCCATCGACTACATTTCCGAATTGCAACGAACGAATCGTCAGGGGGGTCCTATTCTTCAGCCCTTCCCAGGGTTGCGAGGCGCTCCGGTGATAGGCCTTCTTCTTCTTCTTCTTCTTCGTCCCCTGGACCTTCTTGTTCCTCTTCTTCCTCACTTGCTGACTTCGTCATTTCCGCCATGTTTTCGTCCGTTAACGGATCTACGTGGTTCTCGAGCAACTCATTGTCATTGGGAGTTATATTGTTGAAGTCATCTCCTCCCAATAATTTTGCTAGTTTCACTGCCTTATCTACTGCATAGTTTGGATTTCGTCAGGAGAGAAACCCTTTAATCGTGGACCACTTCTGGTCACATTTCTTTTTTTCCAACATTCAAAGTTTATTCCTTCGTCTCTTTATAACCACCTGAACGTTTTGCAGACACTTTGCAATGGTGTACTCACGCCAATATACCTTCAGCGAGAAGTTTTCGTCCAAGTCCATAGGTTGGACCAGGTGCTGCAGGACGTTTCGCGTATACAGTGTTTTAATGCGCGAATAACGCCTCAATCCATAGGTTGTAGCAGTGATGTGATGTTTGGCGGAAACAACTCTATTTGTACGCTATCAAACGACAGGTCGAACGCATGACCTTCTGCATTATCCATGAGCAACAGCACTTTGAATTCGAGTCCTTTTTGTGCACTGGTGGAACCAATCCAATGTGAGGGGTTTTGTAATCCAGGACTTGGGGTTGTGCAACCCATACACTGGCATATATTTTTTAAGACCCCTTGGCTTTTTGGACTTACAAATAAGACATGGCTTTATCAGTGGAGCGTTTCTCATACAAAGGGAATGTTACAAGAAGTAAAAACAATACAAACAGCAACCAAAATGGTCCCTGGTCTAATCGACGATACAAGGAAAAACCAGGGAATCTAGAGCTGCCCGTATTAGACCAAAGAGCTGCCATAGTTGCAAATGAAGAGCAAGAGGATATGAAGGGAAAAAAGGAAGCTGAAGAGCCTACGCCAGTAGGCGCTGAGCAGCTGGAGCCAAAACCATCGCCTTTGCCTTATGATGCGCTTTTAGGGACTGTTGGAAGGCAAGCGAGACAAGCACGCTTCTGATTATGCCATCAGCGCAGACATAAGAAGAAGAAGAAGAAGAAGGAGAAGGAGAAGGAGGAAAAGGAGGAAAAGAAGGAGAAGGAGGAGGAGGAAAGGGAGAAGGAGGGGAAGGAGGAGAAGGAGAAGGAGGAAAAAAGGAGAGGGAGGAGGAGAAGGTTAGTAATAAATAATAATAATAATAATAAAAATAATAATAATAATTATTATTATTAATAATAATAATAATAAAATAATAATAATAATAATAACAATAATAATAACATAATAATTAATAATAATAATAATAATAATAACAACAACATAACAAGGAGTTTGGAGGGCATTAAGTGTAACCATTACTAACCATCACCTACCACGCACGTGATCCACATGCTTGCAACATAGCGAAACTCCCCTCTTGCTTACCTTGCATTTCCCAGAACATACATCTAACGCAGCACATTTCAAGAGAAACAAGATATAGATACCCAATGTCACCAGACTAACCTATTAAAAATCCTTTATCATAACTGCCCTATTATATTATCCATAAACTAACATATATATAATATACCTAACAACATCCACCAACTATAGGACTAACCCTCATATAATTATAAAACTGACCCCAATGCATAGAATAGCGAGACTAACGCCTTTAGTTACAACAACCCACTAACCCCCTATATAACCTATAACACCCATGTCACGAACGCCAGAGCTGGGTAGGTGAAGAGCCTAACGGCCAGACGTCAGAGCTAGGTAGGTCAAGAACCTACTGGGCAAAGCTAGGCAGGCCGAGAGGCTGCCAGCCAGTTGTGCCCACAGGGCCCATTTGTACCTTATGATATTTGTTAACCAGATTGTCTTCATTGTTAATAAATAGAAGAAAACTCCCGTTTTGGAGTTTATCTCGCCCGCATTAAGCCCTCCTTATGTAACCACAACCATTCACGGTTACATTAAGAACTTTTCAGACGCCCTGATTTGTGTGACAACTTTAGATAAAGAAACGCTCCTGTCAGAAAAGGTAAAAGAATTAAAAGTCAAGTATAATTGATGGAGACAGAGACAGGGCCTTTTCCAGTATTGTTCTTATTCTATTTATTACAGTGAGGTAAATACAATAAAATAAACACACACACACATAAGTCGAGCATCTGGCAAAAGCGATGAATATCAGGTGAACACAGACATTTGATCTAATACGAAAGGTCAAGGGTATTGTTGCAGAAGAAATAAAGAAAAGAAGAAAAAGAAAGAAAAATATATTTTCATGTAAGCGATTAAAATGAATAAATATTTTTGCGAGGCAGTGCTCTTGCCAACACTACGAAAAAAACATCCTTGACAAGCTACAAAACAAACGAGTACACAAAGAAATTAAAATAGATATGCAAGACTAGGCAACATTACATAAAAAAATATAAAAACAGGGTCAGAGACGCAAGACAACCAAAAACATAAGTGAAATTTTTGAATTGTAAATATTTTTCTTCAATTGTGAAATTCACACAAAATAATAGTGTGGCTGCCAAACACCTCATAGTACTGTATATTTAGATTCGGGTATAGAGTCAAACAAGTTGTAAATATGAACAAATATGAACAAAAAACATTCAACTGAGCCTATGGTTTGAGTACCGTATGCATAAATGTTTATCAAGCTGTCGAAACAAATACACAGACACACACACGGGGGGGGGGGGGGGCGGAAGAAAGAGAGAGAGAAAGAGAGAGAGAGAGAGAGAGAGAGAGAGAGATTTTATCCGTTATCCAAGAGAATTGACTCGTTTCACAGGATCCCCTAACTAAAAATATCATATTGTTTAACTTGGGTTTTAACTTGGTTCATATCAACTCATCACTTCCACTTAAAGTTCTTAATTCCGTTCGGGGTCCTTGACCTCTCTCATAACTGTAACTAACTTTGTTACGTCTCTAAGGATATTTTTCCTTTGTCCCCTGAATTTTGTTCAGAGTTTGCTGTGCAACATAGTCTCTTTTCCTTTTTACTTTCGAAAAAAGTAAAGTCACGTGTATCCTCACAGTAAACGTTTCTTTAGATATTTTGCTTGTTTCATTTGTTTTCGTTCAATTATCATAAGCAGCCACCCCTTCATGTATCTTGCTTACCTTTCAAGCTAAGATAAAAATATACGGTTAATGTTTACCATTTTTTGTTACGTAGATGTTACATCTCTCTACTGATTCAAGCATTTTGAAGAAAACAGGGAGAGAGAGAGAGAGAGAGAGAGAGAGAGAGAGAGAGAGAGAGAGAGAGAGAGAGAGAGAGAGAGAGAGAGAAAGAGCGAGAGAGAGAGAGAGAGAAGAAAGGGTGGATGCAAAAGGATCTACTTCGACTTACAAGGATAGAAGCGCTGGTAAACCTACATTCCATAACAACAACAACAACAATAACAACAACAACAGGAACCCAACTCGGGGATCAGCTGTCCGGAACCGTTTCGGCCGTTATTAAATCTGCCAGCAAGAGCAGGAAGTGCGGAAATAATATGCATGACTCCCATTTACACAGAATAAAGCCATGGGAATCCATTCGTGAATGAATACAACATGTTTCGATCCCATATACAACAACAACAACTGCACACACTTTTTTTTTTCTTTTTTTTGGGGGGTGAGATAGTAGTGGCGTGGTAGTATGAGAGCAATGCATTTACTCATACCTCATTACACGATGATGGTACTTTATTCCAATTATCCCTTAAATCACAGCATTATCATATTTCCACCACACATAACACGTGATAATGTATCGTCTGTAAAACTGTCAACGAGCGAAGACTAAGTAAGACATACTCATGCCAACGGGGCTGTGGGAGACTGTTTGGTGGTTGGAGTAAGGGGGCTCTGTGTGTGTGTGGGGGGAGGGGGCTTTTTGGACAAGAACGCCTGCAAGCCAGCCCCGACACTCAAGAAAAACATCAATATCCCTAAAGACTTTGTACCTCAACTCTTTCGTTCTGTTTATTATAGTCTTTAACCTTCCAGGCCAATTTTCGTACCCTGATGGAAAAAAGAATCTAATTCAGAATTTAGGAACGAAGTCAAAAACAACTCTCATGCATGCAAAGTGACTGTTGTGGAAAGTTGTAGGAAATACAACAGAGGACAATGTCGATAGTTTGGTAAGTTTGGTGTCGGTCCTGACGACATGACGTCATTTCCGGGCGGCTAACGGTTCACCTTGCCAATCAGAATATGGCTTCACTGGCGTCCGGCATTCAAACCCTAACACCTGTATTAACACCAAGAAAAATAACAGCACAAACCACCACCACCACCAACAACAACAACACATTAACAACAGCACTGCCAACAACAATAACAACGGCTTCAACATTTACATTTACATAAAAACAAAAACTACACAACCACAACAATAGCTAAAACAAAATCAGCGACAACGGAGGCAATAACAACAAAACAACGATGACGACTACAAAAATTGCAACATCAAATCAAACAACAATACCAAAAGCTCTAATAACAGTACCAGCACCAACAACAGCTACAAAAGCAACAACAATACCAATAACAACAAAAACAAAATCACCACCACAACCAGCATCACTACCACCACCAACACCATCAAAAACAACAACAATAACAACACAATAACCGAGCCAACAGTTATTGAAAAAAACACTATTTCGCTGGCAATAACCAGCGCTTCTATCCTTGGGGACAATATCGCGTCGTAGAGGTTTAGGTCAACGAAAGCAGAACGGAGGAATAGGAGAATCTGAATGTGATCAGCAGCATTCATTTTCATAAAGGAATAGTGCTGGACTCTGGTCCGTTAAGATCTCACTAAAGTCCCTAAGATATGGTCTGTATAAAATTTATGCATTCAATACCACAAACGGGACCTCCGTAATTTTTTTTTTATTATACAGCAAATACAATTTCAAAGCCGTTGATCAAATTTACCTTCAACCTAAGTCAAAGTACAATTTCTTCACAATTTTACGAAATTAAACCAAAATAATACAAATGACACCATTAAAATGCAGAAGCAGATGACTTAATATTTTCAATGATCGAAAAAACTTTTTCAGGAGCGGTTATTTTCTGGAAATAGTTAACTTGTTTACATCGACACAGGATCGTATAACGGAAGGAAAGTTGTCTGGGCGTCTGTAGGCAGACAACAACACTTGCTTGTTATTTTCTTTATTTTCTCCTAGTGACGCTTATCTAAATACATTTTATATCAATTTTCAGAATCTTTACTTTCTTCGTTTATATACTACAAAAGACAAGTCGCGTTTAACTAAACATATCTGATAAAAAAAAATCCAATTTTTAGACATGTGGAAAAATACACCTAGGACATTTCTTCAATATTTTTCATAATGCAAAAATTTATTACACAGAAACCAACAATATATCATCATTACTGCATGGTAGTATTACATCGCATTTGCTAGTCTTTCTTCACTCATTTTTTCCAGATAGTTGAGGCATATGGAACGAATGATTATATTATACAAAACTAGCAAAAAGAGTGTAGGAGGGCGAGGTGGATGGCGTGAACTTGAGGAGAAGACCGAGAATGAGATGGACGGATGGGGTGAAGAGGGCCTTGGGGAAAAGGGGAATGTCTGTCGAGCAGGGAATGGAGAGAGGTAAGTGTGAGTGGAAGGTGGTTTGGAATGAACGACAAAGCTGACACGGCCCGAAGGATTTTTTTTTTTTTTTTCGCTTTTTCTGTATTCTTGAGTGAATGAAGAGGAAGGATTGCCAGATAAATTAAGTGTTGACGGCAATTAGCTTCGGATCTCGGGCCTTACTATGGAGGTGCCGTGTCTTGGTGCATTGCCTCTAACCCAGGCTTTGGATGGGGGGTACAAAATGGCCCTTCACCCACGAGAAGCTAAGGTTAAAAAAAAAAAAAAAAAAAAAAAAGTGCTGGATTGGTGAAGGGTGGGTGGGTTGCATGCCTTGACTTGCCACCTCCCTTATAAGGGGGAAAGCGACTTTTGTTTTGGTGTGTGTGTGTGTGTGTGTGTGTGTGTGTGTGTGTGTGTGTGTGTGTGTGTGTGTGTGTGTGTGTGTGTGTGTGTGTGTGTATTCACCTCGGATCTGCTGCAGTCTCTCTCTCTGTGTGTGTGTGTGTGTGTGTGTGTGTGTGTGTGTGTGTGTGTGTGTGTGTGTGTGTGTGTGTGATTCACCATGGTCTTCACTACCACCATGGTATTTTTATCACGAGTTGGACTCGTGATCGACAGCTATTTCCATCCCGCAAGAGAGCTCAGAGCTCGTATTACCGATCTATGGGTAATGCCGTGACCTTATACGAACACACACACCCAACTCCCCGCCCACGAGAGTTGGAGTAACGACTCAAAGCGCAGCGATACTGAAATTAATTCAGCCCTGGGCAGGATTCGAACCCGGACCACCGTGGTGACAGTCGGGGACTCTACCAACCGCGCCACCGTGATTGGATTGTGTGTGTGTGTGTGTGTGTGTAAGTGTGTGTGTATGTATGTATATATCCACCACACACAACCTTCGTCAGGCAGCAAACCTACTAAAACCTAAAGTCTCACTCAATTCGTGGAGAAGGGAAACGCTAGAGGGTTTCGAAATGGGAAAGAAAGATAAAAAAAAAAGTGACATTCGTCCCAAAAGGCGCACTCAAATGACTGTTTTCCGTGTACAGCCGAATATACAAGTTCAGCTACAAATTAAGTTACAGAGCAATCCAAAATCAAATTAAAAAAAATCACGCCGTTTCAAAACTAAATCGACTTCAACTGTGTATGATACTGCGGACAAGAGTTCACTCTTGTGAGCGGACATGAATTCCAACTGAGACTCACAACTCCCTCTGAGTTACGACTCTCTGAGTTAAATAAAATCGTCTCACAGTGAAAAGAATAAAATTAATAAATGTCCAATTTCCATATGATGGCTATCAATGAGTTAAACGAAAGTTATAAACAAATATATATATATATATAAATAATGAAGAAGTAGATACATAGATAAATAAATTGAAACTATGCACCCAATGTTGTATAGAGTATATAACCCACTGACACATGCAATATTGTGGACGCATTTATCTGACCCACCATATGTATGTATATATATATTATATATATGTTGTGTGTGTGTGTATATATTATATATATATATATATATATATATATATACATATATATGAACTACACATTTAGTTTTTTTTTTATATCTACACATACTTTCTCTTTAAGAAAATTGGCATTTCGTAAACAAAATAGTTTTGGTTTAGTAACAGCAAGAGATAGTATTCCTCTAATATATCATGGATGAATATATATGTTCTGTGGATAACAAGCGCTTCTATCCTCACGGAAATCTCACATCACGTGACTCACAGAGCGCTACAGTACAGGAACTTGGGGGGAGACTTCACTTCTGCTTCACCTTTGCCTTGGGTGTTCGGAGGGCCATGGAAACCAGCACCCGCTCCTAGACATTGGGAATCGAACCAAGTCATCAAGAGATAAAGGGGAAGATAAAACATTGCCTCTGTTGGGGTCATTGTCTTTGGTCGTCGTTTCTTGAAGCTTTCGCACGACAGGATAGAGGCAATTAAGGTGATTGTGGACGCAAATGAGATTTATGGAATTATCAATTTGGTTGCAATTACGAGAACGAGATAGAAATAAACACACACACACACAACATATATATATATATATATATATATATATATATATATACACATATACATTCATATGTACGAGTATGTACTGTACATACATAGTCATTATTGTCACTTCCATCGTTACCATCACTTTCATCATTATTATTATTGTCACTATCATCGTTGTCACTGTTTTCTCATATTCATTATAGTCACCATTTTCACTTTCATCATTACTACCATCATTGTCATCATTGTCACTATCATTGGTGTCACTGTTTTCCTCATTTTCATTATAGTCACCATTTTCACTTTCATCATCACAACCTTACCATCACAATCATCAATATCATTACAACTATCATCATCACTTCTATCAACGCCATTATCATCACCATAATCGCCATTATCATTACCACCACCATCGACGTCATCACCATCATCACCACCGTCATAATCACACCAATGTCGTCACTATCATCATCATAATCGTTGTCATCATTACCATCATCACATTCCCACGGCTGCTTTCATCGTCATCACCGTTGCTGCCACACCGCATCACAATATCACATCACAGCATCTTCATCACCGCCTCCCCAGCTTCATCATCTCGCGCGCGACTTCGCATCTTCATCAACGTTATCGGGAGATAAAAAAGTTGTTACAGATACGAGGCTGTTCGTGATGATGATGATGGCGATGGTGATGATGATGGCGATGGTGGTGATGATGATGATGCCTTGCCCCTGTGACTGACGTCTTGGTGATAGTGGTGATAATGATAGGGATGACTAATAATAATTGTGATAATGATGATGGTAATGGTGATGATGTTGATAATAAATACAAAAGTGATAGTGATTATGGTGATAATAGTGATTCTAATAATGATGGTGATAGTAACAGTGATGACATTGATGGTGATAGTGATGGTGATTGTGACAATTAAATGTAATATAATTCGAGGTCCATGTGGATAAACACCCAAGTAAAATGTGTTGACTATTATCAGTAGTATCATTACCATAATCACAATTATCATTATCATTCACTTATCAATTTATATTGAATTTATATATCATTTAAATATTCTTTCAATTTCGTTGATTTATTTATTCTTATCTTGCATTATATTATTCTTACACCCTACCTCGGTATGGACCAACAGGTCGATAGATTTAGTATAATTGTTA
Organism: Oratosquilla oratoria; assembly: GCF_046742065.1. Taxonomy (NCBI): domain Eukaryota; kingdom Metazoa; phylum Arthropoda; class Malacostraca; order Stomatopoda; family Squillidae; genus Oratosquilla; species Oratosquilla oratoria. Next base: position 23,468,098 of record NC_134790.1, read on the forward strand.
TTCATTGAAAAAAAAAAATAGGATTGCCAAGAATAGCTACACAACTCAAACTCAAGCCATTAGATATTTCTAGCACCCATGACAACAAATAAACAAATAAATAAATGAATAAGTGAATAAACAAATAAATAAAAATAAATAAATGAAAACATAAACAAATCAGTAATTAAAACTAAAAAAAAAAAAAAAAAAAAAAAGAGGCATAACACTGGTTCGACACAGAAAGCTGAACTGAATTGATATCCTGTGAAAACACAAAGAACCCGACAATACAATACAGATGACTGATATTGACGTTAATCTTCTTGCAAAATCACTTGCGGTTCTATCCTAAAGTGTTTCGAATGGATCACAATTAAAGAATTTGGTTACAATGTGAAACGCATTTACAATATTGTTCAGGCTCCAAAAAATCACACTATTTTCACTAAGTTTATAATATTATTATCGTATACTAGAAAAAATACACAAATAGGTAAATAAATAAACTAATATACAAATGCTAAAAAATACATATATAAAAAAAATTATATCACACTCTTCACATTGGACGAAGTTACAAAGGCTGATTTCATGGAGATAAAAAAAAAAAAAAAAAAAAATTGTAGCAACAATTCCCAGGTAAAGCATTCCTTCTTCCTGACACGTTCTTGGTAAAGAAGATTCACTTAACTTCATGGATCGGAGTAATATATATATATATATATATATATATATATATATATATATATATATATATATTATTTGGATGATGGAGAACATATATACAGGGGAAGGCTCGGAACCCTATACACTCTAACGTTTCGTTCGCGTAGAACTTCTTCAGAGAGTGTATGTAGAACTGCAATTGGAGTTTATGTACTAAATCTAATTATCTTTTCGGACACTTGGGAAAGGTCGTTTTTCTGGCGTGTTTTAGAATTAAAATACTAGTTTCTTTAGCTAAATTGATAAACCCTCCTCGATGATTCGATGAATTATTAGTAGAAATATATGCTGATTCCACAATTCTTCTAGTGAATTTATCAAAACCTTTATGTAGCACTTCAGCTTCTCTCCAGTTTGGTAAATGATCGAATTTTTCCGCATGAACTACTAAAGAATTAGATGTCCTATGTGCTTTTATGTCGTTTTTATGTTCATAAATTCTTTTCTCTAATCCTCTTGGACGATTCGCCAAAATAAGCCATTGAGCAACTATTGCACGGGATTTTGTATACGACGCTGTTTTCGGAATTGGTTCTCTTTTCAGAAGTCTTTATTAAATCACCTATCCTCTTGTTAGTTACTTTAGCTATGTTTATACCCGATTTTGTTAAATATTTGTCTATTATTGGTGACGTTTCTGAGCCAGGTACTGATATAAAATTTGTATTATTTTTATTTTTATCATTTCTCTCTTTCTTTCCGCGATTGTAAATATTTATTGCTTTTCTTTTTGTTCTTTCCAACATTCCCTCTGGATATCCAAGTTTGTCAAAGGTTTTCATAATGTAATCAAATTCGCCTTCTAGGTATTCATTACTACAGATTCGTAGTGCCCTGAGAAAAAATCCTATTACTATACCACTCTTTGTCCTATCATCATGTGCGGAGAAGTAATGTACTAAATCCTCTTTGTTTGTTTCCTTTCTGTATACTGAGAAAGTTACAGTTTTTCCCACTCGTCGTATTAACGTATCTAGGAAGGGCAATTGTCCGTTTTGTTCCTCTTCTACGGTGAACTGAATATCGCTGTTGACCGCGTTAAGCATTCTCACTTTATTATTTACATTGGTGTTTTCGGGGATGATTGCGAGGACGTCGTCTACATATCTAAACCAGTGTGATCCCCTACCATTAATTCTGATGAAGTTTTCTTTTTCTAATAACTCCATATATAGACAGGCCATCACTGCACTTAAAGGACTACCCATAGCGAGACCTCTATGTTGTTCATATTCGTCACCATTAAAAGTAAACGCACCGAAATTTACGCATAAATCTATCAATTCTATATAATCTTGTTTTCTTATGGGTAGGTCAGTATCGTTCATATCTTTTATTACTCTCTTTACTGCTTCTAACGCACCGTTAGTGGAAATATTTGTATATAACGCCTTGACATCATAGCTTACTAACTTTTTCCCCGTGAAATCTAAATCTTTTAGTCTTGTCAAAAGATCATTAGAATTTTTCAAATGTGTATTGCTGATCGATCCCATTGCCTGTGATAGCGGTTTGGCTAGACATTTCGCTAGTCTGTGGGGTGCACTGCCAACCCCTGAAGTTATGGGTCGCATTGGAACGTTGGGTTTGTGAATTTTTGGAATACCGCGCATTCTGGGAGGATTGGGGTATTCCTCCAGAAGTCCCATTAATTTCTTTCCTTTTTCAGTTTTATTAAGAATTTTTCTGGCATGTTTTTTGAATTGATCTGCTTCATTCGTTACGAAACCTATATGTTTTTTGCGATAAGTATTGTCGTCATCTAAGAGCTCTAACATTTTATTGATATAGTCCTTTTTTGATAAGATCACGATACCACCTCCTTTATCTGCATTGGTGATTACTATGTCTTTGTCTAAGCCTAGATTTATTAAAGCTTTCTTGAATCTTCTGGGGATGACGCATTCGTTTTTAATGGCTAACGCTTGGTAACATGTAACAATCCCCTGTTTGAATCCTTTTTCAATATCGCTGTCACTCCATCTATAGTTTCTCTTAATAAAATCTGTGAATCCCCTTGTGTTAATACCAGTGTCGAATTTAAGTCCTAGCGATAGAGCTTGAATTTCAGTATTCGATAATCTCCTATCTGAAAGATTTGTTATTATTTCACACCTTCCAATTTTATTCCAATCGCTGTTGTCACATAGATTGTTTAATTTTCGCTCTAGTCTTTCATTTTGTGATGTCTTTTCTTTTTCTAATTTATAAGTTAGGTGTGATGGTAATTGCACTCCAAATCTACATGTACATTTATGAGTCGGTGGGCATATGTCTGATGGGCAAATGTCCGGTGACCAAATATCCGGTGTCGGTTTTCCGTTCTTATGGACCTGTTTCCATATTGGTATTTTCACTTTATCACGTAATGTTTCTATTTTGTTGTCCAAATCTTTACAAGCTTCTTCTAAATAAACTTTAGCACACTTACCGAATGGGTTGTTCTCACTAACCAGTTGTTTCGGAGCCGATTTAGGAAGGACCTTTTCTTCCAAGCAATCCTGTAGAAATTTACGTTGTAGTACACATCTATCCAACTTGCGTCTTCTGTGGTATTCCTGCCAAATAACCTCCTGTTGCTCTCCATCATTTGACATATTGATAAGTATTTTAGACAAATTATTTGGATGATGGAGAACATATATACAGGGGAAGGCTCGGAACCCTATACACTCTAACGTTTCGTTCGCGTAGAACTTCTTCAGAGAGTGTATGTAGAACTGCAATTGGAGTTTATGTACTAAATCTAATTATCTTTTCGGACACTTGGGAAAGGTCGTTTTTCTGGCGTGTTTTAGAATTAAAATACTAGTTTCTTTAGCTAAATTGATAAACCCTCCTCGAGAAACTATAGATGGTGTGACAGCGATATTGAAAAAGGATTCAAACAGGGGATTGTTACATGTTACCAAGCGTTAGCCATTAAAAACGAATGCGTCATCCCCAGAAGATTCAAGAAAGCTTTAATAAATCTAGGCTTAGACAAAGACATAGTAATCACCAATGCAGATAAAGGAGGTGGTATCGTGATCTTATCAAAAGAGGACTATATCAGTAAAATGTTAGAGCTCTTAGATGACGACAATACTTATCGCAAAAAACATATAGGTTTCGTAACGAATGAAGCAGATCAATTCAAAAAACATGCCAGAAAAATTCTTAATAAAACTGAAAAAGGAAAGAAATTAATGGAACTTCTGGAGGAATACCCCAATCCTCCCAGAATGCGCGGTATTCCAAAAATTCACAAACCCAACGTTCCAATGCGACCCATAACTTCAGGGGTTGGCAGTGCACCCCACAGACTAGCGAAATGTCTAGCCAAACCGCTATCACAGGCAATGGGATCGATCAGCAATACACATTTGAAAAATTCTAATGATCTTTTGACAAGACTAAAAGATTTAGATTTCACGGGGAAAAAGTTAGTAAGCTATGATGTCAAGGCGTTATATACAAATATTTCCACTAACGGTGCGTTAGAAGCAGTAAAGAGAGTAATAAAAGATATGAACGATACTGACCTACCCATAAGAAAACAAGATTATATAGAATTGATAGATTTATGCGTAAATTTCGGTGCGTTTACTTTTAATGGTGACGAATATGAACAACATAGAGGTCTCGCTATGGGTAGTCCTTTAAGTGCAGTGATGGCCTGTCTATATATGGAGTTATTAGAAAAAGAAAACTTCATCAGAATTAATGGTAGGGGATCACACTGGTTTAGATATGTAGACGACGTCCTCGCAATCATCCCCGAAAACACCAATGTAAATAATAAAGTGAGAATGCTTAACGCGGTCAACAGCGATATTCAGTTCACCGTAGAAGAGGAACAAAACGGACAATTGCCCTTCCTAGATACGTTAATACGACGAGTGGGAAAAACTGTAACTTTCTCAGTATACAGAAAGGAAACAAACAAAGAGGATTTAGTACATTACTTCTCCGCACATGATGATAGGACAAAGAGTGGTATAGTAATAGGATTTTTTCTCAGGGCACTACGAATCTGTAGTAATGAATACCTAGAAGGCGAATTTGATTACATTATGAAAACCTTTGACAAACTTGGATATCCAGAGGGAATGTTGGAAAGAACAAAAAGAAAAGCAATAAATATTTACAATCGCGGAAAGAAAGAGAGAAATGATAAAAATAAAAATAATACAAATTTTATATCAGTACCTGGCTCAGAAACGTCACCAATAATAGACAAATATTTAACAAAATCGGGTATAAACATAGCTAAAGTAACTAACAAGAGGATAGGTGATTTAATAAAGACTTCTGAAAAGAGAACCAATTCCGAAAACAGCGTCGTATACAAAATCCCGTGCAATAGTTGCTCAATGGCTTATTATGGCGAATCGTCAAGAGGATTAGAAAAAAGAATTTATGAACATAAAAACGACATAAAAGCACATAGGACATCTAATTCTTTAGTAGTTCATGCGGAAAAATTCGATCATTTACCAAACTGGAGAGAAGCTGAAATGCTACATAAAGGTTTTGATAAATTCACTAGAAGAATTGTGGAATCAGCATATATTTCTACTAATAATTCATCGAATCATCGAGGAGGGTTTATCAATTTAGCTAAAGAAACTAGTATTTTAATTCTAAAACACGCCAGAAAAACGACCTTTCCCAAGTGTCCGAAAAGATAATTAGATTTAGTACATAAACTCCAATTGCAGTTCTACATACACTCTCTGAAGAAGTTCTACGCGAACGAAACGTTAGAGGTGTATAGGGTTCCGAGCCTTCCCCTGTATATATGTTCTCCATCATCCAAATAATTTGTCTAAAATACTTATCAATATATATATATATATATGTATATATATGTATATATATATATATATGTATATATATATATATATATACATATACATATACATATACATACACGTATATATATACATATATATATATATATATATATACATATATATACATATTTATATACATACATATATATACATATATATACATATATATATACATATATATACATATATACATATATAATATATATACATACATATTTATACATACATATATATACATATATATATACATATATATACATATATATATACATATATATATATACTTATATATACATATATATACATATATATACATATATATATACATATATATATATACACACACATATATATATATATATACATATATATATATATATATATATATACATATATAAAATTGAAGGTGAAAGAAGTTAATGAGGAGAAATGGGAGAATTTTACGCCTTAACGTTTCGACCCGCAGGGTCTTGGTCACAAAGCTAACAACTCAAACGTAACCGGATATTTTATACACGGACGGGTCATCTTATGGGACGCTTCGGAGAGCTTGTTATTTTATCTGCGTATTCTTTTATTATTAATAAGCTTGTGGCTTTTGCTAAACATATAAATCCTTCTCTATGGTTAATGTTGTTATTAGTGTTGATATATGCTGCCTCAATTGTCTTCCTTAGTTTCTTGGATGATCCTTTATTTAATACGGTTGTGTTGTTAGCTTTGTGACCAAGACCCTGCGGGTCGAAACGTTAAGGCGTAAAATTCTCCCATTTCTCCTCATCAACTTCTTTCACCTTCAATTTTATTTGTCATAATATAGTCAATATACATATATATATATACATATGAATAAAAGCAGCAACGACTGCAACAGCACTGTAGGAAAGAGGCCAAACGCAGAGTATGGGAGTCCAGTATATTTGACGTTTCGCCCAGCAGGGCTTCTTCATCATTACATATATACATATATATATTATATATATATATATACTTTTATATACATATATATATATACATATACATATACACACACACACACACATATATATATATATATATATATGTGTGTGTGTGTGTGTGTGTGTGTGTGTGTGTGTGTGTGTGTGTGTGTGTGTGTGTGTGTGTGTGTGTGTGTGTGTGTGAACACACGGCTTGCTGGTATAGTGAATAGTGACATGAGCCACCATCGTTTGAATACTGAGTTCACGCCTCATTCATAATGTGACAGCAGGCTCTCAGAGCTGCGAACCAGGCTTGGTTCTCAATCAGGTGGTGAAGCCACTGCATAACTGCAAATCGTTACTGTCCCCCTTGACCAAGAGGATATATGTGTGTGTGTGTGTGTGTGTGTGTGTGTGTGTGTGTGTGTGTGTGTGTGTGTGTGTGTGTGTGTGTGTGTGTGTGTGTGTGTGTGTATGCGTGTGTATAGCTCCGTACAGTTAACGGTTCCTACTGAGAACCTGAGTGAAAAAAGTTTGGGGCCTCGAACCCACGACTAGGAACATGCGAGACCTGCCCGTTGTATCCTTACATCATGCATTTCTGTTCACGTCTTCTCACGCTCGGACAGGACACTCCAATATCTTGAGAGCCCTCACTACTACCTAAGCGTCACGTAACCCAGTGTTCTGCTAAGCATAAACTGATGCAATTCTGTGTGCGGAAGGCCAACAGACGCTGGACGTTGCCATTTATGTGTACTGTGATCATCAAAATCATTCACAGGGGATTGGGGCGTGCGAGTTCGCCACTCCAAGATCCATGTGCATACATATATATATATATAATATATATATATATATATATATAATGGCCTCTTCCCCCTTATAAGGGAGGTAGCCAGCCAAGGCATGCAGTCACCCAGCCTTCATACATCCCACACCCATTTCAGTTCTTGTATATCTTAGCTCCTTGTGATGAAGGGTCTTCTGTAAATATATAATAGACAAAGTTGCGGATCGGATTTTAATTAGTCCCAATGACCTTTCCATTATGTAGTCCAATATATACGAGTATATACGAGTACATGTATACACACACACACATATATATTATATAATATATATATATATATTATATATATATATACATACATCTACAGTATATATATATTATATATATATACATACATATACAGTATATAATATATATATATATATATGTGCATATATATATATACATACACATACAGTATATATATATATATATATATATATATATATATATATATATATATATATATATATATACATACAAAACGCTCCTGATGACTCCAAAAAATGGCTTTCGAAAACTTGTTTTTATGTTTTTCATTGTGAAGTATATGACATGTGTGCGACCTGACCTGGCTGGCCTGGTTTCTATTTTTTTTTTTTTTTCCCATTTATCAGGAAACTCCATTTGAGCGGTTGCCTTTTGTCAATTAAGAATGGCTTCATATATGACTGAAAATATTGGTTCGTAGTTAAACAAAAGGTAATCTGGCAGACAATCAATAAACGCGGTGACAAAAAAGAAAAACGTTCTATTTAAAATCTTATCCGGACTCGAATGCGTGCACGCCTGCGCACACACACACACACACACACACACACACACACACATATATATATATATATATATATATATATGTATATATATATATATATATGCATGCATGCGTGTATGTTTGTATGTATGTATACATACATAAGTAATCACAGTTTCTTTTTCATCGAGTTTGTATTACTTAGGAAAGCCTTCCAACAAGTATTATTTACAAAACGGGAGTTGATCCCTAGAGGATACAGGATAAGTTCAAAGCGGTATATTTTTATATATCCACTGCGGCGTAGTTGGCAGCGCCCAAGCCTCGGACTAACAGCCTAAGGTTTGAGTTCCGTAGAGAAAACAGTGTAATCAAAACGGTCAAAATACACACACACACACACACACACATATATATATATATATATATATATATATATATATATGTGTGTGTGTGTGTGTGTGTGTGTGTGTGTGTGTGTGTGTGTGTGTGTGTGTGTGTGTGTGTGTGTGTGTGTGTGTGTGTGTGTGTGTGTGTGCGCGCGCGCGCGGGCGCACTGGTGTGCTTACGCGTAATTCTAAATGCGATTTCCAATTAAATTATTATTTTTTAATTACCACGTTTACCAACTGTCGGCTAGATTATCTTTTGTTTCACTACGAACCAATACTTCCAGGCACGTACGCAGCTGTTCTCAATTGACAACAGGCAGCCGCTCAAATGGCCCACCCTTGAACTCTATTATGTACCACCTGCATACTTACCATTCCTTCTCTGCAAACTTTGCTTATATGTTCGCTTTTATCTTCCATCCACCTTCCTCGCCTCAGAGAAGGGAGAGGTAGATAATAGAAAAGGTTACGAGTACAGAGAGAAGAGTAATTCCACGGGAAATCAAAGATATACTGCCTCATAAACTCTCTGACAGCGGCGCCAATATGCCAAAGGTGTCCGTGCAAGAGGAGGAGCTTGCATCAATATGAGAAATGGCAAAGATGAGGTTACTGCCTGAGATATCCAACAAAGGGATGAGCTGAATAGAATAGGAAGATTGATCAGTATTTTCGAAGATATCAGTAATATACGGTCAGGAATACGTGTACTCTCCTCAGTGAGCTAGTCGACGTCCTTCAGGAAGAGACAGTTCAAGGTTAGTTTACTGACTGATTCAGTAAATGAGGAGAGCCAAAGCAGGTGGTTATAAACAATGAAGTTTCCGAATATAGATTTCCGAGAAAAGCCAGTGGGACAGACTGTGTTCCACTTAGGAGGTTAGGTTGTCAGAGACTTCTAGATCAGGGTTGTCAAACTCGTTTACCACAGTGGGACACATTTCATCAGAGTATACAGTACGCGGACCAGATAAATATGAGCAGATTGATTTCGCTTATTAAGAGAGTAATATAATAATAATGATGATAATGATAATAATAAACAAAGGTAAATTCAATCTACATGCATGTTAACGTGTAACCTAAAAGCAAAGATGCAAAGGAAATCAACCTTTTATTTACCTTAATACTGCTGCTCCCAGAAACTTGATACCACTTGGCCTGTACAAGTGCACCAATGTTTGGCACTATGGATTGAGCAGTGGCTACCTTCAGTGTTGCGATGTTCATCAGTAAGTTGAGACTTGAGTCTAGACTTGAGTCTAGACTTGTTCAAGTTCATCACAGAAAAGAGTTCTTCATAGACATGGGTACTGCCGAACATTGACATCATACTTGAGGTCACACATTTAATTCGGGGATACGTTGACCCAGCATACTGGTAAAATGTGCTAATATCAACAGTTGGAAATTTGTCCTTCAACACAGAATTACACTGGAGCTCAATTAGTTCTAATTGAAACTGTTCTGGTGCCTCAGCGAAACGGCTGCGAAAAAAAAATAATAATAATGTTCAAGGTTTTTAAAGTCTGCAAATCTTTCTCCGAACACGCTTACTAAATTAGAAATCTTGTTGCAGCACTTTTTGGTATTGATATCACCATGAAACTCAGGTGCGTCTTGCAGGGACTTCATAGTTGGAAAATGTGCAGTGTTACCTGTTACTAGTTGGCATTAAAAAAATTTAAGCTTCAGCTCAAAGTCACGAATAGAGTCATGTAAAGCTGTCACTAATTTAATGCGACCTTGCAGCCTTGCATTCAAGTAATGCAAGTGTTCTGTCATATCTACCATGAAAGCTAAATCTTGAACCCATTCTTTGTCTTTCAGTTCCTGCACATCCCTTACTTTTTCATGCATAAACTTCTGTATTTCATTTTTGATTCATAAAAGCGCTTCAGCAGGATTCCTCGGCTTAATGACAGAACATCAGTAGGAGTCTGCCCCTGAGTGTGAATTTCCTCCAATTATCTGTGGTTCAGAGCTCGCGCACGTGTGAAACTCACTTCTTTGTGAATTATGCAATGAACATTATGAATTTGATGGTCTGAGTTCACAGCTAGTATTTCTTCCTTTAACTTAGTTGCCACGCCAGCTTTTCTACCAACCATTTGAGGTCCCCCAGACTCAGTTTCCATCCAGTCAACACCTACTTTATCTAGTGCACCAACCAATCAAAAAAATATATCACCCCACGTTGTTGTTTCCTTCACTGTTACCAGTTCCACAAATTCTTCAGTTACCTGCATATTTTCATTTACACCACGTATAAAAACTGCAAGTTGTGCCGTGTCAGTTACATCTGTACTTTCATCAATTGCTACAGAAAATGCTACAAATTTAGCAACTTTTTCTTTGAGTTGACTGTTAAGATTTTCTGATAATTCATTAATTCTATCTGAAATTGTATTTCTTGAGTGGCTTGTGTTTACAAATGCTTGACGTTTTTCAGGGCAAATATCTTCTGTGGCCAACAAAATATATTTCTTTATAAAGTTCCCCTCCGAAAAAGGCTTCCAAGACAGCTATTTCTTGTGCAATCCTAAAACTTGCCCGAACTAGACACTCACTGGATTGATGAACACGTTTAAAGACTGACTGTTGTTTTTTGAGTGACTGTACTAACTTCCTAACTTTTCCTTCACGTAACTTTTCACTACATTCACCATACTTTGAAGCATAAGTACTTGCATAATGCCTGCGAATGTTATATTTTTTTGTCACAGTTATATTTTGCTTACAAATCAAACAAGATGGTTTTCCATTCTACTCAGCAAAATATACAAGATTTTCCACTTTTCCTGCACCACACGATGTTCTTCGTTAACAGTTAACATCTGATTCATAACTTAACTGATCATTTTAAAAGACGAGAGGCCGGATTTAACTATATAAACATAAGGCAAGCCGACTGTAACACTGGAACAGCAAATGTGCTGCGGGCCGCATATAGACATGTGACGGGCCGCATGTGGCCCGCGGGCCTCGTGATGTACTGTGGCGTCGTGGACACACATCATCTAAGACTGCTGGGTTGATTTCGTTTATGACCTCTAGGAACAGGTTAAGAAAATCTAGTGCACTATCCTATTGCGGAAAACGCTCAGCCTTAGCGCAGGTCTAACCCTTAAAAACACACTATTCCTTCTAGAGGCCTCCATGAATGCACTAGGTGGGTAGGTATATAGTATGTCCCCTTTTTAATACTTTCTGTTGACAAGTGAGATGCTGTGGACATCAGAGAGTAATCGAAAGGAGTGCGCGCAGGTATGCAGATCAAAGCAGGACGAGTAAAAGTTGTACAAATGTAAAAGGAACTTGCAGGTGCCAATCAGTGTTGGCCCTTGGTGTGTTCTCAATGGTTCCCTTTGTTCTTTGTTTACCAGTGGGTGAGGTCTATGGAGAAGCGTAGCAATAGGTCGCCATTTCTCATTCATTCATTCATTCATTAACGTATAGGGAGGTCATATGGGTTGGCTGGCTTGGGATTGTAACGTGTCCCACTCTCTCTCTTTCTCTGTTTCTCTCCGTTATTCCCCTGAATTCTCTCCCTTTATTTTACCTTTCATTTTCATCTCGAATTATTATTGTTTTTTATCTTCATTGGAAGACTCAAACTTGGGAACACGGGAGAAACAGCAAGAGTATTGCACACGTCTGTGAAAAAGAAAATAGGAAATTAGAACAGAGAAAGTAAGTTGGCAACGGAATACGAACCTGTACATCCATACGCCTGGGTGTTGGTGAATAGAAAAAAGGGATTCGGAAGAGAAGACGTGGTGTTCTGCAGAGAAAGAATTCCAATGAACAGCTCCAAAATTACAGAAATGGACAGAAAGGTGGAGTATCAAAACATCTCCCAGGATTGTGAACCAAAAAAATGAGTCATGTTGGAAATGGACTTTCAAAAGCAAAAAAGAGGTCTATTGTACCACGTGTTTTGCAGTGCGGCGATGAACAGAACACATGTATTTTGTGAACAGGTCAGGCTGCTCAATGTGCCACCATAAACACGAAGAGAAGCAAGGTAGGTCAACTGGTGACAACACAACAGGCAAAGGTGACAGGGGCTCTGCCACTCCTTGTTTCCTTGTTTCTGTCCTCTCTGGAGGACTCGTTTACTAGCGCTTGTATCCCTGTGAATAAAATCGCATCGATGTTGTGCGTATATACATACATAACGTATATGGATATATACACGTATAGACACGCAAACACACAATCACACATGCATGCATACATACGGACACATATTATATATATATATATATATATATATATTATATATATATATATATATATATATATTATATATATAAACTTTTTATCCCACAGTCGGAAAGAGAAGACACTTATGTCGAACGTTCTGTATATTTCGATCACTAACTGTGACCCTCTTCAGCAGAATGAATACATAATGGAAGGCATAAGCTTATATACAAAAATGTGAGGTGGAAAAGGAACATATTATTCAAGGAACATTTTTGTATATAAGCTTATGCCTTCCACTATGTATTCATTCTGCTGAAGAGGGTCACAGTTAGTGATCGAAATATAAAGAACGTTCGACATTAGTGTCTTCTTTTTCCGACTGTGGGGTAAAAAGTTTATTTTATCAATGTGCTAAGACATTACTTTATAGTTATATATATATATATATATATATATATATATATATACACACACATGCGTATTTACACACACATTATAAACACATGGGTACTTACATGTGTACACATTCATATACACATATGTACTTACATTTAAACACGCAAACATACACATATATAAATACACACATACATAGACATACAGTAAGTACTTAATACACATATTCATACACATAAGTACTTACATATATAAATACATCCAAATATTTATACACACACACACGCACAAACATAATCTACTATGCACAGACATATACACATGCATATATACATAAAACTTTTAGCGGCTAATGAAGTGTAGATGATTCACAGCCGACACTGTGGAGTTTACATGTAAATGATCCTAACGGTGCATTTTGTGGAATATACGAGCCCATCGGGTCACCTTTTATTACTATCACCGCGAGAACCGCAGGGACGGATTTGTTTTCCAGTGTGCTCTTGTTCGAACCAAATTCCATGATGACGTCACACTCCCTCGAGTCCCCGGAAGCTTCTCGCGCCGTCTCACCTACGTGACGTAGGGCGGGTCGATCTTTTTTTTTTTTTTTTTTTTCTCCCTGATCATTTCCTTCCGTGTCGAATAGCACTCGTTTGTTTACGTTTTTCTGGTTGCTACCAGGCTCTTTTGTTCGTCTGTATGACAGCCTTTTTGGAACGAGAGTATGAAGTGAGCCAGTTCATAAGGTTTTGGGTCAGTTCTGGTTTAACGTCAAGTGGACGGCTACGACGATTAAGATGAGGGAGAGAGAGATGGAGTAAGTGAGAGAGAGAGAGAGAGAGAGAACAGCCTCCTTCTTCTCCATTCTTCTCAATCCTGGAAGATATCATTCTCTTCAAGCTGACGCCTTCTAGGTGTTTCCTCATCTTCATCATCTTCTTCATATCTCCCTCTTTCCTTTGGTCTCCTCCAGCCTTGGCCTCCTGTTATTTCAGGTCTCCATTTCACCAACACTACTCCGCCGCGCATTCTCCTCCTCTCCCTCCACTCCATATGCACCAGCCATTCCAGCTTCAAATAATTCAACCTTCCTCGGCACAGCAATCAACTCCATATATATATATATATATATATATATATATATATATATATATATATACAGATATATATACATATATATACATATATATATATATATATATATATATATATATATATATACAGTATATATCACTTAGACAAAATGTTGTAGCACATTTGTAAATAATAATCACGAAGAACCCACAGTCGGAATAAAAGGAAACTTTAGAAGAAAGTGTAACTTCTATATTTCCGCTAATAGCTATAGCCATCTTCAGGAAAGTACTTTCCTGAAGAGGGCTATAGCTATTAGGCAAAATATAGAAATTACACTTTCTTCTAAAGATTCCTTTTATTCCGACTGTGGGTTCTTCGTGATTTATATGTATATATATACATATATATATATATATATATATATATATATATATATATTACGTAAGTGGGAATAGGAAACACAGGTGTCTTAATAGGAGTGTATTCTTGACACACGCACACACACACACACAATCATATATATATATATATATATATCATATATACATATGTATATATATACATATATATATATATATATATATATATATATATATACGCAAGAAAAACCACTGGAACAAATAAACACAGACATTGAAATATTTCGCGTATTCCATTTTCAGACGAAAGTGCAGACATAAAAAAATAGACCAGCTTTTTGTACATACTACAACAAGAGAAAGAAGGGACGTGGGAATCTGTGACCAAAACGGTCAATGCTTCCCACGTCCATTCCTTCTCCTGTTGTAGTGTATTAAAAAAATGTCTTTCTTTCCTATTTTCTGCACTATTTGTCTGGAGATGTAATACACGAAAGGTCTTACCATCAGCAGTTCATTTTCACCAGTGATTTTTCTTGTATTTGCATCCCACGGTGAAGGGAGATTCCTGTATACGAATATACATATATATACTCGTACATCTTTCACTGTTCTGCTCTAGAAATCAATATTGGTGTTAATATCTACTGGTTGTAATTTATGGTATTAAGGCTTATCTTACAGATATGAGAGATTAAGGAAAACGTACAGAGAGAGAGAGAGAGAGAGAGAGAGAGAGAGAGAGAGAGAGAGAGAGAGAGAGAGAGAGAGAGAGAGAGAGAGAGAAAGTGGAATATTATTCAAGGAATTTTGTTAGCAAGGCATCGATATGCGCCTTCCCATTCCTCATACACTGATAGCCATGTCGATAGGTGACTTGCATGATACATTCGACCGTTTCCTTCAAGATGTGGCTCGCAATATAGAGGAGAGGAAGAGAGTGAGAGAGAGAAAGAGAGGAATACAAAGAGAGAAATTTGGAGAAAACATGATATTAAATGAACGGAACACCTCCCTGGAATGATAATTTTATTTATTTTAATACCATGAAGGTCTTCTTATCTTACCCCTTTCATTCCGGGTAGTACTTTTCCCTTTCTTTCTTCTGCCGCCAGGCGATTTCATTCGTTTCTGCTGTAGCGCCCTTCCTTTGCAGTGCGAGAGAATTAAGATGACGAAGAATGAGGAAAAGAGAGATGAGGAGGACTGTGTGCGTTTGTCTGTGCGCGTGTGTGTGTGTGTTTGTGTGTGCGTGTATGTGTGTGTGATTCACCATGGTCTTGGATAACGTGTTGGACTCGTGATCAACAGCTATTTCCCTCCCGGAAGAGAGCTCAGAGCTCAAGAGTTCAGAGCTGTGTGTGTGTGTGTGTGTGTGTGTGTGTGTGTGTGTGTGTGTGCGTGTGTGCGCATGCACACGTGCGTGTGTATATGTGACAGAGACCTTCCAGCATTCTCACAATTAACTGTATTATACAGGAAAAGAGCAACGGTCGTGGGAGGATCCCGCGCGCGTGTGTGTGTGTGTGTGTGTGTGCGTGTGTGCGCGCGTGTGTGTGTTGTACAGAAAGGGGAGCTATGCTCGTGGTGATCTGTCTTTGTATCTTGAAACATCTAGTTTGTTCTTAAAATATTGTATGGTGTTTGCACACACTATTGTTTCGTTCAATTTGTTCCAGACATCCACCACTGTGTGTGTGTGTACGTTTGTGTTTGTATGCATGCGCGCGTATACGCGTATGTGCACGTGTATAGCAGCATGCGTACATGTAATACCATCATCGA
Organism: Oratosquilla oratoria; assembly: GCF_046742065.1. NCBI lineage: Eukaryota > Metazoa > Arthropoda > Malacostraca > Stomatopoda > Squillidae > Oratosquilla > Oratosquilla oratoria. The sequence goes on from NC_134790.1 coordinate 23,484,395, forward strand.
CCGCCGCCGCCGCCGTCTGGCGTCCCGCCCCGCGGCGTCGCTATTGGCACAGAAGCCGTATTTATCGCGGCTTGTAAACGCGGAACATATTCAGGTTCCTACAATGGCCGAGCGCGAATTTCGGGTCAAAAAAGTGTCGCCAACCAATGGCCTGCATTAAGGCAATGGCAATTATTGAAACCTAACCTCCCAACCCACCCACCCTTCCCCCCACCCCTCTCCCTCCTTTACGCAATTCGGTCTATGGAAACGACATAATAGATTCCAGAACCGATTCGATATTGGTAATTGTTTTGGTATCGATATTACAAAATGTGCAGGTAGGAGGAGATACACTTCAAAATGAGGAAAAAAAGAAACGAAATATCTTCACAAATCTAAAATAAAGTAAAATCACAATAAACACGTTTTGATAAGTTTTATAATGAAGAGAAAAAACACGATGAATTCAAAAGCACAACAGACACATTTATAAGTTTTAAAACGAAGAAAAAATTACAGAAACGGATAAAGGAAAATCACAATAAGCACGTCTTAATGAAGAGAAAAAACACGATTAATGCAAAAGCACAACAGACACATTTATAAGTTTTAAAAACGAAGAAAAAAAATTAAAGAAACAGCTTTATGAGCATCAAAACAAAGGAACACCTTCGTGAGTTTTACAATAAACATTAAAAATACAAGAGAAACACATTTATAACCTTTGAAATGAAAAAAAAAAAAAAAATCACGAAGAATATTAAGTCGTATTTTGCTCTCGACTTCATACAAATTCAGACATGTCTTCTTGTTCTTTCCAGAGATCTGGCGCGACCAAATTCCCTTCACAGTAATGACATGACGTGTCTCTTTCACTTCATTCTAATTGATTCCAAGGTTTCCTTCCAGCTTCCTCTCTCCCTAAAGACTCTGATAACGGCGTCAGGGTCGACCTGCAATCTGCAGAATCCTCAGTTTCTAAGTGATTAACACCCCACCTCCCTCTTCCTTCCCCCACTCCAACCCACACCTTCCCCCCATACCCCCTCTTTATCCCCCTCCCCTCCCCAGATGCCAAGAGGGTGCCAGGTAAGGAGCCTACGCCAGGAGGCGCTGAGTACATGCAGCCGAAGCGGTCACCCTTATCCTACTAAGCTCTTTAAGGACTGTTTGTGCAGGTCATCAACAGCCCCTGTAGGGAATCGGAGAAAGGCGTACGGGACTCGAATCCGGAACAAGGAGGATATCAGATAAGAATATTTCTGAGTACCCCATCAGAGGTGCCTGGGGAATGAATGAAATAGCCGAACGGCAGTCATAACACGACTAAAAGTGCCACACGGTACAAAAGGAGTGAACCAAGATAGGCCACCGAAAGGATAAAAATTAAAACGAATAAACATAAGAACATAAGAATGAAGGAGACTGCAAGAGACCATAAAGCCTACAATAGCCAGTTCCATGTCCTTTACCACCTGTCATCCCCATCCATAAACTTGTCTAACCGTTTCTTAAAACAACTGACAGTTTCAGCGCTCACTACATGGTTACTAAGTCTATTTCATTCGTTGGCCCATTTCCTTCCAAGATTACAAGAAAAGTGCCAGAAAGTATGGAAGGAGTCGATTCTCATTTGTTCCCTATCTAACACGTAGGGCATAGGCGCTGGGAGGAACGTTGGGTTCTTCGGGAACCGATCAGATGCGTTCGGATGGCGGCGACGACGAAGTAGGAGGCCGGTGGCGCTACGTGGGGTGCCTACAAATAGAGCCACTTTATACGGAGAGTGGCAACAACTCTGCAGAACGGCCACAAAATGGCGGCGTGCCCGGGTAGTCGAAACCTTCTGTATAAATGAACGCTGTATAAAGGGATTGTTCGTGCATCCGAATGCACAACAACGGCGGATATTAATTGAACAAACACAATAGCTTCGAAGAATCAATAACAAGGAGAAACAGTAAGCGCGAGCGACAATGTTTTGGCCACAAAATGGCTCCATGGGCCATTAGTAGTATCGTCATGTCGCAACTCTGTGTGTAAAGGGACTCAGCAAGCGTGGGAAGAGCGTCCTTGACGCGTCGCCTCCGTCAGACACCAGCCACGAACTCAAGACTGATTTCTTCTTCGATCTGTTCTTGAGGTCCTCGAACTCAAAAAAGAGGGTCTCGGCGCGTCTCTGCCTTTTTCCTAGAAGAGACCACCAAAACACTCCTACTGCTACTCTGTTTTTACTTACGGGTATTCACTTGATTGTTAACTATGGCAATTTATGTGCTTATTAGTCTCTAAGTTTGTTTTTATTTCAAGCAGATTTTTTTGTTTTTAGTCGACCTCCTTTATTAATGCAATGACAGCTCCTCATCTACAAGGCTAGAAGCGCTGGTTATTTCTGACAATACTCCTCTACCACTGCATGGACCGCTTTCTATCTTAATGGAACCGTTTGGCGCTGAATTAAACGCCAAATATAACAGATACTAAAGATAATATTCTTGGTCTTCTTGGTCGTGGTGGAGAGAGAGGTGGAACTAGTGGTGAAAGAAACAATGGGGTAATAAGGGGCTAAAAAATACACAAACTCAAGACGAGAGAGAGAGAGAGAGAGAGAGAGAGAGAGAGAGAGAGAGAGAGAGAGAGAAAGAGAGAGGACAACAAATGAGAGTAAATATATCAGCGAAGGAAGGGAGAGTAGAAGGGGGAGGAAGGAAAACGCATAACTGGAGGCCAAGGAGAAAAGTAAACAAAGAAAAGACAAATGAAAACAAATGTCCGGCACAACAGCGACGCTGACAAGAAAATAACACGACAGAGTAAACGGGGAGATGGGAACACATAGGGACGTCACCTCGCGCCAGGTCACTTTAGGTCACTTTAGGTCGCGCCAGGTCACTTAAGGCCACGTAAGGTCTCACCAGCTCAAGTAAACTCGCGCCCGGTCACGCCGTTCTGCGCCTCTTTCCCATCCTAGGTCATGTAATGTTGTCCCGTCATGTTGCGTCCGTCATGCATAACGAAGTTGTTACAAAACCACAGACACTAAAGACAGCATTTTTCAAGCGTATATAAATTTCCTTCCCTAGCATATAATATATATATATATATATACATATATATATATATATATATATATGTGTGTGTGTGTGTGTGTGTGTGTGTGTGTGTGTGTGTGTGTGTGTGTGTGTGCGCGCGTTTGCACACCTGGTTATCCACTGTATCAGTTAGTAACCCTGATGGATGTAACACTACGATTAATTTCAATGAAAAATATCAGGGCAGGAATATTAACTAACACTATAAATTATAAAAAGTAGTATCTCTATACAATAGCAAAATGTCCATGGATAATTGGTCCCAGGTGCAAATATCCGCGGAGTATTTGTACGCGGATAATTTGTCCACGAAGTATTTGTCCGAGGAACATTTGTCCGCGAACAAGTGTTCTCTGGAGCATTTGTCCGGGGAGCCTTTGTCCATGGGGCATTTGTCTGGGAACAAATGTCTGCGGAATACAAGTACATACCCCAATACCATCAAATTCCTCTTACATGACATCACCCTGATAAGCAAAGTCGAGTGATATAAAACAAGAAAAACCCTCCTCAAGGCTCTTGACCCCAACCACGATGGCCAATGCCTGTAACGATGAAGGTAATAACGGTAATGTTATTACCTTAAATGGGGTTATTACATATGAGAGACTGTGGAGTGTATTCTTATGATTTTTGGTCGTATTTGAGGGAGCGCTATGTTGTTGTTGTTGTTGTTGTTATTTTTATTTGGTAAAACAAAGCTCTGCCCACTAAACGAATGAAGACATGTTCATGAAGAACTTGCTGAAATCCAGGTTTTTTTGTGTGATAACAGAATGAACACAAAATATAAGAAAGACTTTAATAATAAAGGTAAACACGGCTCAGTGCGCCAGCTGTTGAACCACACTTTTTTGTGAGCACAAACTCAGATATTTTCTTATTTTTACTTCCTCCCTCAATTTATTCTACTTTTTTCTCTTTTCCCCTACCTTATTTTTTTTTCTTTTATTTTCCTTCTCTTTCTCTTTACGTCCTTTTCTTTCAATTCTTCCACTTGCTGACACACAGATTGAGTGTTTGGCATTTTCAATATTGACGGCACTCAAATTTTGTACCAAGGAGGATTTGACGTCACTCAAATTTAGCGCCAAATGTATACTCAGCGTCTTTATGAAGATCGTCAGGGGAAAAAGGTCCTTTGGTATGTGTATGTACTTGGGATATTACGCTTTCGTTATTCTATGTTCATTATTCATTTTCCTCCGTTTTGCAAACAATCACCTTTACATTTACAGTATGTGGAAGTAATAGCTTCAGTTCGAAGCATTATCGACGTCTTTGGTACCAAATGCTTTCGGAGAACTATGGGGGTATCGTCGGAAGAACTTTGTATCAAACCAGAGACTACACTGTGAGACTCAGTCTAGGCCAGTTACCATCAACATAATTCGTGAACGTCAACCCCGGCTATATGGGCATCATGTGGCACGTTCCCCTCATGTTGATCACACACACAGGGTTTCTCTCTCCGCAAGAGACAACTCTCGATGGAGGAGACGAAGGAGTCGCCCCCCCCAAAAAAAAAAATATATATACATATATATATACATATATACATATATATATATATATACATATATATATATACATAGATACATTATATATATATATATATATATATATATATATATATATATATATATATTTGTACAACACTGAATGGGTCCTAGTGATTAGAGATACATTTTAACAACCACACTGCATTTTAATTCTAAGCCATCAACATCGGGAGACCCAATGGAGGCCACAACCAGAAATTGAAATGTGATACTGCCGAGGACTAGAACTCACCTATCACATGACAAGTGACACAGTTGGTAAGTCACTGCGTCACTTGTCATGTGATAGCTGAGTTCGAGTCCTCGGCAGTACCACATTTCTGGTTGAGGCCTCCACTGGGTCTCCCGATGTTGATGGCTTAGAATGAAAGTGCTTTGTGGTTGTTAAAATATATATATATATATATTTACTATTATTATTACTATTATTATTATTACTATTATTATTGTTATTGCTATTATTACTATTATTATTATTATTATTATTGTTATGATGATGATGATGATGATGATGATGATGATGATGATGATGATCAAGATGATGGTGTGATGATGATCATGATGACAGGAGCAATTTGTTCAAACATGGTGAGAGCTGTTTGGAGTGAGAAGGCTGGGTATCTGCATGGGAGCTTGCTCGGAGAGACCGGAGGGACTGGCGACGGAGTGCGAGTGAAGCGACGCGCTCCCTGGAGTATGATCCATGATGATGATGATGATGCTCGCAAACACATGGAGAGAGAGAGAGAGAGAGAGAGAGAGAGAGAGAGAGAGAGAGAGAGAGATAGAGAGAGAGAGTGAGGGGGGGAGGGGGGGAGGGAGAGAGAGCATAAGAACATAAGTATGGAGGAGACTCCAAGAGACCATAAAGCCTACGCTAATCAGTCCCATGTCCATAATCCCCATCCATAAAGTGAGCGGGAGAGGAAGAGAGAGAGAGAGTGGGAGAGGGAGAGAGAGAGAGAGAGAGAGAGAGAGAGAGAGAGAGAGAGAGAGAGAGAGAGTGGGAGAGGGAGAGGGAGAGAGAGGGACGATCGCAGTCACCCTCGAAGGAGGACCAAATGAAATCATTTCAACCCTGGAAACTCATAAGCTCTCCCTCGTAACACCTTTGCTACTGAAGACTCCTCGAACGGCTGAATAAGATAGCTTAGCGGCAGACAACATTAAATAAAGAAAAGAAACTTTTGGTGTTAAGAGGATCGCTGGCTGAGCGGGTTAGGGCATCTTTACTTGCGGCCATGGTCGAGGAGATGGCGGTTCGAATCCTAACACCGGTGAAGTTGAACCAAGGGCATGGTTCATTAATTCCACGCTACAAAGTCCTTTGTGAGGGGCACCGTCCTAGCCATCCGATAGGAGGGAGTTTGTGACGTTAAACCATATCATCATCAAGATTTGGTGTGGAGGGGACTCTGTCTTCGATTTTTTTTTTTTTTTTTTTTTTTAATAGTCGAAGAGTACTGTACCGTCCCCCAATATATATGTATATATATATATATATACATATATATATATATATATATATATATACATATATATATATACATATATATATACATATATATATATATATTATATATATGAGAAAAAAAAGTCCTCCAAGAAAAACAGAAGATAATAAAGACTCAAAGATTACTGAAAGATTCTCTTCAAGGACAGGCACGCTCTTAGCTACGGGCCATAACCTCTTTAAGATTTTTTTTTCTCCTTCATTCGAGACAAGAACTGTTCCTGTCCTCAAACGAAGGAATAAAAAGGTCCTACTCGTACGAGAGCTTTCTACAATCCGAGCGTGAAGGATTCTTCTCATGAGAAAGAGCTCTTACTTCGACAAGAAAAAAAAATCCTCGAACTCGTAATTCTTCAAGAAATGGACACATCGTACGAGACGGAAGCTCCTCTGAAGGGATAAGCCCGTATCAGACCAGGAGAGTCTGAATTAAGATAAGCGACCTGGAGATGTTCATACCTGGAGGACAGAGTCCATACTTGTTCACCTGGAAGGGTGGGTAGAGTTCTTTGTTCATCTAAACACAAGATAATTTTTTCTGAACAACTGAGTCGCAATTCCCATGCCACACAGAAGTTCAACTTCACACAATTTTCTCATTGTTCAATAACAATATTTCGAAATAAACAAATAAGTAAATCAATAAATAAACAGCAATACATACCTAGACAAACACCACGTGATAACAAATCCTTTATTCTTGCCACGACTATTCGCTCGTTTGAGCTTCATCAAGTACGCAGACGTGGTTAACAAATTGAGTTTATATACTCTAACCTCAGTCGTATGAAGAATAGATAAAAAAAGACTTTGTTCTCACCTGATACTGTTTCATCTTTATTATTTTTACAGTTTTTGTATAACTCAGGGTTAGTCGGATGGTATAAGGTCCGACTCCGACTCCGACTCCTTAACTCCCTGACCCCTATGTGGAAATCTATTCTGCAGATCCATATACCAGCCTCCCACACCTATTCAGCAAGCATTTTATAAATATTTTTCCAGTATATTATTTTTTACGTGAAACATTCACTTGTATGAAAAATATAGATATACACTCACTCAGCTTTATATATATGCACACAAGCACGTATATTCGTATAAACATATATATACTAAAATATATAATGGTATTATTTATGCTCATGATCATCTACCAGCTTATGAGCACTTTCAAATCTGTCATGGCAGAGTTGCCACTTCAAGCTATATATTTTCTTTTTCCTTTGTGCCCCTCCCCTCCACCCCCCAAAAAAATCATCTGTTATTTCATTTGTCCATTCTCATAAACCTTCTATCACAATATTAGGAAAAATGTGACAAATTATGATGAGGAAAGGTTAATGGAGGATACCCTACCTAGTACTTACTGCAGAATTAATTTCACCATGCTATCATAAAAACCAGGAATCAGTTCAGGAAAGACAATCTTCCTCTGTGCACACTGTTCATAGCTGCTGTTGTTCCTCCCCTTTTCAGTCATCACCAAATGCTGTGACATATGCTCTAATGTCATTCCTATCTGGCCTCTGAGACTGGTCAAAGTTTATCTCAGGGCATTATCCCAGCATGACATAGCTCCTACAAAACAGTAAATCACACAAAAACACTTCCATTGACTTTTACATACATGAAGACGTACGTGCATAGTGCATACGTAGTGGATATTTACAATTGTCTACACTGTCATGTACGTATGTACATGATGGAGTTCTAGATGTTAACATAATTTGAATTAGACTGTCAACAAAGGTACAGTAGCTAGTTTAAATTATTTAAAGATAAAAACCATCTCTGTCACTTGACAGCTGACAAATTATTCAGGAATTTGAATTAATAATTATATTTATTGAATATTTATTAAAAATAGAAATACATTCCGCTGGCTTTAACTCCCATAGTATAGAATGAATGAAACATTAATACAAACTACATTCTGGAAACTTCTTTAAATGGTATATATTCTGTAACTAGCTATAAAACTATTCTATACTGGATGGTTATTAAATTTTCTCAACACAAAGCATATCAATTTTTTTTAGATTTTTTAAACTTGGAATAATGAGACTTACTGCTTTCTATTTGCACAATAGCAACAAATTATTTCACAGTGCACATCTATAGACAGTATTTTACAGCTATTGTTGGCTTGCCAATTACTGTAATGGTAAAAATGCAGACAAAGCTTTCAAGAATATAACAAAATATGTACTGTACCTTGAATACTCCCGTATTATTACGTTAATAACTAGGTTAAAAATTCAATCTATAAAAATTTCTTATAACAAAATATTTTATATGTTCCTTGAATCTACCAGTATTATTACGTCAATAACGAGGTTAAAGCTCAAATATATACAAATTTCTTATAGTATATATATGTATATATGTTATATATATATATATATGTATATATATGTATATATGTTATATATATATATGTATATATATATGTATATATATATGTATATATGTATATATATATATATATGTATATATATATAAGTATATATATATGTATATATATATATGTACTGTATATATATATGTATATGTATGTATATATATGTATATATACATGTATATATATACATATATACACATATATATATATACATATATATACATATATATATATATATACATATATATACACACACACATATCTATGTATATATATATATATATATATATATATATATATATATATGTATATATATGTATATATATATGTACATATATACATATATATACATATATATATATATATATATACAGTATACAGTATATAAAGTATATATATATGTATTTATATGTATGTATATATATATGTATGTATATATATGTATATGTATGTATATATATACCTGTATATATATATATGTATATGTATATGTATGTATATATATATATATATACATATATGTACATATATATACATATATACATATATATACATATATATACATATATATACACACACACACATATGTATATATATATATACATATGTATACATATATATATATATATATATAAGTGGTAGCCTATTAGGTTGGACTAGTAATTGGTTGAAAGGTCGAAAACAGAGTTGTTTTAAATGGAAAAACTTCTGGATGGAAAAGTGTTGCAAGTGGAGTTCCTCAGGGTTCCGTTCTTGGGCCACTTCTATTCATAGTATATATAAATGATATAGACCATGGACTAAAATCTACTGTTTCCAAATTTGCTCATGATACAAAACTGTGCGGAGTGGCAAATGATCACTCAAACCAATTAGATATTCAAGAAGATTTAGATCAATTACAGCAATGGTCTGAAAAGTGGCTAATGAAATTTAACACAAGTAAATGCAAGGTAATGCACATAGGTAAAAATAACAGTAAGTACGATTACAAGTTATTTGGAAATTCGTTAACAAAAGTGGATAGTGAAAAAGATCTCGGCGTAATTATCAGTAACGACCTCAAATCATCCAAGCAGTGTATTTCAGCCTCTGAGAAAGCAAATAAGATTCTGGGATTGATTGCGCGATCTTTTGATTTCAAAAGTCCATCACTCATTAACAAGCTATATAAATCGTTAGTTCGTCCACATTTGGAATATGCTGTTTCCGTATGGTCACCGAATCTCATTAAAGACATTGACAGACTGGAAAAAGTACAACGGCGAGCCACAAAACTGATTCCAAATATCAAAAATAAATCATACGAAAATCGACTTAAGCACATGAATCTGTTTTCCCTAAAAAAGCGTAGACTCAGAGGTGACTTGATACAGGTCTTTAAGATTTTAAAGGGAATTGACAACATCAAAAGTGACCAAATTTTCACATTGAATGAGAATCAGACAAGAAACAATGGTCTCAAACTGTCCGGAAATAGATTCAATTTGGAAGTAGGTAGAAACAACTTTGCCAACCGTGTAGTTAATGAATGGAATAAACTTCCTGCACAGGTAGTGCAATGTAGTTCAGTTCGAAGCTTTAAGAATCATTTAGATAAATACCTAAGTAAGATGCTGTAATGATTATAATTTATGTTATATTATTTGTTTTTGTTTTGTTATAATTTGTCTGTCTGATTTATTATTAGTT
>NC_134790.1:23507139-23537139 GCF_046742065.1 Oratosquilla oratoria
GAGAGGGGAGGGAGAGGGGGAGAGAGAGAGAGAGAGAGAGAGAGAGAGAGAGAGAGAGAGGAGAGAGAGTGAGAGAGAGGAGAGAGTGAGAGAGAGGAGAGAGTGAGAGAGAGGAGAGAGTGAGAGAAAGGAGAGAGTGAGAGGAGAGAAAGAGAGAGAGTGAGAGGAGAGAGAGTGAGAGGAGAGAGAGAGAGAGAGAGAGAGAGAGAGAGAGAGAGAGAGAGAGAGAGAGAGAGAGAGAGAGAGAGAGAGAGGGCACAGGGGGATGAGAGAGAAGATACAGGAGAGTGAAAATGAGAGTACAGGAAACTGAAAGAGAAAATATGGGAGAGAGAGAGAGAGAGAAATAGTGTAAAGGAGTGAGAGCGTACAGCAGTGAGAGACAGTATAGGATAACATAAGAGCACTAGAGTACAGGAAATGGTGATAATAAAGAGAGGCAGACAGAAAGAAAGAAAGAGAGAGAGAGAGAGAGAGAGAGAGAGAGAGAGAGAGAGAGAGAGAGAGAGAGAGAGAGAGAGAGAGAGGAAGGGAGTGGGAAGGAGGAAGTGCGGGAGGAAGGGAGCGAAGAATTGAGGGGAAAGGAGGGATGGGGAGGGAGGGGAGGGGGGAGAGAGGGGAAGGGGGAGGGGAGGGAGGGAGGGCGAGAAAGGGACTGCTAATTATGCAAATGGCGCTGCATATAGTATATGGCGAGAAAACTTTATTTGATCAACCTGAACATCGCACTGGAAAGTCAAGTATTGTGCATTCCTCCACCTTCTGCGTATCAGTGTTCAGTGTTCAGTATTCAGCTCGGATAGTGATACTGGATCCCACTTCAATGCTCCTAAATTCACTTCTCGCAGTTATTTATTTATTTGTTTTTATTTTCGTTCAATTTTTTTTTTCTTTTTTTGACGTGGTTGACTAGGAAACTAGATTTTGTGAGACGAAAAGTTGAGCGTTGACCAAAGTTTGGTGTAAAGAATGAACAAAAGATAAAATACAGTAAAATAAAATAGATGAATAAATAAAACACACACACATACACACACAAGCGCATGCATGTGCACGCACACACACACACACACACACATACACACACTAAGAAAGAAAAAACTGGAGCATGAATTTATTACCAACGAATTAGAAAAACATCAGAATGGAACAATGAAAAAATAACTAATGCAGAGCTGGAAATTGAAGTTGGGCCATCAACTATTAATCCCGAAAAATCGCAGGAGGATAAGGTAAAGATAAAGAATAAATTGGACAAGAATAACAAAGTCGAATGAGAAAAACATTTAGGAAATTAGAGAACAAAAAAATGAAAAGAAAGTTGACGAGGATGAAGTTGAATTAGTAAAGATCACAGAGGACTACGAAAAAACGGAAAAAATTAAGCCGGAGTGTAAAAGAACACGTTATATCAATAACAAAAGATGATAAAAGGAACAAAGAAAAGTAAAAACACGGGGGAACTGGTGTCAAGGTGTTAAAGAGTAGAAAACAAGCGAGAGAAGTGCAGTGGTGGATAAAAAAATATATAAATATAATTGTCAGGAAGCAAAAGAAATACATTACATAAGTGAGAGAAAAACAATTGAGGTTTAATAAATAAATGAATAAATAAATAAATAAATAAACAGCTTCATTACGATGTTGTTGTTGTTGTTTGAAATATACTGAACAAGCGCTTCTATCCTTCTGATGAATCTCGCGCCACTGTTGTTGTATTCAAAGTTGGCAGCACAATAGATATTTCTCGCTAGCATGCTATTTGCTCTTGTTACTTTGTTTGAGACGAAAATATTTCGGTTACAATATTTTAGACTTCCGTGCGAACATCTCAACAGTGTCTAATATTCGTATAGGTTTTATTTCGCTTACGGTGGTATTCTTAAACAAAACATTTCCTTATATAAATCTTATATGAGTCCTTCGAAGGGAGAGATTTATATAAGGAAAGATTTTTTTCAAGAATACCACCGCAAGATTCTTAAGATTCTTAAAAAAAATCCTTATATAAGTAAAGAAAATCTTAATAATACCAACGTAAGATTCTTACGGTGGTATTCTTTAAAAAAAATCCTTATATAAATATTTCCCTTCCAAAGATTTATATAAAATTTATATAAGGAAAAATATTAAGAATGCCACCGTTAGTTCGTCATGCACCTTCTCACTACATGGCGCAAAAGTAATTTGACATTTGGAAATTTGGAAAGCAAAAGATCGTAACCAAAGTAGTTTCTACTCAAAGTAGCAAAACCAAGTCACATCAGAGCATAGTGTGCCGCCACCTTAATTATTACTTAAGGTGGGAGCATACTACGCCACTGGAAGTGATTGAAGATGGCTGTTTAAATTAGTCAATGTTATAATTTATTAAAGAAAATAACAAAAGGCGGTAAAGATGTACTTAATAAACGTATGGTGGGAGCATACTGCGCCACTGGAAGTGATTGAAGATGGTTATTTAAATTGGTTATAATGTTATAACTTATTAAAGAAAATAACAAAAGCCGGTAAAGATGTACTTAATAAACGTATGGTGGGAGCATACTACGCCACTGGAAGTGATTGAAGATGGCTGTTTAAATTAGTTATAATGTTATAATTTATTAAAGAAAATAACAAAAGGCGGTAAAGATGTACTTAATGAATGCATGGATGAACCACACTCGTTCAATAGATTTTCTGTGATAGATCGAAACACACGTACAAATTACACAGCTGAAATAAGATGGAAGAGTTTACGAAGATGGAAAATACAAAAACTGAAATAATGAGTAAAAATATCCAGTTTGTATTTACCAAAGAGAAAGCAACTTTGACAAGGAAGAAATGATAAAGAACAGACCAATGTTGAATGACAAAAAAGATAAGATACACTAGATGTGAGAAAAACATTAGATTTTATGTAATTTCAAACTGGGTATTAAACAAGTGGATGACTTGTGAATCAGTTCATCAGAAGATGGAAAATTGCCGAGAGGTTGGTAAAAGACCAATGTGGTACCAATTTACGAGGGGTGAAACAAGGAGGGACTACTAAATCATAATGTAGGAGTAAAAAATAATTGAAAGAAGTTGGGAAAAGACTAATATGGTAGCAATTAACGAAGGAATAAGCAAGGAGGGAGCCCTAAACTGTAGACCTGCGTCTTTCATCAACAATTTAACTTATATGTAAGAGATAACTATGAGAGACATGTGAATAATATTTGGAGGAATGACATACACAGATAACAAATTTGAATTCAGAAAAAGAAGGACATGTACTACAACCTTGTGAATTTCTTATTCAAAGATGATCTGTATGTTACAAGACAGAGATTGTTGGATGGACTGTGTATACTTGGACATGAAGAAAAACCTGGATAAGGTATATCATAGGTATGCAAAACGGGAATATACAGGAGGGTTTAAATGGAAGATGAACTTCATGAAGAAGAGATAAATGTCGACGGTTGTGAAGAACAAAATGTCAGATTGGATGGAGGTAATTAATGTGTATGTGTGTGTGTGTGTGTGTGTGTGTGTGTGTGTGTGTGTGTGTGTGTGTGTGTGTGTGTGTGTGTGTGTCTATACATGTGCGCGTATGTGTTTCTACAACTAATTGTATTTACCTAATTCTTGCATGAAGGAACGGAGCAATGTTCGCAGGATCGTGTCTCTTACTCTACATTTGTCTGTGTGTGTATGATTCACCACCATGGTCTTGGATCACATGTTGGACTCGTGATCGTTAGCTATTACCCTCCCGGAAGAGAGCTCAGAGCTCGTATATGACCGATCTTTGGGTAAGGTTGTGACCTTACACGCACACACATACCCAACTCCCCGCCCACGAGTTGAAGTAACGACTCACAGCGTAGCGATATTGACATTATTTCAACCCCGGGCGGGATTCGAACCTGGACTGCCGTAGTGGCGGGCACGAATGCTACCACTGTGCCATCGAGTCGTGTGTGTGTGTGTGTGTGTGTGTGTGTGTGTGTGTGTGTGTGTGTGTGTGTGTGTGTGTGTGTGTGTGTGTGTGTGTGTGTTGTGTATAAGGTCACAACATTACCAGAGCACGAAGTGCACTAACCATAAACTCTCATCTGGAAGAGAAATAACTGTCGATCACAAACCAAGCAGATAAAGCATGCCCATGGTGAGTCGCGTGCGCGCACACACACACACACACACACACACACACACACACACACACACACACACACACACACACACACACATACACACATGCACAAGTCCACCTACACGCTGTAACACAGAGCTAAGCCTGGGAAGAGAAAAAAAAATCAAGAAACAGATTCCAACAAGGAGATAAGGTTACTCGTAATTACTGCTCCCTTAAACTCTCGAATGAATGTAGTCGATAGTCGTATCGGGTCTCCTCGTTATCGTTTTTATTTCACTTCTTGAAGAAAAACACTTTGCATCCTAATGACCTGCAAATAGAGTCAATTCCTGAGAACTCGACATTTAAGGACCTCTGGTTGGTAGTCGGGATTTTTTTTCAGTAGACAATATAATTACATTGATGTGACTCTAAGAAGCAACTCTTGATAGTTCTATTTAGATCATGTTTTTCTTAAACTAGCGTTACATAATGATAATTAATTTGTATTGAGAGAACCTGAATTAGATGTTGATACACATTGTAAGTGTGTGTGTGTGTGTGTGTGTGTGTGTGTGTGAGAGAGAGAGAGAGAGAGAGAGAGAGAGAGAGAGAGAGAGAGAGAGAGAGAGAGAGAGAGAGAGAGATTTACCATCACTGTCTTCATTCACGTGCTGGATTCGTGACCGCAAGATTTCTAATCCCGGGCGAAGACCAAAGTCAACAACGATGTTATAAAGAGAGATTTTTTCCATCCCATTAAATATAGAATAATTACGATGAGACAGAACGACACCCTTGGCATCCCAGGAGGGTAGTTCTAACCAGTCTTCCCTACAGCATAGTCGTGGAGATAAGGAGCCTACGCCAGGAGGCGCTGAGTAGCTGCTGCCGAAACCGTAACCTTTGACCTATTATGTGCTTTGGGGACTGTTGGAGGTAAGTAACAGTTACTCCTGAGAACTGGAGAGGAGCGCAGGATTCGAACCCACAACCAAACGAGTGCGAGACCAGCACGCTTCCGATTACGCCACCAGGGCTTAGAAAGCTTACGATCCTAGGTTCGATCCCAAGAAAGGATGACAAGTCACTCACATACACATACATTTACATGTTAGGAGAAGCTCCATGTGAGGATGAATTCTTTGTTGATACAACGTTTCGCTCGTTAGGGCTTTACAAAGAATATAGGATAAAACTCGAACGAACGAAACCTTGTTGTACCAATAAAGCCTTCGTTCTCACACAGTTTCCTGACCTGCTTGTCGCCAGTGGCCTCTCTCCTTCACATCGTATAAGTTCATACTTGGTTACGGCTCTTTTAGATGCTCTTCTGCTGATGCATCGGTAACAAATGGGACTCTCAGTCTGAGGTATCCCGGATCGAAGCTTCGCGACGGCCGGGTTTATTTGAAAGCCTTCACACGCGCGCGCGCACACACACACACACACACACACACACACACATATATATATACATATATATATATATTTATTTGTATATATACATATGTACAAATACTTATACACATTCATATACATATACTTACATACATACATACACAGAATACTCGTAATAAAATAATCAAGAATATAGCCTCTTTAGACTTCAACCTCGTCTGCCTACAAGAAAATATATAATATATTGCCTGGCTACACGGAGATATACATATTTACAAATATATACATATACAGTACATACATCCATGTACACAAATTACACACATGTAACTACATATACACAAATACATACTTCCCCTAAGCCTCTCCCCATTCAAATTCATATCATCACTACACGTTTTGCCATCTATGTACTTCATTTTTTTTTTTTTTACTTTTTTTTTCTTTTTTACTTATATTCCCATACCTGAAACAACAACTGATATGATCCGGAAATCACGGATTTTCAGTCTTTATCCGGCCCTAGAATCCCGCATTCCCTACGGATTCAATCAGACATAATCCATAACAATTGAAACCAAGTCCCATATACAAAATAGTTTTTCAATTTTTTTCATTTCGCTCTGCATGTATGTTCTCTTTTCCTCTATACACTATAACTATATTTATTGTTCTTATGAACTAATTTAGTAGAGTTTCTTCCATCCTCGTCTACTAAAATGCTTTAATACAAGAGTCGCATTTCTTCTTCCAAAAATACATTCTTGTTAGAATATATCTCCCCACCTCACCCGCCCTATCTAGGCATCAAATTGAATAAAGCCAATCTAATTAATTTTAGGATTTATACACATAGTCTCTTCTCCCATCACAGAAGAACGCTGGTCCGTAGGGGTGTCACTAAAGTTCCTAATATACTGACTGCATAAAACTTACCGACCTCAAAATCGACCTTTCGATAAAATCATCAATATACACAAAATAGCTTTTTCCCCAAAGTGTAAGGATATCAAACTGTTTATCACTCACACAAAATCCTCCACGTGCATCATCAGATATTTCAAAGCCAAATGAATAAAGAACAGTGAGGAGGGGGAAGGGAAACGAAGAAATGAGAAAGAAAGAAAATGAAAATATGAGAGAAGGACAAATAAAACAAGCCGAAGTGGACAAACTAAGCAAAAATATGAATGGAGGGTAAGAAAGAATGGAGGTGGGAAGAAAGATGTAGAGGGGACGAAAGGAAAAGCAAAACACACACACACACACACACACACACACACACACACACACACACAAAAAAAAGAATAAGAAGAAAAAAAATCCAAGATACAACTGGAGAAAAAATAAATGCCGCGATTTAAAAGAAAAGAAAACGTGAGACGTGGATGTAAAATAAGAAGAATAAAGACAATTTTTTGTAACTAACCAAGGGCGGAAGAGGGGAAGACCCAAACAAAAGAATTAGAAAAAAAAAAAAAAAAAAACAGAGGCCATCACTTGGACAACTGTTGCCAGCAACGATCATTGAGCTTACTTTAAGTCCTTCATTCATGCTTGGTGAAGGGTGGCGCAAACAAGGTCATCATATTAAGACAACAGGGCACGACTCACAGTAATGTATTTAAACTGGACAAATTTTGACTTAAGAAGGAAATAGGCAAGAATTGATTAACTAATAGGGTGGTCAACGAATTGAATAGACTTAGTAATCATGTAGTGAGCGCTGAAACTATCAGTTGTTTTAAGAAAAAGTTAAGACAACTTTATGGATGGAGATGACAGGTGGCAATGGACATGGAACTGCCTAGTGTAGGCCTTATGGTTTCTTGCAGTCTCCTTCATTCTTATGTTCTTAAGGCACGGTTCGGCGGTGTGGAGCGTCGGGACGCTATCCCAATCCTCAATCTAGTGACACACCTTAAATATTCTGTTCTGGCTGACGACAAGGGATGTGATGTACTCATGACGGAACGATAATTTTAAGGATTCAAAAGAAGAATAAGAAAAAACAAGACAAAAAAAAAACACTGAAGACACTTTCTTCTGGTCACAAACACCCTCCCGCAAGACCCTGCTTTCCTCTATCTTATGGCCGACGGAAGTGATTCAGATGAAGAATAGAAAGGACCATGGCCTCACCTACTAGATGGGGACAGAGCAATGAATCCCATATTTCATTTAAAACAAGGGAGGGAGGGAGTAGGCCTTCTCACCGAAGCTTCCAAACACGCATACTTTTCTTCACTTTAGGAGTACATACGTACATACATACATCTACGTTTACACATGTACGCATGTAGTATATACATCCACTCATACACATCATCACACACAGTATTAACACATACATATATAAATACATATGTTCTATGAACATTCCTAGACGCAGAGAAGCACTGACATATAGTGCATACTTACATAATTATATGTATACATATGTATATACGGTGCATACCAACACGCGCACACACACATAAACGCATGCATGATGTACATTCATTCACAAATAAATACGTACTGTACATGTAAGAATACATTACATATATACGCGCACATACATATACTGTATACATGGTTGCATGCAATATATCAACCCAAACAAACTTTATACATCCACACCTAAAAACATACATACAGCCTTACATACATACTATACATACTGAAGAGGAGAAACGTAAACACCAGACTCAAAGTGGCCGAGGTTTCGGACCTAGTCCTAGGGCCGTCTTCAGGGTTGTGATGAGGTACAGAGATCAAAGATCTTATTATATTGGCCGTAGTTGTAACACTGAGTAGGTGTTTACCCTTCAACATGAATCCCAGACTCCAGTAAAATACGCACAACAGAACTCCGCGGTATTTCAACATTTCGCCGACAATAATCACCGCATAAATTGGTACGAGGCAAAAATCATTTTCAAATCAAAATGTAGTTATAAAAGGAAAATTATTGAATCTTCCTTAATTAAACAATTCCCCAATTTTAACATTTCAAAAGGACAATGGTCATCGATTATATAACCACCTTGGCAGTTAATAAATTACTTCCTTATATTGTAAAAGCGGACGACTTGCCACAAAGCCCGCGCAACAACACAGACGCTACCTGATATGAGATGTCCATGTTCCCTCACTCCACCTCTCTCCTCTGTATATATGTTTTCTCTTGTCTTTCTATTCCGCTTGAAGAGGATCACAGCAAGTGATCGAAATATACGGAAATCGTTATTTCCTTTCTTTTCTTAAATCCAATCAACAGTGGGTTTTTAGTACATACATATATACATGTATATATATACATATATATATATATATATATATATATATATATATAAATATATACATAGGTAAGGTGATGAGATATACAAGGGGAGAGAGTGACAGCAGGCTGGAGGTGAGTATTAAGGGTGAAAGACTGGAGGAAGTGGATAGTTTTAGATACTTAGGTGCGAATGTGGCAGGAAAGGGAGTGGTGGTGGAGGTAGAATGTAGATTGAGAGAAGCGAGTAAATGCCTTGGTGGATTGAAAAGTGTAATGATAAATAGACATCTGGGAATGGATGCTAAGAGGAGGTTATATGAAGGAGTGATTGTGCCAACAGCATTGTACGGGGCAGAAATATGGAACATGAGAGAGGAAGAGAGGAGTTTGAATGTGTTTGAGATGAAATGTCTGAGAAGTATGATAGGTTTTTTTTTCTCAGGGCACTACGAATCTGTAGCAATGAATACCTAGAAGACGAATTTGATTATATTATGAAAACCTTTGACAAACTTGGATATCCAGAGGGAATGTTGAGGAGAACAAAAAGAAAAGCAATAAATATTTATAATCGCGGAAAGAAAGAGAGAAATGATAAAAATAATACCAATTTTATATCAGTACCTGGCTCAGAAACGTCACCAATAATAGACAAATATTTAACAAAAACAGGTATAAACATAGCAAAAATAACTAACAAGAGGATAGGTGATTTGATAAAGACTTCCGAAAAGAGAACCAATTCCGAAAACAGCGTCGTATACAAAATCCCGTGCAATAGTTGCTCAATGGCATATTTTGGCGAGTCATCAAGGGGATTAGAAAAAAGAATTTATGAACATAAAAACGACATAAAAGCACATAGGATATCTAATTCTTTAGTAGTTCATGCGGAAAAATTCGATCATTTACCAAACTGGAGAGGAGCTGAAGTGCTACATAAAGGTTTTGATAAATTCACTAGAAGAATTGTAGAATCAGCATATATTTCAACTAATAATTCATCGAACCATCGAGGAGGGTTTATCAATTTAGCTAAACAAACTAGTATTTTAATTCTAGAACACGCCAGAAAAACGACCTTTCCCAAGTGTCCGAAAAGGTAATTAGGTTTAGTACATAAACTTCAATTGCAGTTCTACGTACACTCTCTGAAGAAGTTCTACGCGAACGAAACGTTAGAGTGTTTAGGGTTCCGAGCCTTCCCCTGTGTTTATGTTCTCCATCATCCAAAACATTTATATATATATATATATATATATATATATATATATACATATATATACATATACATGTATATATATATATATATATATATATATATATATAATATATATATGTATATATACTCACATATATGTATATATATACAGTATATATATATATATATAGATAGATACATATGTATATACAGTATATACATTCATATATATTCACATATATATACATACATATAGTGTATATATATAGTGTATATATATATATATATATAGATACATATGTATATACATTCATATATATATACATATATACACATATATACATATATATATATATATACATTCATATATATTCACATATATTTATATACACATATATACATATATATATATACATATATATACATATAGATATATATATATACATATATATATACACATACATATATATATACATATACACATACATATATACATATATATATACACATACATATATATATACATATACACATACATATATATATACATATATATATACATATATATATATATACATATATACATATATATACACATAATTATGACAAAAGAAACAATATAGATTTAATATATCTAGACTTTGCAAAAGCTTTTGATACCGTCCCACACGAAAGACTACTTACTAAATTAGCTTTACACGGAATAAGTGGTAGCCTATTAAGTTGGACTAGTAATTGGTTGAATGGCCGAAAACAAAGTTGTTTTAAATGGAAAAACTTCTAGATGGGAAAATGTTACAAGTGGAGTTCCTCAGGGTTCCGTTCTTGGGCCACTTCTATTCATAGTATATATAAATGATATAGACCATGGACTAAGATCTACTGTTTCCAAATTTGCTGATGATACAAAACTGTGCGGAATGGCAAATGATCACTTAAACCAATTAGATGTTCAAGAATATTTAGATAAATTACAGCAATGGTCTGAAAAGTGGCTAATGAAATTTAATACGAGTAAATGCAAGGTAATGCACATAGGTAAAAACAACAATAAGTACGATTACAAGTTATTTGGAAATTCGTTAACAAAATTGGATAGTGAAAAAGATCTCGGCGTAATTATCAGTAACGATCTCAAATCATCCAAGAAGTGTATTTCAGCCTCTGAGGAAGCAAATAAGATTCTAGGACTGATTGCGCGATCTTTTGATTTCAAAAGTCCATCACTCATTAACAAGCTATATAAATCGTTAGTTCGTCCACATTTGGAATATGCTGTTTCTGTATGGTCACCGAATCTCATTAAAGACATTGACAGACTGGAAAAAGTACAACGGCGAGCCACAAAACGGATTCCAAATATCAAAAATAAATCATACGAAAATCGACTAAAACACATGAATCTGTTTTCCCTAAAAAAGCGTAGACTCAGAGGTGACTTGATACAGGTCTTTAAGATTTTAAAGGGAATTGACAACATCAAAAGTGACCAAATTTTCACATTGAATGAGAATCAGACAAGAAACAATGGTCTCAAACTATCCGGAAATAGATTCAATTTGGAAGTGGGTAGAAACAACTTTGCCAACCGTGTAGTTAATGAATGGAATAAACTTCCTGCACAGGTAGTGCAATGTAGTTCAGTTCGAAGCTTTAAGACTCATTTAGATAAACACCTAAGCAAGATGCTGTAATGATTATAATTTATTTTATATTATTTGTTTTTGCTTTGTTATCATTTGTCTGTTTGATTTTCATTTATCATTAGTTATGTGTCAATTTATTATTATTTACTATTTATCTGTTTGTTTATTATTCAACTATACCTATGCATTTATTTATGTATTTTGTTTGTTGCATACATTATTATAGTTTTTTTTATAATTATTATTTTATTATTATTATGATTTTTTTTTCTCCGCATCCGACCTAGATATGGACCAAAAGGTCTCCTGTCGGCATGCTCCGCCTTTGTAATTCTTTGTAATATACACATACATATATATATACATATTGACTATATTATGACAAATAAGATTGAAAGTGAAAGAAGTTGATGAGGAGATATGGGAGAATTTACGCCTTAACGTTTCGACCCGCAGGGTCTTGATCACAAAGCTAACAACTCAAACGTAACAGGATGTTTTATACACGGACGGGTCATCTTACGGGACGCTTCGGAGAGCTTGCTATTTTATTTGCGTATTCTTTTGTTATTAATAAGCTTGTGGCTTTTGCTAAACATATAAAGCCTTCTCTATGGTTAATGTTGTTATTAGTGTTGATATAAGCTGCCTCAATTGTCTTCCTTAGTTTCTTGGATGATCCTTTGTTTAATATGGTTGTGTTGTTCCAGTCTGGGAGGTGACCATGTTTATCCATGTGGACAAACTAAAACTTGCCAAACCAAAATCTGTGAAGAGTATAACCGAAATACGATTTCTGGTGAAAAGGATCTGAAAGAAGAAACTTACTAAGAAACATTCCAATGCATAACGAGAGAAAATAGAGCCGAAGTATCTGGAAGAGGTGTGGAGGACTGGTGGAAAGCCTTCCTTTCGACGATCATAAGACTTGTCGGGGAAGTTATCCAATGTAAGATATCATACAGTGAAAAGAAGAGAAAATACCCTGGTACACCGAAAATGGCAAAGAAGCAGTCAAAAACAAAAAAAAAAAAAAAAAAAAAAAAAAAAAAAAAAAAAAAAAAAAAAAAAAAAAAAATCGCAAATGGAATATATATATATATATATATATATATATATATATATATATATATATATATATATAAAATCCATAGGAGGATGTTGAAGTTAGAAGAGTGAGAAAAAGTGAAAAAGCAGGAAAAAGATAAATCGTGGTAGAAGATTGGGAGAGACCTGGAAAAGGCTTTGCTAGCAACTAGAAAGCTATTAACGGGCATCAGCACTGCCGTCACATGCTGTTCAAGGTGAAAAAGAACTGTTAATAGATATTAAGGATATTAACAAATGGGGGAAAAATACTAAAATTTGTTTGATATACCAAATAACGTGGAACCAAATGAACTTGAAAACAATTTAGAGGAAATTCTAGAATAGGACGAATAACCAATCACAGTTGATGGAATAAAAACGGCCTTAAAACAAATTACAAAATGGTAAAGTAGCAGGAGAAGACACGATTCCATCTCCCTCCCTCTCTCCCCCTCTTTCTCTCTTCCTCTCCCTTCCTATTTCTGTCCCTCTATCTTATTTAAAAAATGGAGATGTCGA
The DNA here is from genome assembly GCF_046742065.1 of Oratosquilla oratoria. Taxonomy (NCBI): domain Eukaryota; kingdom Metazoa; phylum Arthropoda; class Malacostraca; order Stomatopoda; family Squillidae; genus Oratosquilla; species Oratosquilla oratoria. Next base: position 23,520,372 of record NC_134790.1, read on the forward strand.
TAACGTTAGTAGTTTCCGTCCTATATCTTTATTCCCGATTTTATCTTAATCGTTGGAAAAAAATGTTGCCCTTCAACCTATGTCTTTCCTGGAGTCCAATGACCTGTTGTCCAAAAGCCAACGCGGTTTTAGAAAGAACCTTTCAACCGAATCTGCCCCGATGAAAGTGAACTACATATACAATGATACTGATAATCAGAAAATATCATTACTGCTCTTGCTAGATTTGCCAGATACTTCATCGTAAATGCCACAATAAACTTATGGATAAATGCAACAAGTTGAAGATCGATAAATTCTGGTTTGAGAATTATCTCAATGACCGTATTCAATTCGCAATGATCGACTTACTGTCTCGTCGTCAAGGGTGATCAAATGTGGAGTACCCCAAGGACCAGTTTTAGAACCAATCTTATTTTCTATTTATATAAATGATGGGTCGATGTTTTTAAGAGAGTATTTCTTGGGCCAGTATGCAGATGACCCGCAGGTAGTTTTGACAGGGAAAATTGAGGAACTGAACGATTAAGCGAGGCGAAAACGCGCTACAACAATCTAAGAAATATTTTCAAATAGGTTGAATGTGAATGAACAAATGATAGTTAATGCGTATTCATCGGTTCACGGCAACTTGTATCTCAAATTCCATGAGACGTAAAATTATATTTTGGAGAGACCGCTATTATACAGCCTCAGTCGGTAAGGATTTTAGATATGTATATTGATCAATATTTACTGTTTGACATCCATATGAACAACATATCTCGTAAAGTTAATGGCATCTTAATTGCTCTAAAGAGCATAAAATATAGGATTGGCAAGACATCAAGGTTGATTAGTGTTCAAGTTTTAATATTAAGTATAATGAATTTTATGCCAAGGACATTCATACTGACATGGCTGCTACATTAGGGGATGATGCCCCAGCTTTATCAACTGTGCAAATGTGGGCAGCTGAGTTCAAGAGGTGCCATGCCTGATCAAAAGCACACCAGGCTGGTCATGTCGCAGGCAAACTTGGCACTTTTTGAAGCAGATCCGGCCAGTTTCCTTGAACGTTTCCTCACCCAAGATAAGTGTTGGGTCCACCACTTCGAGCCAGAGACCAAACGGCAATCAGTGCAGTGGAAACAGCTCTCTTCTCCCGCTCTAAAGAAGGCCAAGGTGGTGTCGTTGGCACAGAAGGTGATAGCCTCCGTTTTCTGGGATGCAAAGGGCATTGTGTTCATTGATCACCTTCAGAAATGGCAAACTATCAACGGAGAATGCTACGCCAACTTGCTCATGCATCTGCGAAAGGCAATCAAGTCAAAACTGCCTGGAAAACTGACGTAGGGGGTCCTGTTTCACCAGGACAATGCTCCTGCACACAAGTCGGTGGTTACAATGGTTGCTATGCGTGACTGTGGCTTTGAACTGTTTGACCCCCCCCCCCTATATTCTCCTGATTTGGCACCATCTGACTATTTTCTGCTCCCGAACATGAAAAAACATTTGGATGGGAAGCAGTACCTGACTGATTATGAGGTCGTATCTGCTGTGTAGGGCTTTTTTTTTTTTTTTTTTTTTTTGTGACCAGGATGAGAGCTTACATACCGCCGGGATCCAAGCGCTGCAACACCGCGGGAAGAAGTGTATGGACCGCAGGGAAGACAATGTTGAAAAATAAACCTCATATGGTCATATTATACCATTGCATCATTGTGACCCTATGAACTTTTCAGCCCACCCTCGTACATATATATGTAAATGCATACATGCATATATACATACATGTATACTTACATATACATTTACAAGGACAAAGTGCATACAAATATATACAAGGACACAAAGTGCATGTGTGTGTGTGTGTGTACATATACAAGGACGAACAAAATGTATATACCCACACTAATGTTTGTATATATATATATATATATATATATATATATACACACACACACACACAAAAGATTACAAAGGAGGAGCATGCCGACAGGAGACCTTTTGGTCCACATCTAGGTCGGATGCGAAAAAAATCATAATAATAATAAATGAATAAATAAAAACTATAATACTGTAAATAACAAATAAAATACATAAATAAATGCATAGGTATAGTTAGATAATAAACAAACAGGTAAATAGTAAATAATAATATATTGACATATAACTATAAATGAGAATCAGACAAATGATAAAACAAAAACAAATGATATAAAATAAATTATAATCATTACAGCATCTTGCTTAGGTGTTTATCTAAATGAACTTCAATGCACTGCCTCTGCAGGAAGTTTATTCCATTCATTAACTACACGGTTGGCGAAGTTGTTTCTACCCACTTCCAAATTGAATCTATTTCCGGGGAGTTTGAGACCATTATTTCTTGTCTGATTCTCATTCAGTGAGAAAATTTTGTCATTTTTTATGTCAATTCCCTTTAGAATCTTAAAGACCTGTATCAAGTCACTTCTGAGTCTACGCTTTTTTAGGGAAAACAGATTCATATGTTTTAGTCGATTTTCGTATGATTTATTTTTTATATCTGGGATCAGTTTTATGACTCGCCGTTGTACTTTTTCCAGTCTGTCAATGTCTTAAATGAGATTCGGTGACCATACGGAAACAGCATATTCCAAATGTGGACGAACTAACGATTTATATAGCTTGTTAATGAGTGATGGACTTTTGAAGTCAAAAGATCGCGCAATCAGTCCTAGAATCTATTTGCTTTCTCAGAGGCTGAAATACACTTCTTGGATGATTTGAGATCGTTACTGATAATTACGCCGAGATCTTTTTCACTATTCACTTTTGTTAACGATTTTCAAAATAACATGTAATCGTACTTACTGTTATTTTCACCTATGTGCATTACCTTGTATTTATTTGTGTTAAATTATACATGCAAGCAACCAAGCAACACAAACGCCTAGGTGTATGCATAGTGCATGTGTGTATACATACATTCAGAAGAGAGATAGAGAGAGAGCGAGAGCAACACAAACGCCTAGATGTATACACAGTGCATATGTGTGTATACATACATTGAGAAGAGAGAGATAGAGATAGAGATAGAGATAGAGAAAGCGAAAACGGTTGTACAAGAATATGTCTCCATATCTGAATGGCAAAAACACATTTGACACGCTGAGTTTGTTTTGCACACAGAGTAACATTTCGCGTGGCGCGGGTCGGCCGAGTATCTCACAAAATTTCAATTTTCGGAACAAAAATCCGTTCCTGAAACCTCAGGTTAAAAAAGTACGCTAGCTAGCGTGTTCTACTCGCCCCCTCTTCTCAACCACACTACCTGTAATCTTTCGCCCCGTCCACCTTCAAAAAAAGAAAAAAAGAAGAAAAAAAAAATGTAATTACATGTGTTTGCTCCCAACCTGAAATATTTCGTCCACCACAAAAAAGTATTAAGTAAAAAAGAAAACAAAAATTAATAAAATACCAAATAAACAAAATAGATAACTAAAATAGATAAACAAACGAATAACGAATAAACAAACAATATCAAAATAAATAAACAAATATTTGGGTACATGAACAACCACCCCCTTTTTTACAAGTGCCATATGTGAACAAAAAATCACCTTTTCTGCACATAAGAGAGATTTTGTGTGCTTCGTGACATCCCAATACTCATCTTCGTAATGCCTGTGGTCACTTCCTAACCATAATGTCAATTCATTTGTGTATACATATCTATATATATATACATTATATATACAGTATATATATATATATATATATATATATATATATATATATATATACAGTATAATATATATACGTATATATACATATATATATATATATATACATATATATATATATATAAATACATATATATATACAAGATATATATATATATATATAAATACATATATATATATATATATATAAATATATATACATACATACATACATATACCAAGGCTTTTTCCACCTTACTAGGGAGGTAGCGAAAAAGGAAAAGGCATAAAATCATTCCCACCTATTCCTTCCCTGAAAACACTCCACACCCCTCCACCCTCCCTCCCATCTTAGCACCTCCTAGATGACGGGTCATCCCTACACCCTGTCCTCTGCCCTGGGTCAGAAGCAGTGTCGCAAGACACAGCACATCCACAGCAAGGCCGCTTCATTAAATCGGCGACCCCCCCTCTCCGTCCCCCCATATAAAGGAGGGGACGGAGAGAAATCCCTTCGGGCTGCGTCAAAATTTTGCTCACACACACTACCTCACCCCCCATCCCCCCCGCCCATTCCACCTCATGCATCACAACATCTTCCATATACAACCATTCTCCATTCACCCCTGTCTTCTGTCCTCTCCCGTCCTTCCTCAACAGACATTCCCCTCTTCCCCAAAGCCCCCTTCACCCCATCCATCCATCTCATCCTAGGACGTCCCCTCATGTTCACTCCCTCCACATCTGCCTTCCATACCTCCTTTACTAGTCTTTCTTCACTCATTCTTTCCATGTGTCCAAACCATCCCAATACTCTTTCATCAACCCTATCTCCCAACTCCCTTTCCACCCCTGTTCTCCTCCTCACCTCCTCATTTCTCACACTATCAAGCCTAGCCCCCATCATACTTCTCAGACACTTCATCTCAAACACATTCAAGCTCCTTCTCTCTTCCTCTCTTATGTTCCATGTTTCTGCTCCATACAGTGCTGTTGGCACAATCACTCCTTCATACAGTCTCCTCTTAGCATCCATTCCCAAATTTCTATTCCTCATTACACTTTTTAATCCACCAAGGCATTTACTCGCTTCTCTCAATCTACATTCTACCTCCACCTTTACTCCACCTTTTCCTGCCACATTTGCACCCAAGTATCCAAAAATATTCACTTCCTCCAGTTGCTCTCCCTTAATGCTCACTTCCAGATTACTGCCACTTTCACCCCTTGTACATCTCATCACCTTAATTTTACCCACATTTATCTTGAGCTTTCTTCTATCACACACTCTCCCAAACTCACCAACTTCCTCAATCCCTCCTCCGATCCTGCCACAAGCGCAGTGTCGTCCGCAAACAACAGCTGGCTCACCTCCCACTTTTCTCCATTTTCTTTAACCATCTCCAATCCCTGACCCACTACCCTTGCATTTACCTCTCGCACTACCCCATCCATGTATATACAATTAGACAACACAATATCACAGGAAGTACATATGGTCATACATACATATACCAAGGCTTTTTCCCCCTTTCAAGGGAGGTAGCCAAAAAGGAAAAGGCATAAAAACACTCCCACCCATTCCATCCCTGAATACACTCCACACCCCTCCACCCTCCCTCTTATCTTAGCACCTCCTGGATGACGGGTCATCCCTGCACCTTGTACAATATGGTCATAGAAAATGAAAATTTTCCATAATTATGTATCATATAATATATGTGAATATATGTAATTTGACACACATCCTTTCCCTATATCTCCAACACTCTCCAATATGTCACAAAGTTTTTAATGATATGATATAAACTAAAGAAAAATACTATGCTTCTCCTTATTTTCGTTTTGACAGTGACTTTCTTGCGTCAAAGTTATAACAAGGTTATTAATTTGGTTAACAATCTAACTTGACTAAACTAAACTTCCACGCCTGTATCGAGTCAACACAATTAATAACTGATCTGGAGTTTACGAACCGTTATTTTCAATAACAATAAATAATCTTAAAATAGAAATAACATATTGTTAAAGCATACATGGCTTAGTGAATATATATGTTTTCAAGTCACACAAGAACTGATTGTGAATTAAAGTAGACAGACGACATGAGGACAGTCATACTTGCACCATGTGTGTGCATATACAGTATGCATACACTCATATATATTCATGCATATGTACATATGCGTATTTGCATACATCTACATACATGCACACACAGATATATTTATATGTATACACACACACACTATATATATATATGTGTGTGTGTGTAGACATATATACATCCATATATTCACATATATACATAAATACATATATAGGCACGCATATATAATTTTATTCATATGCTTTTTGATGCAGCGTGGAACAGTTGAAATACACGGACTGGGTTCAAAATAACTCTCTCGTCGCCAGGTGATTGAATGGAGTAACCTAGAGTCAGACAAACAGACAGAAAAAGGAAAAGGAAAAGAAAAAGATTAACGCCATTTTGGCCCAGAAAAGAGGTTTATCAAGACAGGATATAACAGCCCCTCCCCTCCCCCCTCGCTTCACAAACGAGGAACGGGTACGGAGACAGATGAAATGCACTTTGTTGACTTTGCGGAAATTGCAGAGTTTGCGAATGTATGCGGACCCTTGCGGACCCTGAGCGCTATACGTTTTTTATATAATCTATGGACTTTCTGAGACTCACAAATGCTGCGAAATTCTATGACTTTGCGGATGATGTGGACCTGTGATTTATTGTGGACTATGTGGAGTTTGCGGAGTTCGCAAAAAGTCGTAGACTTCGCGAACTTCATGGCCTCCGCGGATTTCGCGAACTTTGCGGACTTAAGGCCGCCTCGGACTTGCAGGCAGACCGTTGTGCTGGCCACAGTGGACTGGTCTCTTGCCCTATTCTGTTTGTGCAGCTGAGGCTGTTGTTGACATTGTGCGGATGGTCCAGCTGTTGCATTTTGCAGCTCATCCCGTTATTTCCCTTGTGCGGTAGCTTCCGCGCCAGCTTCGTCTCTCTTTTTTTTTTATCTCTTTTCTTTCTTCCTTTTTTTTTCTCTTTTCTTCACCTCACTTTTTTTTTTTTTGTAAAGTTTTAGTGTGTGTTAGTCTTTTGTGTTCATGTATCCCCGGTTTTTATTATTTAAATTATTTATCTATTTATTCATGCATTTATTTTGTTTGTTGTAAAGCATGTTGAATATTTTACTCTTTTAGCTTCACTTCCTTCCCTCCCCGTGTTACTCCATTCCTTCCCTTGCCCTACCTACCTACCTACCTATCAAGCAATACTTTTCTTTCTGGCCTAGCTGCCGCCAAGCGACTTAATTGAACTCCATGGAAACCACATGAAAGCGAAGAGATTAACTTACTCTTACACGAATCGTTTTGAAAGCTTTGAAGGATTTATTTTTGTTGCTGACAGACTATCCCATTCAGCCAAGAGAGGCCCCTGCCTCATGGCCATGTGGATGCCTTTCTGGTATCGCTCCCACATACTACATTGTCCGCACGGATAGAAGCGCTGGTCAACTGGAGTCCGTCTTCTCCCTCAACTGATTTTTCCATTTCGAAACACGTATTGAGATATATCTTAAGGGGGAAGGGAAGCCTTTATCGACACCCCATACGGACTAGAGTCGCACAGCATTCCCTTATGACTGGGAATACAAAATAATAGAAGATGAAGAAGATATTTTTCTACTTCTACTCTCCCTCTCTAAATCTCTCTTCTTTACCACTTCTAAGTGTCCACATGTTTTCGCTTCTCCGGGGTAATAGTGGATAGAAACGCTGGTTATCTCCAACGAAACACCAAATTACCGTATCGTGATCCTCCCGCCAGTTCTGACGCTTCTGGGAAACTCACCGATTTCCATAACACAAACGCGTTTAGTGTTCACCCATTGCAGTCAAGCAAACCTGAGACCACTGACTGTTTTGGCCCTTGATCATTTGTGCTCCTCTTCTTCCTCCTCCTCCTGCTCCTCTTCCTCATTTTCTTCTTCTTCCTCCTCCTCTTCTTCCTCCCACTGCTGCTGCTACTTCTCTTTTCTTTCTCCTGCTGTTCCTCTTCATTTTACTGTCTTCTTCCACCTCTTCTTTTACTTCCATCTCCCGCTGCTTTTGCTCCTCTTCCTCCTCCTGCTCCACTTTTTCCTCCTTTTCTTTCTCCTCCTGCTCTTCCTTCTTTATTCCCTCCTGTTACTCCTCTTCTAACTGTTCCTCCTCCTGCTCCTTCTGCTACTTTTCCTTCTTTTATCACTGCTCATGCTGTCCCCGTTCCTCCTCCTCCTCCTCCAGTTGTTGTCGTTGCTGTTGTTGTTGTTGCTGTTCACGTTACTGTCGCCGTTCTTGTCGTTGTTTTCTTTGTCGTCACTGTCGTCGGTAATATTGTTACTGTTGTTGCCGTTGTAGTCCACTCGCTTTTGGTACTGTCTTTACAAAGCTAATCGTTGTCGATATCGTTCTTGTTACTGAGCACTGGCTTTTGTGACTGTCCTCGTAAAGCTCGTTGTTGTTGTTATTGTTGCTGTTGTCCAGTGGCTTTGGGCACTGGGTACTGTCTTCGCAAAGACGAGTGTTCCTGTAAGCCTCCACACACGCACACGCACACGCACACTTCCTTCGGGCGCTTCACAGACTCTTTGTCCTCGGTGTTCCTGGCTCTGCTGCTGGAGTTCGGGATCCTAGGCACCAACTTCGTGATCAAAACTCTTCCAACAAAAACAACAACAACAATATAGCGACTCCTCGATGATTTTTTATTTTTTATCTATTTCATATGTTTTTCTTATTCATTTCATTTTTTTTCTTTTTATCTTATTGTGTACATTTGTCATGTCTATTTTCTTTTACTGGTTCATTCTATTTTGTTTTTACTTCATTTCACTTTATTTCATTTTATCTTTATTTTGTTTTTATCTTATTTTATTTACCTATTTTATTTATTTATCTATTTTTGCTGCAGGCTAGATTACAAATGTTTCATCTCAGATACTGACAAACTATTCTTTCCAGGAGAAAGTAAAAAAAGAAAGAAAAAAGAAAGACAAAAAAAGAGATTCATGAAAGAGAGCGAGAAAGAGAAAAATAAAGAGAGAGCGGAGGGGCAGAGAGATCCTGCCATACCATGTTGCATTATTATTTTCATTCTAGTTGCCGCCAGGCTATCTTATCCATACCAACGGGACTCTTTCCGTGGCCTACCGTGTGGCGGTGGATGCAAAGATGGGGGAGGGAAGAGGTAGGAAAGGGGGGAAGAGGGAGAAAGGGAGGTGTACGGGAAGTGGGGAAATGGGGGAAGAAGGGAAACGGGAGAAATGAGACAGGAAAAGGAAAGGGAAGAGGCGGGAAGGGAAAAGGAGGGAAGGGAAGAGAGGGGTAGGGAAGAGGAGGGAAGCGGAGTCAAAGGAGGGGAGGGAAGAAAGAAAGGGGAAAAGTGGGAGGAGCCGGGTGGTCAGGAGAATTGGCGTGGGAGCATATCAGGAGGAGAAAATGACAGAGAAAATAAGAAATGGGAAGGGAAGCGATCAACGCCTCAGCGGGTACGGACGGAAGGTGGGAGATAAAGAGAAAGAAGAGAGAGAGAGAAAGAGAGAGAAGGAGGGAGGTAGGGAGGGAGAGGGGGAGGTAGAGGGGGAGGGAGAGGGAGAGAGAGAGAGAGAGAAAGAGAGAGAAGGAGGGAGGTAGGGAGGGAGAGGGAGAGAGAGAGAGGGGGAGAGAGAGGCGAGGGAGAGAGAGAAGGAGAAGGAGAGAGAGAGAGGAGGAAGAGGGAGAGAGCAGAAGAAAAAGGATGATGGAGACAGACAGACAAAGATAGACAAAAACAGAGACACAAAGAGAAGATAGAGATCCAGAAAAAGATACATACGGACACACACACACACAAACACATAGAGATAAAGAGAACGAAAGACAAATATTCGACAGAAAACGTGCAAGAACGAAAAGGTGTAGCCTATGCAAAATAGAAACAAAAATATATGTACTGTATACATACAAATATATATACATACATATATATATATATATATATATATATATATATATATATATATATATATATATATATTGTAGACGAAACTGAAAAAATAGAGGACAATTAACCCGTACAGAAGGCAACAAAAGGAGGAGGAGGAGGAGGAGGAGATGGGCCATCTTATTATAACAATAAAAATAACAAATAATAACAATAATATTAATAATAATAACGTTAACAATAATAATACTTAATCTATCTGTATACCAAGGGCTTCTTCCCCTTTATAAGCGAGACATCCAAAAGCATGCACCCACTCCCACCCATTCCACTCCCATTCACAACCCTTGCTCTCTATTCATGTTAGCTCCTCGTGGATGAAGGATCATTCCTGTTGCCTGCCTACTGCGTGGTTCAGATGCAATGCAGCAAGACACAGTACATACAGAGCAAGAACGCTTCACTTAATCGGTGAACCCCCTCCCTCTTCGTCCTCTCGTGCGGAAAATAGGGAAGACGGGGAGAAATCCCTTCTTGCTGCTTCAAGTTATCATCCATACACAGCCATGATCCACTCACCCGTATCTCCTGCCCTCTCCCTTCCTTATTCAACAGTCATTCCCCTCTTGTTCAACGTCCCTTTCATTCCATCCATCCATATCATCCTCGGTCGTCCCTTCAAGTTCACTCCATCCAGCTCTGCCTTCCAGACTTCATTTGCTAATCTTTCTTCACTCATTCTTTCCATGTGCCCAAACCATCCCAACTCTCTTTCATCAGCCTTATGTACCATCTCCTTTTCCACCCCCGTTCTCCTCCTCCTCACCTCCTCATTTCTTACTCTATCCAATCTTGTAACCCTTATCATACTTCTCGAACACTTTATCTCAAACACATTTAAACTTCTCCTTTCTGTCTCTCTCAAACTTCAAGTCTCCGCCCCACATTGTGTCGTCGGCACAATCACCCCTTCATATAATTTTCTCTTTGCATCCAGCAGACATTTACTTGCTTCTCTCACTCTACAATTTACCTCTATCCCCATTCTTTCATTTCCTGCCACATGCAACCCCAAACTACGCACTTCCTCGAGCCTCTCTCCTTTAATTAAGACTTCCAACACGTTGCGATCCTCTCTTCTTACTTTTATCCACATTTACATTCAGCTTTCTCCAATCACATACTCTCCCAAACTCCGTCATTAACTGCCTTAATCACCCCTCTGCCCCTACCACAAGAGCAGTGTCATCCGCAAACAGCAACTGGCTTACTTCCCAGCCCATCACCCTCGCATTCACCTCCTGCACCACCCCATCCATATAAACATTGAACAGCCATGGCGACATGACACAGTCCTAACGCAGCCCCACCTTTACCTCAAACCGCTAACTCTCTCCATTTCCAATTCTAACAGAGGCTCCACTGCTCTCGTAAAAAAAATCCTGACTGCCCTTAACAGCGTTCCCCCAATCCCATATCTCTGCAATACCTCCCACAGTGTCTTCCTATCTACCCTGTCATAAACTTTCACCAAGTCCATAAAGGACCCAAAAAAATCCTTACATTTTGCCATAGCCTTCTCACAAATAATCATAAAAAGGAGCACATAGCCAAAAAAATGGCGGAGAGGCAACGTGCAAGTAAAGGAATGGAGGAGGAGAGGGAGGAGGAAGGGCAAGGGAAGGGGCAAGAGGGGAAGAGGGAAAGGGGTGAGAAAGGAGAGGGCACTGGATGGAGCCGTAAAGACCATCGAGCCATGAAGAAATGAGGAAGAAACGACTATATGGACACGTGAGAATCGGGAGCTAAATGGTGTGAGAAAGTGAGAAAGAGGAGACGAGGAAGAGTCTAAAGAAAATTAAAATAGAAAAAGATGGGAGAAGGAACACAAAGAAATATTAAATAAAAGAAGAGAGAACGAATAAGAAGATAAGTGGAGATATGAAAAAAGAAAATAAGTAGAAAGGAAGATGGGCAAAGACGTACAAGATAAGAAAAACAAAGAATAAAATAAAACAAAGACAAAAATAAATAAATGAATAAATAAAACCGAAAATTAAATAAGATTTTTTTTTTTTTTTTCAACCGAAGCGATGATGAGGAAAACTTCCTGCTGATGCAGTCGCCGCAGGTGACAGCTTCCAATCTTTACCACTCTTTCAGTCAAAAAACTCAATGGATTGGGCTTGTCAATCACACGCTGGGATGACTGCTAATGGTATAAGATGGGGGATGGAAAGGAAGCAATAAAGGAAGAGAAAGAGAGAAAAACAGAAAATAATGAGAAAGGGCAAGAAAGGAAGGAGAATAAGAGAAAGGGAATATAGTAAAAACAGACAAACAGACACATACGTACATACCTCACGTACGCACACATGTACATATAAATGCATACAAGGAGAGACAAAAGAGGGAGAAAGGACTATGCTCACTGAACGACAGACAGACGGGCTGATAGACAAAAAGTGAGACTGACAAAGAGGGGGAAAGAAAGGTGAAAGAACTGAAAGAAAAAGAGGAGGGGGAAAGGAAAAAGTCATGAAAGAAGGAAAGACAAATGAGCAGAGTTAAGTAACGGAGGAGAAGGAGGAGGAATGCAATAAAAGGGAATAAGAATGGAAATGGATAGATTGGATGGTTCATACATGGACAGAAACCAGGTAGACAAGAGAAACAGGTTGAACAGGTAGAGAGATAGATAAAACTGATTAGTATATACATACATGCATAGAAAAAATCTCAGATGGGATGGGATGTCCCAAGAGAATCAAAGTTAGCTAACGTTACGCCATATTCAAAAAGGGTAACAAAAAAAGCCGATGAACTACAAGCCTGTAAGATTAACCTCAATCGTAGGAAAATTGTAGAAACTATCAGAGATATTTTCTGAAATTATTTAGAAAATAACTGTTTAATAAATGATAGCCAGCATTCTTGCATGACCAACCTACTTGAATTCTACAGCACAATCATCTCAAATTATGACAAAAGAAACAATATGTATTTAATATATCTGGACTTTCCAAAGGCTTTTGATACTGTCCCGCACGAAAGACCACTTGTTAAATTAGCTTCAAACGGAATAAGTGGTAAACTATTAAGCTGGACTAGTAATTGGTTAAACGATCATAAACAGAGTTGTTCTAAATGGCAAAACTTCTAGATGGAAAAAATTTACGAGTGGAGTTCCTCAGGATTCCGTTTTTGGGCAACTTTTATTTATAGTATATATAAATGATATAGACCATGGACTGAAATCTATTGTCTATAAATTTGCTGATGATACAAAACAGTGCTGAATGGCAAATGATTACTTAAACCAATTAGGTATTCATAAACTACAGCAATGGTCTGAAAGGTGGCTAATTAAATCTAACACAACTAAATGTAAGGTTTTGTACATAGGTAAAAATAACAGTAAGTACGATTACATGTTATTTGGAAATTCGTTAACAAAAGTGGATACTGAAAATGATATCGGCGTAATTATCAGTAAAGATCTCAAATAATCTAAACAGTGTATTTCCGCCTCAGAAAAAACAAATAAGATTCTAGGACTGATTGGGCAATCTTTTTATTCTAAAAGTCTATCTGTCATTAACAATCTATATAAATCGTTAGTTCGTCCACATTTGGAATATGCTGTTTTCATATGGTCACCAAATCTCATTAAAAACATTGATAGACTGGAAAAAGTACAACGGTACAAAACTGATTCCAAATATCAGAAATACGAAAATCGACTAAAACACATGAAACTAGTTTCCTTAAAAAAGCGTAGACTCAGGGGTAATTTGATACAAGTCTTTAAGATTCTAAATGGAATTTACATCGAAAGTGACGAAATTTTCACACTGAATGCAAATCAGACAAGAAATAATGGTCTCAAATTGTCAGGAAGTAGATTTCATTTGGAAGTGGGTAGAAACAACTTCCCCAACCATGCAGAGCCAGTGCAATGTAGTACAGTTCGAAGTTTTAAGATTCATTTAAAGGTCAGATATCAACAGATATACCATTCACTAAAAATCATTGAAAAAGTACTTTTTAAAAGCATACAAATAAAGTTTTTACCTATTACAGAAGAATTTATTCAGAAAATTCACTTTTAATTGCGCCTCGCACACCACTTTTCCGAAGTCTAGATATTCAGAATAACAATATTGTTTGTTTGGCAACTGTGACGTCACGAACGCGGAATTCCCCGAACCTTTCCCGAAGCGCACGGGCTGAATGTTTCGAATAGCAGACGACGCAATGAAATGAAGACAAAACTGTTTTTTGCCAAATTTGATAAGATGTAGATGGTGGAATTATATAGAATACTGTCAGTATGTTTTTTTATGTACATTAAACTGTAAATACAAAAAGTTATGGAAGTCTTGATATCTGACCTATAAAGGTCAGATATCAAGACTTCCATAACTTTTTGTATTTACAGTTTAATGTACATAAAAAAACATACTGACAGTATTCTATATAATTCCACCATCTACATCTTTATCAAATTTGGCAAAAAACTGTTTTGTCTTCATTTCATTGCGTCGTCTGCTATTCGAAACATTCCGCCCGTGCGCTTCGGGAAAGGTTCGGGGAATTCCGCGTTCGTGACGTCACAGTTGCCAAACAAACAATATTGTTATTCTGAATATCTAGACTTCGGAAAAGTGGTATGCGAGGCGCAATTAAAAGTGAATTTTTTGAATAAATTCTTCTGTAATAGGTAAAAACTTTATTTGTATGCTTTTAAAAAGTACTTTTTCGAGCAATACGATGATTTTTAGCGAATGGTATATCTGTTGATATCTGACCTTTAAGATAAACACCTATCCAATATGCTGTAATACCTGCAATTTATTTTGTTTTATTCATTTATTCATTATTATGTGTTTATTTTCATTATTCATTTATGAATTATCTATTATAAACCATTAAAATTTATCTGCTTACTATCATCTATTTATTTACTTATTTATTTATTCAATTTATTTTTTCTCTGCATCCGTCCTAGTTATAGACCAAAAGGTTTCCTGTCGGCATGTTCTTCCCTTGTAATCGTATGTAATTCTTTGTTGATAAGGAAAAAGAAACGTTGGACACACGTGACACGACACACATGACACATTCCTCCATGTAGAGTAAACCGAGTATATCGAGTTACGATAAGTTACCTCGCTGTGGATGTGCTGTGTCTTGCGACACTGCTTCTGACCCAGGACAGTGGGCGAGATGCAGGGATGACCCGTCATCCAGGAGGTGCCTAGATAAGAGGGAGGAAAAGGGTGGAGTGGAGTGGAGTAGAATAGGGATGGAATGGGTGGGAGTGGTTTTTATGCCTTATAAGGGGGAAAAAGCCTTTGGTATATGTATGTATGTATTTATGTACAATAATGAAAACAAGATGACCGACAGGAGACCTTTCGGTCCATAACGAGGTATATGCAATAGATAAATAAATAAATAAATAAATAAAAACGAAATAAACCAATCAATAAATAAAATGTAGAAATACATAAATAAAAAATAAAAATAAAATAAAATAAAAATAAATAAAATAAAAAACAAGAATACAATTGAATCAATAATAATAATAATGACAATAACGATAATGATAACAAAATAAATAATAAAAATTAATAGATATATAAATAAATCGTCTTGTGAGATAGACTTAATCAGAGTGACCCGTAGGAAGCAAGGCACGTCTTTATATATTTTCCTCCGGTTACCATTTGGCTACCCCCCGTGTAAGGGGAAAAACCCTTTGGTATATGTATGTATGGTTACCATTTAAAAATTTTCAGCTCAGCCCCCACCCCGACCCCGTGCTCATCCTTGCATCCCGCCATTTATGGGGGGGGGGGAAGACACAAACGGGGGGGGGGAGTTGGGGGAGACAAACGGGGGGGGGGAGGAATAACAATCTCCCGTGTAACTCAAGTTCACGTTTAAAGAAAATATATTTGGGAAGAAAGGGAAAGTAGGAAGCTGTAAAGATAAGAATAAAAATTCTAATTAAATAAATTAAAAATAAACACAAAATAAGATGAAATAAAATAAAATATAATTAATAATATACAAATAAAATAACAAAACTGAATGAAATAAAATTAAATTAGGATGAAAATAGATGAAAATACAATGAAAAAATAAGAAATACAAATAAGCACAGGTTATACGCAACATTCGAATGGCCAGGGTTAGAATTAGCCAATTAAACGAAAATAATAAACATAAATAAATAGACAAAGTGAAATAAACACAAAATGGTGAGTAAGGAATGAGACGATGACGAAGACTATACGAAAAAAAAAAAAAAAAAAAAAAAAAATATAAAATAAAAAAAAAATTAAAAAAGACAGCAGGAAAGGACGACAAACAAAAGGAAGATATCCAAATCACATAAGAACCAAATGAAAATAAAAATAGAAAGTGAAACAGCTAACGGAAAGAAAAAACGAAAAGAATGGAAAAAGAGTAAATACTGTATTACTGGGCGAGATAAATTGGTGAGGATATCTCAGAGGAAAGGAAATAAGGAAAGAAAGGTTAAGAAGAAGATTAGGAATGAAAGCAGGAGTAATTAAGGGAGGTTTACCTTCTTTGCTATTGACTAAGGCATCCCACAAGTAATTAAAATCACTTGACGGCAGCTGAATACAATAGTTTAACGGTAGTCCGAAGTTAGGGAAGAGTACATTTTATGTGTTTATTTATTATTTTTTATTATTATTATTATTTTTTTTTTTTTTTTTTTTTTTTTTCCCTGAAGCTAGAGTTGGGCCTCGGTCTGAAGAAATGCGGTTCAGGACGGGGTGCTAACTCACACTCGCCCCATGCGGGGAGTGAGCAAAATTTTCGAAAATAATTCATAACATGTCATTTTTGACGCTTCGATTCTTAAAGTTTTACGAAAGAGAGCGGCGTGGGGAATCTAATCCAAAAATCCCGAAGAAAGAAAACGAAAAAGGAAAAAATGTGAAAAAAGGAAAAAGAAGATTGATAAGAAAGAAAATAAAAAAGAAGAGAGAAATAGAGAGAGTGGGGGAGAGAGAAGGGAGAGAGAGAGAGAGAGAGAGGGGAGACAGAGAGA
>NC_134790.1:23539639-23564639 GCF_046742065.1 Oratosquilla oratoria
ACAAGCATATACATATATATACACATACATACATATACATATATATACACATACATGCATATACATATACACATACATATATATACACATACACATACATATATATACACATACATAAACATATATATATACACATACATATACATATACACATACATACACATATATATACACATACATATACATATATATATATATACACATACATATACATATATACACATACATATACATATATATATATACACATACATATACATATATATACATACATATACATATATATATACACATACATATACATATATATACACATACATATACATATATATATATATATATATACACATATATACACATACACATATATATATATATATATATATATATATATATATTATCAAGGACTACTATTACACAGGACGTGCACACCCAGATTCCTGGCGCTGCTAGAGGAGGCCAGTCCAGTGTGCTACGAGCAGTGGAGGTGTAAGGTTGTGCCGCTGCGTCTTTCGAGCGTGGCTGCATTTAGAAGTGGATAGTGTTTGTTTACATAGGTTCTTGCTGATTTTGTTTGTTTGGTTCTTCATAGGTTCTTTCTTGCTGATTTTGTGTATTCAAAATGCCGAATAAGTGTGGTGTTGTGAACTGCAATGGTACTTATAACAAGGATAACAGGTGCCGAGTGTTTCGACTGCCAAAAGACGGTTATGAAAGACAGAATTAGCTTGATGTGCTACCACAACGTAATAACTTTGTTGTTCATTCCGACAGATTTTTCATTTGTGAGTTTTCCATGAATGATTATTGTTTTGTTCTTGAATCATACCCCAAGTGTAGTTATGAACAGCTCAGAGACTTTTTGGTGCTGACAAGCAAACGCAAGCTGCAATACATCACTCCATCTATTGAGAAGGATCAGTTGATGAGAGAAACATTTGCCAAAGTGAAGACACTGCAGCAGAAGAATGTATTTCTCTTGATAGATGAAATATAGATTCGGCCAACTGTTGCATTTTTCTGGTGGGGTTCTGAGTGGCATGGCAGTGAACAAGCCAGACTGCAAGGCCACTTCTATGCTATGTATTATAATGAAGTCGCTGCACAAAGGGCCTAGTATTATTATTTCTGTGACACCCGTCTACAAGCTCACAGGAGCATACCAGCTTGAGCGTGTGAAGGAGGCGGCAGCTGATGTTGAGAGGGCAGGTGGGCGTGTCATCGGGTCTATCACAGACAACCACAAGATAAACCAGTAGTACTGTAAGCCGTTTCATTTTCCCGGTGATTGCCGTGCCACAGCCAAGCATCCTCTTCACAAAGAGAGTGTCTGGTTTCTCCTTTTTGACACAGTGCATCTTCTGAAGTGCATCCGCAACAACTGGATCAGTGAGAAGTGCCAGAAGATCAGTCTTGACAATAAAACAACAGCATCATTTGATGTCGTCAAGGAACTGTACGAGTCAGAGAAAGGCAGTATTCTGAAAACTACTCCCCTCAATAAATTTGCTGTCAACCCCTCACGACTTCAACTACTAATGTGCAGCATGTCTTGAATGTCTTCAATAAAAAGGTTGTGGCTTCATTGAAGCTCAGAGGATGTCATGACACTGCTAAGTTCATCCAAATCATCCTCAACTGGTGGAATTTAGTAAATGTATCTGGGAAGGGGCAAAATCAGTGCATGAACGATCCATATCGAGCTGTTCAGGATCCCCAGTAAACCAGCCTGCAGACTTTCCTGTCGATTTTCCAAGAGGCTTCTTCAGGACATGGAGCAAATCGAATCGAGTGTTTCACCCATGACACCAAGAATGAACTAGTGCAGACTATGTAGGGACTGACTGCCGTTTGTCGCTACTTGTTCAGAAACGCTGACTTCCATTATGTCCTGCTGCGTGAGATCCAGGGTGACCGGCTTGAAGGGGAGTTCTCAGTCTACCGTCAATCAACTGGTGCAAACTCTTTCATGACCACTGGGGATGTGTTCTCCGCATGCAAGCAGCGGCTCACGAGATATGCTGCCGTAAACCTCCAGTCCATCGATGTCCACCCTGTGTCGAAGGAACATACCTGCTTGGGGACTGCAATTGACCTAGAGGATGCAGCCTCTATTGAGAGGTGCACCACAGATATGACACTGACTGTGAATGAAGAGTGCAGTGCGGCCTATGTGGCGGGGTGGCTTGAAACGAAGTGCGCGGAAGATGTGGTCTTCAGCGCCGAGGAACCTCTTGTGACCAGTGACGTTAAGGACTTTATCGAGACAGTGTCCAGAGTTTCCCTGACAACTCCACATGTGTGCACTTTTGATCTTGTCAGATGTGGACTGTGTTTCATCAAGGAAGCCCGTCACCGTTCCTGCTGCCAGAAAAGACTGATGGAGATCTTGTCGACACTGGCCAGCTTCAGTGGGATTGACATTGACTGTCCCAAGATGTTCCGTCGTCTGGCAAATGTTCTTCTGAATGGACTCCACAACCTAGAGAAAGACCAGCAGAAGAATGCAGTCCTTCTCCAGACCTCTGTAAAGAAGGCCCGGCTCGCTGATTAATCGCTGCAGTTTGGTAAGCTTTTGCTTCTATGTCTGTTTATTTGTGTGAATCTTTGTTTGCAATCACAAAGGTTTAACTATAATCCATTTTGTAAAATTTAAAACAACAACTTGGGTTCCTTTAAAGTGTCCACTAACCTCATACAATAATACATGTTAATTCCGGCTAAAATTGGTATTTCAAAGCATAGCAGTGCCTTAAAAATAATTTCTTATTTCACTATAAAAGTCTATATTAACTTATACTGCATTGAATAAGTCAATAGTTGATATATTTGTCCTATATACAATGTTAGGTTTTTAGTTTTGATATATCTGTCCAATATAAAATGTTAGGTTACAAAGAAAGAAATGGCCTCCGCTAGCGGAGCCAGGAATTTGGGTGTGCACGTCCTGTTTGTTTAATAGTAGTCCTTGATATACATATATATATATATACATATATATATATAATATATATACATATATATATACATATATATATATATACATATATATACATATATATATATATACATATATATACGAGTATGTACACTATGTATGTAAGTACGTGCGTATGTAAGAGAAATCAAGACAATCGAAATAGTTAAGCAGAAAAAAGTCAAGTGTGACAGTCGTCACAGTCCTCAAAAAAAAAAAGTACAAACCTAACCCAGAATGTTTTGTAAAATATCAAATGAATAAATATGAATAAATAATCAAGTACATAAACACATTAATTAATCAATTTGAATTCCGGGTCATGGTACACATCACCATGAGAACATGCACCAATATCTATTACTATTATTTTTAGTGTAATATTTTCTTCGCTTTGTATTTGTTATTAACTTCTTGATGACAACATTCTTTAACATTAATACATGTTTGTTAGTGCTATGACTACTGTTATCTAAATCAATTCGATTTCAGATACTATTACAACTTCTACTATTACTACCAGTACTACGATATGGCCATACTAATCTAGTCAGAAAGAGCTTAGTTCTGTCATGTGTTGTTGTTTTTCTTCTTTATTAAGCTGATGTTACTGAGTATGGCTATCTTGGAATTATCTACAGATTTAGCCCACAAACGGAACCGAAGAGTATCCTTGTCTACAGTCACTCTGTTTATAAAAAAAAAAAAAAAAAAAAGGCAACTAGTGCCAATGGCGGGAGTGGGCCCAATGAAATGTGTTTCTGAAGGACAGATCCTGTCCTTTTTTCCGCCACACAGTCCCTCCCTTACGGATGGGAGGTCGTATTTTCCCGCCAAGCCACTGGTGGGAATAGAGCCTGTGATCGGTGTTCCAGAGAGACAGAATCCGCCTTTTTCGCCAGTGATCAAGGTAGTTTTACTAAAGAAAATTTATTAACAATAAAATAAATGGAATGAATGAAATAGAGTAAAATGAAAAAATCATAGAATAAATAGAATACATTAAATAAAATATATAATAAATAATGTGAACTGAGATGAATTAAACTATTTAGTGTGCATTCACAAAAAGATAACAAAGAGGAAGCAAGAACAAGTAGGAACACAATGTTAAGTGATAACAGTGAAAGTGTAAGAAGTTCAAAGTAAGAAAAGTTGAAGGATCTCAAACTGGATACTCAAAAATCTCAAGAAAAACAAGTGGACAAGAGAGATTCATGAGTAAGCTGCATGTCTTGAAAGAAGTGAAAGTGCCGCGAGACTGGAAAATGGTAATGTGATTCCAATTTATGAACAAGGAAGTAAGAAGGAACTCTTGAATTAAAGCCTTGACAAGTATGACTGGTAAAATGTGTGATAGAATTATGAAAATCAAATTAGAAAAATATTTAAAGGGATAAAGTTTTTTAACATGTAACCTTTTTTTTCTACTCAAGGACAATGAAGACGCTACAGGAGGGAAACGAGTGAGTGGACCGTGTATACCTCAATCTGGAGAAAGCTTTGAAAGAGAATTTCTACAAAATGCTAACGTGGAAATTAGAACATATAGGAAGACTTAGAGGAAATCTCCTGGAATGAAAGATCCCATAGGGCTTGGGTCTGAAACCAGTTATATTTTTGGTCTCCGTTAATGATGCGTGAATGGAGCAAACACTTATAATGATCTATTTGCTGTCGATGACAAAGTCATAAGGAAAGTGAGGGATGAAAATGATTGTAAGAGATTGCAGGAAGACTTTAGAATGAAACAAGACGTGAAAAAAAAATTCTGCGTAAAAATGCAAAGTATTGAAAATATTGAAAGTAAGAAAATGTGATCAGTATGCTACAAAATGGAAAACAAATCAGTTACAAAACAAATGAGGAAAAAGACTTGAAATAATGGATAATTTGACACCGAAAATAAGAATTATATGGGAACCTTGTAAGTTCCTGTCGAGATAAAGTGGCACTTCACTACATGGATAAGATTATAAAGTTAATAAAAATCTGCCACGGCCCAGACTAGAGTATGCTGCAGTGGTACAGTGCCAAAGGAAACAATTAAAAGGATTGAAAGAATTCAAAGGACTGCAAACAACACATCACGATGGAAGACTAAATATAATGGAACTGTTAACATTAGAAGAAGGGAAGAGAAGAGATTACATGGTAACATTATTGAGAACAGTAAAAGGAGTGGACATAATCGAAGACGATGACTTCCCACTACTATAGAAGAAATACCAGAAGAATATTAATAAATGAAGCTTTCCATGCGAATGAGAGGATACACGGAACAATATGGAATAAGAAAGATAACACCCTGACAACAGCATAAGCGAGTTTAAAAGCAAAGTTTGGCTCGTGAATGCCGAGCCGCAAACACAAACAGACGGACACACATATACACAGAAAGATCGCCAAGCAAATACATAGCCGTGCTACGATTCCCTCATGGTATTGAAAGTTTTATGCTTGTTTGTGTTGGAGCAATTCAATACAGGTAGTGAGGAAGTCCATAAAAGCCTGCCTCGAGACATGGTTTCACTTTTATTTGTTTTAAAAGAATAACAACATGCACAAGTTTATGTTTAGCAAGATGATAGTCCTCTTGAATAAGGAATGGTTATTTTACTGTCTTTCTTTGAAGTCCTTTTGTATAAAACATGATTATGCAATAACTGCATACATATTCTTGGTCATGGGTACGACATGGTATTATTTATTTATTTATTTATTTATTTATTTATTTATTTATTTTTTTAAGGGATCATGACCCGAGGTAAATGGGTTTTGAGCCTTTCATCAGACATGTATGGACAAAGTCCATCAAAATACCGTGTCCCAATCAAAATCGTTGCCTCTTTTGTGACACTGGGCATTTTGATTCCCGTTCCATTTCCAATATTTTCTTTTCCATTCCCCTGCATTCGGATGCAGAAAAAATGTAGGTAAGGTGTTGGTTTGTGAAAATCTGAACGACAGAAAAAAAGGCTTACTCCCTCTCATTCTTCTTGGTCTTTCTCCCTCTTCCCTCTTCACCTCTCCCCTCTCTATCTCCCCTTCCACCCACACTCTCTCCCTCTCCCACCTTCGGATTCCCATTGTCATTTCCCCTTTCTATTCCCCTCGCCCTTCCTCTCTTTTTTTTTTCCTCGTCTCCTCTTCTCTCTTCCTATGTTACTTCCTCCCATTTTCTTTTTTTTTTCATTTTCTCCTCTTTTTTTTATATCCCGTCTCTCTATTCTCCCTTTTCTTCTTTTTCCTGCCCTTTCTTTCAAAGTAAACGAAACCAAATCCTTGCCTATGAAAAGAGCAGGCCACCAAGTGATATAGTCAATGGTAAAAATTTAGAAATATTAATTTGTTTATGTGTGTGTGTGTGTGTGTGTGTGTGTGTGTGTGTGTGTGTGTGTGTGTGTGTGTGTGTGTGTGTGTGTGTGTGTGTGTGTGTGTGTGCGTGTGTGTGTGTGTGTCCCTCCCTGTGGTGTGTGTGTGTGATTCACCATGGTCTTGGATCATGTGTTGGACTCGTGATCGACAGCTATTTCCCTCCCGGAAGAGAGCTTGGAACTCATACATGACCGATCTCTGGGTAATGCTGTGACCTTACACGCACACACACACCCAACTCCCAGCCCACGAGAGTTGGAGTAACGACTCGCAACGCAGCGATACTGAAATTATTTTAGCCCTGGGCGGGATTCGAACCCGGACCGCTATAAAGGCGGCCACGAACGCTACCACTGCGCCATCGAGTTGTGTGTGTGTGTGTGTGTGTGTGTGTGTGTGTGTGTGTGTGTGTGTGTGTGTGTGTGTGTGTGTGTACACGAAGGGTAGAGTAACCTGCTTTGCTGTCTTTTCCTAAATTCATTCTTTGTTTCACCAAACGATCGAAGACTTGCAACCCGCGAGATGTAATAAGCAAAAGGCAACAAGAAGTGAACCCTCGTTTTTCTTTATCCCGAAACACTTTTTGTCAATCCCCCCCAACCCCCAATTCCTTGTTCTCTATCTAACCCCAATTCCTCTTTTTTACCTCTTCTTCTTCTTCCAACTTGTTGAGTTCCTCTTTTTTCTGCCAATCACCGAATCCTTCTTCCTTCTTCAGTGTCCCATACATCCTGATCCTTTCACTTTCAGACTTTCGTCTTTTTTCTTCCTTCCCTCCTTACCTTAATCCATCAAATCCCTTCCCCACCTCCTCATTTCCATTCCTAAGCTAGTTTTTAACCTTTCCCTCCTTACTCCTCGCCAAAGACTCAGCAAACAGGGAGAATGAAAGAATAATGAAGTTTTGGAGGCAATTTACCTGCATTCCTTGATCCCCCCCCCAAACCCAGCTTTATCTCCCCATTCTCCCCTTATTCTCCTTACTACCTCTCCCATCATTCGTTACCCTTCCCACTATCCTATTCCCCTTCCCTCCCCTTCTATTACTTTACACCCTCTCTCCCCCCTCCACCTCTGAGACAATTCACACCCACACTTCGTCTGTGTTTTCTCTCCCTAAATGTTTCTCTCCCCTTCTCTCTCTCTCTCTCCTCGTCCCACTCACTTCCTTCTCGATGTCTTTTCCTTTCCTGAGTCATCTCCACCTCTCTCTCTCTCTCTCTCCTCCCTCTCTCTCTCTCTCCTTGTCCCACTCACTTCCTTCTCGATGTCTCTTCCTTTCCTGAGTCATCTCCACCTCTCTCTCTCTCTCTCTTCCCCTCCCCTCTCTCTCTCCCCGCCCCCTCTCTCTCTCTCTCTCTCTCTCTCTCTCTCTCTCTCTCTCTCTCTCTCTCTCTCGCCGTCACCGTTTCCGCCTCTGGGCGAGGCTGTCAGGCCGTCACTCTCGTACTCTTCTCAAATTGCCTCGTTAAAGGTTGCAGTCTTCCTGTCCTTGTCCCTCTTTCTTGTTATTTCCCCTATCCGTGTTTGTATCCATGCCCTTGGCATTGTTCTTTGTCATTGAGAGAGAAAGAGAAAGAGAGAGGGAGAGAGAGAAAAAGAGAAAGAGAGAGAGGGGGGGGAGAGAGAGAGAAGAGAGGAAGAGGGGGAGAGGTAGAGAGGAAGAGGGGGAGAGGGAGAGAGGAAGAGGGGGAGAGGGAGAGAGGAAGAGGGGGAGAGGGAGAGAGGAAGAGGGGGAGAGGGAGAGAGGAAGAGGGGGAGAGGGAGAGAGGAAGAGGGGGAGAGGGAGAGAGGAAGAGGGGGAGGGGGAGAGATTAAAAGGGGGAGAGGGAGAAAGGAGGAGGGGGAGAGGGAGAGAGAGAGTGGAGAGGGAGACAAAGATGAGAGTGGGAGAGGGGAGAGGGGAGAGAGAGAGAGAGAGAGAGAGAGAGAGAGAGAGAGAGAGAGAGAGAGAGAGAGAGAGAGAGAGAGAGAGAGAGAGAGAGAGAGGAGAGAGAGAGAGGAGAGGGGGAGAAGTAGAGGAATGGGAGGGAGGAAGGGAGAAAGAGAGAAAGAGAGAGACAGGGAGGGAGAGAGGGAGGGAGGGAATGAGGGACAGAGGGGGAGGGAGAGAGAAAGAGACAAACTGGGTTCTCCACCCGCCCATCCAATCTTACTAGAAACTACAATCTATTACAACGTAATGGCTCCAGTTCTTTGTCTATTTTCCAGACGATCTTAATGATAAAAAAATATGTTTATGTAACGTGAGTGTGGTCAACAGTGTCAGTGATTTCTATCACACATATAAATCATCTGTTATCACTTGTCAATCATCAAGAGATCCTGTAGAGTGGTTCCTTATACTGCTGTGTTAGCTAACTACATTTCTCTCCAGTTTCGCATTTCTACTTTGTATAGCCTGGATTTCATGTTCCGCACCCCCCCTCAAAAATCACACACACATATATAATATATATATATATATATATATATATATATATATGTGTGTGTGTGTGTGTGTGTGTGTGTGTGTATAGCCTCGATTTAACATTCATTCCCCCCTCCCCCACCATTGTTTTTTATTAATAATAATGATGATGAATAGCCTTGGTTTCAACAACAAACAACCCCAGAAAAAGTCCCTTCAAAATATATTCTTACAATCTCTTTTTTTTTTTTTTTAGCGGGGGGGGGGGGGAGTGAAGAGTCCCACCGGCTGAAAATAGTTTCCAATAGTCATAAAAGAAACCTAGGGCCAGTGAGGATCATTTCTAGTTGCAGACAACTACTTCCCAGGACAGAGGGCTCACTGGAGTGCTACAGAGACGTAGTAGTTTCAAGTAGTTTAAAGTCCTAACAACGGGAGTCGGACCAGGACCAATTTTCCGCCACATCCACTACTAGAAGGGCTGCAGAACGAAGACAAGTTCAGTGGCGCCCTCTCTCTCTCTCTCGTCCTCTCTTCTTCACACACAAACACACACACACACACACATGCTGCTTAGACATGGCCGCTCTCCTACAAATAACAAATAACGAATATGATAATGTCATTGTGAGACTCTAACTGTAAATAGGTGAACTGGTAGGAGTGGGAGGCAAGTGGAGGTAAACATAATGTGTGCGTCAAAGAGATTGGAAAACTTTGAACTAACATAAGAGATTTTATTTCCTATAAATTCAAGAATACGATGGTAACAGCTCTTTGGAATACACACACACGCACACACATACACATATATACATATATATGTGTGTGTGTGCGTGTATGTATATATATGTGTGTGTGTATATTATATATATATATATATATATATATATATATATATATATATATATATATATATATGAAAAGGTCGTCAATCCCTCTTCGACTCCTCCTTCCTGTATGGGCCATTCTCGGAACTTTAGTGACACCCCTACGGACCAGAGTAACTCAGCATTATTTTATGACTAGAAACTATTCTCCACCACGCCTAAAAGAATGCTGGACACTTTGTAACTTCTACTATCCCTCCCACAGTTCTGCTACTAGTCCCTCCTTAAACATCTCTACCAAATCTACATCTCCGCTTCTAAGACGTGACAGTGTTCCCAAGAATAGAGGCGCTGGCTAATTCTGGCCAAAAGCCAGAGCTGGGCGCGTTCCACTTTAGTTTGGCCGCAGTTAGCGCTCCCAAACTATTAAAGCTTAATATACAGGTTCATACCGAAATAAAAGTCCGGTAGGTCACATAAAAAAAAAAAAAAAAAAAAAAAAAAAAAAAAAAAAAAAAAAAAAAACCGTAGGCCACATCCAAAAAGTAAGCCACATACTAAAGAAAAATTTCGTAGACCACATACCATACCAGCACCTATTGTGCTTAGTTTGGGAGCACTAACCGTGGCCAAACTAAAGCGGAACGCACCTAGTAACGCACCGAGGAACGCGCCCAGTTCTGCAAAAACCTAAAACTGTTACAGGAATCTATTTCCTCGTCCATTCATCTTCCTCCGTAACTAATCTAATCCCAGTTTCATTTTTGATGACTCTGCAGATCTGTACATCAATTTGGATCTCGCTGATCAGCCGCAGGATTCCCCTGAACTCATCCTTTTCTCTTCTGTCTACTTGTGATTACGATTTGCTTTTGTCTTTACTAAACTTTTCACTTCATTCGATTGAAGTACAGGACTTCCTTTTAAGGGAATCTGGAAATATTATATAATATAATTTGATATTTTCTTCTTCAATTTTTTTCTTCTCTTCTCACATTTTCTTCTACCACTTTATTTTCTTCCTCTTTTTGTTTCCCTTTTTCTTCTACTAATTTTTCCTTATTCTCTTTAATTGTCCTCTTCTACTTTTTTCTTCTTTCTTGTCCCTCTCCTCCATATTTTTCCTCTTCTTAATCTTCTTCTCCGGCTTTTTGTAATTCTTCCACTTATACATTTTCATTTTCTTCTTATAATTCGTCATCATCTCGTTCTTATAATCCTTATTTCTTCCTCTCTTTACCTGTGCTCTCTTTTTCCAAGGCACTTGACAAAAAAAAAAGAGGAGGGGCGTTAGGTCGCTCCTTCCACCTTGCAGCAAGTGAGGCGACCTTTTGACCTACGAATCAGGGCCTTAAGGGGCATCAATAGCCTCTGGCTGAAGCGTACTGGAGACACTGCGAATAATGTGTACACTCTACCACACACATACACAAACACACACACACACAACTCGGTGGCGCATTTGGTAGAATTCCCGGCTATCACTACGGCGGTCCGGGTTCGAATCCCGCCCAGGGCTGAAATAATTTCAGTATCGCTGCTCTGCGAGTCGTTACTCCAACTCTCGTGGGCGTGGAGTTGTGTGTGTGTGTGTGTGTGTGTGTGTGTGTGTGTGTGTGTGTGTGTGTGTGTGTGTGTGTGTGTGTGTGTGTGTGTAAGGTAACAGCATTACCCATAAATCGGTTATATATAAGCTCTCTTCCGGGAGGGTAGTAGCTGCCGGTTACGAGTCCAACACGTGATCCAAAACCATGGTGAATCATATAACTCCCTTTTTCAAGGACGACATTGACGGTTTGCAGTATCAGAGGCTTTTTACGCCCGGAGCGCGAAGCGAACTCGGAACTTCAAGTAATGGAGTTTGAAGTGTTTACAACAGCACGCGCGCGGTGTGTGTGTGTGATTCACCATGGTCTTGGATCACGTGCTGGACTCGTGATCGACAACTATTTCCCTCCCGGAAGAGAGCTCAGAGCTCATATATGACCGATCTATGGGTAATGCTGTGACCTTACACGCACACACACACCCCGCCCACGAGAGTTGGAGAGACAACCCGCACGCAATGATACTAAAATGATATCTGTCCTGGGCGGGATTCGAGCCCGGACCGCCGTAGTGGCAGCCGGGAACTCTACCAACTGCGCCACGAGTTGTGTGTGTGTGTGTGTGTGTGTGTGTGTGTGTGTGTGTGTGTGTGTGTGTGTGTATCTGTGTGTGTGTGGGCGCGTAAAGTAAGCCTCATTAGAATTACGCCACTAGAAAACCATCTAAAATCTAAGAACTTAATGCTGTTATCTAATTAAACATTTAATTATTTTTTCAGTCCTGTTTCCATCTTCTTTCATAATCGACTATATCCACAAATATATCCTACTCCCATCAATCCATTTCAATTTAGAACAAAAAAAAAAATATCTGCCTAAACTTTCTTGCGAGGACAGACGCTAAATCATCACTGGATAAATATAGATTTAAGAAGGAAAAAGGAAAGAACTGTTTACCAAACAGAGTGGTCAACGAATGGAATAGACTTAATAACTATGTAGTAGTGAGCGCTGAAACTATTGGTTGTTTTAAGAAAAGGTTAGACAACTTTATGGATGGAAATGACAGGTGGTAATGGATATGGAATTGCCTAGTGTAGGCCTTATGGTCACCTGCAGCCTCAACCATTCTTATGTTCTTATCCTCCACGGATAAATGGATGGATAGATAGATGAATGGATGGATGCCTTTGCGAACGTGTCCCCGTATGGAGACTATATCTCTGTCAATTGAACAGAGAATTAATCAATTTAGCCCTACACAGAGCACAAACCTCCGTTTGTAACATCCCTTTCCTTCTTCCCGAAACTCCATTTCAAACGCTCCTGTATCATACTGCGCATTTGTCAACTCCCCCACAAACGTTCGTCTCACAATATGGAGGTAGACCACAAAGCAAACGTTTAGTTTGGTGTTTGTCTTTTTTTTTTTTTAAAGTTCGTAATAATGTTTGATTCTTTGGATTGTTTTCTGTTCACACAAAGAAATACACACACACACAGTATTGAATAATGTATACAATAACAGTTTATACACGCACAAACTATTAGGTCATGCATAAAAGGACAACTTACACACACACACACACACACACACACACATACACACACACACACACACACACACACACACACACACACACACACACACACACACACACGTACCTACGGTATCAAATCATGCATACAACAACAATTTATGCACACACACATACACAAATCATGAAGTCATGCATACAGTAACAACTTACACACACACACACACACACACACAATATCATGCATACAGTAACTGTACATATACACACTCATACAAACACACACAAAAGATCACACGTGTATACATATAACCATGAGGACAATCACATGCATACACCCTAGCTCTCGCTCTCTCTCTCTCTCTCTCTCTCTCACACACACACACACACACACACACACACACACACACACGAGGTCACACGTGTATACATATAAGCATGAAGACAATCACATGCATACACCCTAGCTCTCTCTCTCTCTCTCTCTCTCTCCCTCACACACACACACACGTACGTATACGTACACACACACACGTACGTGCACACACACACACACACACACACACACACACACACACACAAAGGACAAAGACATGCACACACAAACCGATGCCTCCATAGCCCAGCCCAAGAATCCCTTTGTTACGGAGGATCCAAACACAACCGAGTCAGGAAGACCACTCGGTCGAGCACCCAAGTTGACACTGAAAGGGGATCAAATGCACGACTGCCTCCCGGTAACAGATTCTGATCCTCTTCCGAGGAATAAATAACAAAAGCATCGCGGTAATTATGATTCTGTCCTGCCACAAGAGTCTTTTAGTAACAGATGACAAATAAAACAAATCAATTCAGGCCTGATGTTTTTTCTAAGCCTGATAAATGATAGAGAACAAGGAATGTGACAATGGCAAAATTAGTTTAAATTAATTAAGGCTAGTAATCATCAAACATTGATCGATGATGAAAATAACGACAAATAGTAATGATAGAAAAATCAAGTTAAACAACTTATGTAAAATTGCTAAAGTTTGCTTCGACAATGAAAAATATCCTCAATGACAATGACAAAAAAAATTGCCAACAATGATCTTATGGATGAAAAATTTTGTGATGACATTCAAAATAACAAGATGAAGTTGGCCGACAGTAAAAATATTATAACAGATATTAATACCAAAAAATTGAGGAACAGAAACATTATAATGTATATTTCATTTTAACTTCGCAAGTTAACTCGAAACATAACCTTTTAACCTCAACAAGTGAGGTTAAACTACACAACTGGCTACGATTAATTCCACGTGTTCTACGCTTTGTATCATACATCTTGTACTATAACTATTCCAACGAGATTACAAATAAGTTGAGTGATAGTGAAAATAATAAACAAATATTACCTGCATTCAAGTATCCACGAAACTTCATCAGCTTATATATATATATATATATATATATATATATATATATATATACATACATATATATATGCAAAGAAATCACAAAACATACGTGATAAACTATTTTTGCAGAAACCACCGGGAAATTGAAAAAACAGATACCGAACGTATATATATATATATATATATATGTACAACACTGAATGGGTCCCAGTAATTAGATACATTTTAACAACCACAATGCACTTTAATTCTAAGCCATCAACATCGGGAGATCCAATGGAGGCCACAAGCAGAAACTGAAATGTGGATTAAAGTGCATTGTGGTTGTTAATATATATATATATATATATATATATATATATATATATATATATATAAAAATATATATATATATATATATATATATATATACATATATAATATATACATACATTTCACAACACTGCTTCTGACCCAGGGCAGTGGACAAGATGCAGGGATGACCTGTCATCCAGGAGATGCTAAGATAAAAGGAAGGGAAGAGGGTGGAGGGGAGTGGAATATGTAGGGGATGGAATTGGTGGGAGTTGTTTCTATGCCCTTTTTTTTTTTTTTTTTTTTTTTAGCTATCTCCCTTGTAAGAGGGAAAATTCTTTGGTATATGTATGTAGTAAATGAATATAAGGCCATAAAAAGTAAAATAGAATAAAAAACTACAAAATAAGGTAAAGATAATAAACAAGTAACAAAAGATAATAAACAGTAAAACAAATAGCTATTAAAATGATAATAATAATATCACGACACTCGACAGAAAATCTGATTGGCCTGGAAAAATGGAAGACGAAGGTTATTTTGGAAAATAAGGACATTTGAATTTCTTCAGAAGCTGATCATCCATCTTTAATTGAAGAGATGGTCACCCATGCCAGCATCAATCCTGAATTAACATATCATTCCATTTTCAACCCTTCCTGTGAAGATACATTTAAAAAGTTCTGGACATTTCATACTGCGCCTCCCGTCTACCGAAAGGTGACAAGACTGAATACAATCGCCCGACGTTCAACCAGAATAAACTATATAACAAGAAGTCAATCACTCTGGGGCAGGCTTTCGTTACCATGGGAATGAATAATACCGACTGGCGTCACGCGGGAAGAAAAGGAAATCTGGCAACGCTGGAAGAAAAGGAAATCTGGCAACGCGGGAAGAAGAAGAAATCTGGCAACGCTGGAAGAAAAGGAAATCTGGTAATGCGGGAAGAAAAGGAAATCTGGCAACGCGGGAAGAAGAGGAAATCTGGCAACGCTGGAAGAAAAGGAAATCTGGCAACGCGGGAAGAAGAGGAAATTTGGCAACGCCAGAAGAAAAGGAAATTTGGCAACGCGGGAAGAAAAGAAAAATCTGGCATCGATGGAGGAAAAGGAAATCTGGCAGCACTGGAAGAAAAAGACATCTAGCAAAGCTGGAAAAGGTCAGACAATTTAACAATCCGTGATTTCCACATCGTCTTCTTCATATGCTTCTTCTTCTTCCCCTTCCTCCAGTTCATCCTTTTCTTCCTCCTCCCTAAACCACCTCTTTTTCCTCTTCTGTTAATATAATTTAATGTTTGTCATTTTCCTCCTCTTCTTCCTCCTCCGATTATTTCTCCTTCCATTCTTCTTTCTTTTAATTCACTTCTATTTACTCCTCTTCCTCATGGTCTTCCCCTCTTCCTCTTGCACTTCCTCCTCCTCCTCCTCCTTCAACTTCTCCTCCTTTCCACGTTCTTCCTTCTCCATCTCCTCCTCCCCATCTTCTCTCCTCCCCTTTCTCCTCTCCACTTCCTTCTCCCCATTCACCACCACCACTACCACCTCCTCCTCCTCCTCCTCTTTCTGTATTTCTTTCCCTTCCATGTCCAGCCTTATGATGCACAATTCTCCAGGTGTTCACAAAAGCTCACCATGAAGGAAGAGGATGAGGAAGAAAGAGGAGGAAAAAGAGGAGAAGAAAGAGGAGGAAAAAGAGGAGAAGAAAGAGGAGGAGGAGGAGGAGGAAGAGGAGGAATTGGCGTCTGCAGGTAAGATCGATGGGAATGGCAACTCAACGTTTGATCTTAACCTCCTCGAAAATGGCTCAGCTCTGATGAGGATGTATGTGAGGATGGCACCCCGCCCGTGGCGCTGGCACTATCGCGTGTGGCACTTCAGCCCAACGCGGGAGCCGCAGATTTTGCCGCAAAGGTGACATGATGGGGATGGAGGAGTTCCTCAGAAGGCAAAACTTCCGCTGTTAAATGCGTTTTTCACATCTCCTTCTGGTTATTTTTTCTGCTAGTTTCAAAGTTCCAAGTGCACACGAAGCTTGCGAAGTGGACCTGTGCACATCGAACTCCTCGAGGTCTTGGGGTTAAATCTCGATTTTTTTAAGGTCTTTGGAGTGATCCTTGTATCTCTATCTCTCTCTTTCAACAACCATACAAGATCTGTCTAAGGAGACTATGTTTGGGGCATTCTTACTCTGTGACACAACCAACGTAGATATCTGCGCCAATAATCTACCTCTATTGGTATTCTGGATACGGTGATATAATTCTTCGTGGGTGATAATGTTCTCCCAATATACTCCCATAATCCACTGTAAGGGTCAAAAAGGGAAGTTCTCTAGGGTCTCCCTCGTCTGTATGGGATCCACGTTTCTGAGGCGGATAGCAAGGATGGGATACATACGGTTCTGTATACAGTGGTTCCCGTGTGCGTCATTAGGTTGTTGTCTAGGAATACACTCGCTCTAACGTGGCCGAAAGCCTTGGGCCGTAAGATGTCCAGTTACAGCGTGTGACCATTAGGAGGCACAGCAGGGGTTTTGATGGTGAAGAGACTATGTACTGGCAGGGGAGGCTGGTACTCATGGCTGCACCCTATTTCGTACCTGGCCAGCCAGTGGCGGTAGATGAAGGCGAGAAAACCAAGCAAAGCTGACGTAATGCTAACTTAACACTACCACACGAAAAGTTTTATATTATCCTGCGAGCTCGCACGCACCCACCCACCCAAACACACACACACACACATACACCGCTCCCTAATTAGTTTTGCTGAGCATGAATCAGCCTCAACAACCACGTTTCTTATTCAATGGTGCCCTTTGTCACGGATTCAAATTTCCACTTTTAACATCAACAAGCCACATCTGGCTTGCATCCCTTAATGGCAATTACGGAAAACAGTACGGGATCGAGTGGAGCCAAATCCTTTTGACTGCATACACCTGCGGAAGAGCTTTTATCCGTATTGGAATTGTACTGCCGTATGAAAGTGTCCGATGCAGCAGAACAGTAGTCGTTGCTGATCATTAATCTTTTAGAAATGGTTTCCTATCGGTTCATACATGAGCCTCTGTCCCTGGAGTGGGACGTCTTTGAGGATGAGATGTCCTTTGAGGTCTTCCTTTCCTTGAGTAAATGACCTGTTCCTCTCTAAACACAACAATTCTCGGGGTACTTGACTTCCTTATGGTATTGTGAAGGTCAAGCTGACATTTCACGTTTTTAAAGCATAAATACTGTTGTACCCTGCCCGGCAAATATTTCGCATTTCATTGGAGCAAACCACTATAATGTTGGCTTCACTTCCAAACTCATTTACTGAACAGACATTCGAAATTTGTAGTGCTAACATTTCGCGGAAAATATTATGATCGTAAACGTTTCGTGGAGTCCAGCCATTCAGAACAACGGGTTCTCCCAACCTTTTCCATGGGTCGCATAACTGAACCAATCTCTGGCACGTGACTCCCGCAAACTTCTCTATCTCAACTTGACACCTTCAGTCACATTAGCAGGTTTTGGATGAGGTTGTGATGGTCCTTTGTTCATTAAGTTGTCTCGTTCTTGTAACCATGCTGTCACTTTTTGTATGGTCTATGTACCCTGAAGATGTCTTCATAAACGAAAATGATCTCTCTCCCTTTATTCTATTCTCTGGCGGGTTTTCTGCACATAAATATACGTATATATATGTGTGTATACATATATATGTTGAGACATTGTGACAAGTTGAAAAAGATGGAAAAAAAAAAGAGTCACGGGTCTCGTTCCGAGTTTATTCCAGACCGGTTTCGCTTGTGTGTGTGTGTGTGTGTGTGTGTGTGTGTGTGTGTGTGTGTGTGTGTGTGTGTGTGTGCGCAATTGTAAAAACAAATCACATGTCAAATACACGCACACACCCAAACACATTCAAACACAGACACACACTGTAT
This sequence comes from Oratosquilla oratoria, assembly GCF_046742065.1. Lineage (NCBI taxonomy): Eukaryota > Metazoa > Arthropoda > Malacostraca > Stomatopoda > Squillidae > Oratosquilla > Oratosquilla oratoria. The sequence continues at coordinate 23,557,950 of NC_134790.1, forward strand.
ATATACGAACTCATTAATCCGCACACAAACACACACAAATAAACAAAAATAACGCACACAGGGTCAAACACGCACACGCATGCACATACACACACACATTTAAACTTACTCATAGAGATTAGCAATCATGCATATATATAACCTAACCCCGTCTTTTAACTCGTTTTCTCCTAAAGCCGGCTGGCGGATTAATATTTCGATACTTCACAGAATTAACGATGCAGAACCAAAAAGAAAGTAAATTTAATCAACCTTGAATACTCCTTCGCTGCTGCAGCAGCAGCAGAGGCAGCAATGAATCCTCTTAATGACCATAAAAACAAGTTCGGTGGTGTTCTTGTAATACAACTTTAAAGTATCGTAATCGATGAGAAATGCAGTTTGCAATGAAAACGGATACATATTTTAATTGTGTGTTTCTTTGTCATCATTATTTTTATTATTATTACTATTATTATAATTATAATTTAATCATTATTACTTTTAGCATTGTCGTTTATATTAAATCATCATTATTATTATTATTGGTCCTATGTCTGTGGTTGGTTGGTTGGTTGGTTGGTTGGTTGGTTGGTTGGTTGGTTGGTGTGTGTGTGTGTGTGTGTGTGTGTGTGTGTGTGTGTGTGTGTGTGTGTGTGTGTGTGTGTGTGTGTGTGTGTGTGTGTGTGTGTGTGTGTGTGCGTGCGTGTCAGTCACCATGGATGCAAACCACGTATTGGACTCGTGGTCGACGCATATGAACCTCCCGGACGAGAACTCAGAGCTCGGAGCACGCGCACGTTACATAGCGCACACAAGCGCTTCTGAAACATTGTTCATTCTGAAGTTGTCAATCATTTCCTCGTAAAAATTAACGTCCGACATCCGATTCCATGTTGCCATTATGCTCAACATACCTTCCGTGTCATTGTCTATCCCTGAAATAACCTTCATGATTATTCATTCGTTCTATTTTTATTTTCAATTTCTTTTCGACCCCTCTCCCATTATTTCCCTCTCCCTCTCTTTCTCTGACTTTACCTTTCCACCTCTCTGTATCTATCTCTATCTCTTTACCACTCTAAATATGTATGTCTCTATATCTGTATCTATTTCTATGTTTTTCTCTATCCATCATTAAATCTCTATTTGCACCTCTCTAATGATTTCTCTCACCATCCTTCTCTCCCTCTCTCTCTCTCTCCACCCTTCTCTCCCCCCTCTCTCTCTCTTCCTCTCTCTCTCCCCACCCTTCTCTCTCTCCCTCGCTATGACCCATCAGATGTTCCAAATTGCCATTCATGGCCTTCCAGGGTGCCTTAGGGTGTCAGTGTGCCAAGTGCCACTCCTCGACTCCTCCTTGGCGTCCGGGCGAACGTCATCAGCTTCTGCATTGATTCCGGGAAGGGGAGGGGAGGGGAGGGGAGGGGAGAGGGAAGAGGGGGAGGTGGGATGGGGGATAGAGAGGCAGGGGGATAAGGGCAAGGTGGGGAAGGGGGAAAGGTGAAAGGTGAAAGGGGGAAGGGGGAAGAGGGATGGGGGAGGGGGAAAGGGAAGAAGGGGGAGGGGGAAAGGGTGATAGGAGAGTTACATTGAGTTACATGGACAAACGAAGAGCAACAGACCTATTGGTCCTTACAAGGCTGTTCTGGTACTTAACCTATTATTAATACTTTTCTTAACCTATCTTGAAGTAAATAATTCTAGTCGGGGATTTGTAGCTAAGTAAATGTCGAAACGTTTTTTTAAATACCTCTACAGTGGAACAACCAATGACGTTGGAGAGTAGACCATTCCATATAATAACAACGTAATTGAAGAAAGATTATTTTGCCACGTCTGTTTGAAATCGCTTTCCTACAATCTTGCATCCATTATTCCTAGTTGCGTTGGAGGTGTCAGTTTTGAAATATTTTTCCACATCTATGTTTTCAACTCCTTTGGCAAGTTTGAAGACTTCAATTAAATCACCTCTCATTCTCCGTTTCGAGAAACTAAACAAATTTGGTTCTCTTAAGCGCTCTTCATACGGCTTGTTCCGCAACCTATAGATGACCTTTGTTATTCAACGCTGCACTCTTTCTAATTTCATTATATCGTTCTTGTAATATGGAGACCAGCACTGTACATAGTATTCTAGGTTAGGTCTGACTAGGGCATTGTGAAGATTAAGTATAATTTCTTCAGCTCTAAATACAAAAGATCTACCTACAAATCCAATTAATTTATTTGCAGTTCTAATGACCTCCGAGCACTGTTTGGTTGGTTTGAGGTCATTTGAGATCACAACGATTTTCTTTGTGTTATCTAACACAGATAACACAAAGAAAATAGTCTTAAGTAAGGACATTAAAGCTTCATTTGAGAATAACATGAATATGAGTATGGGAATGTATAAATTAGACAACTTTATAACAAACAAAATTGTTGACATTAGCCGGATCAAATATCCAGCAGTGTTGAGCGAGTAAGGTAACAGTGGACCTGTCCTAATTCCCCCTAATGTACTTCATTTGTATATATATTGTCACTATCTCTTTACTCTGTACCTTTGAAAATGTCTTAAATAGACGAAAACGTTCGGTCACCTTTCATTTTTTCCAAGTGGTTTTATTACACACACACACACGTATATTTATATACATATGTATATATATATATATATATAATATATATATATATATATACACACACACATACATATACCTACTCAAGACTCCTAGACTCCTCGACATTCACAACTCCAAGAGCCACCCACCCGTTTAAGATCTTCACCCCATAGATATATAATAATAAATAAATATACAAATAAACCAATATATAAATCAAAATAGATAACCAATAATAAAAAACGATAAAGAACAATAATAAAATAGATTGCAGTCACTCATTACAGTTTTTGGTTCAGTATATTTTTCTTTGCTTTCCGATATTCGGTTATCAAATTTATTTCTGGTTATGCCTGTTATCTATCACATTTAATTATCCGTTAGATTTACAATCTTTGTTCCTATTAGACGTCATTATTCTGTTTAAATATTTCATACCAAGACATTATCTAAAAAAATCAAAAGGTATCATTCAAGCACATTTCGGATAATTTTTTTTTTTTCATTCTTCTGCGTATTTTACGAAATTATTTCCTCTTTCCAGGATTGAGTAAGTTTTTGTCCTACCATAGAGGGATTTTTTTCTTTTCTTCATGAAACAATTACTTTTTGTAGGAAGGTTTTGATTCATTTACCTGTTATCATAATTATCATTATTCTTGCTATAATAATAATCATAAAAGAAAGTGGTTTCTGTCTGTTTTTGAACGACTCCAGATAACTGGTTGTGACAGTCACACTTCAAATGGTCGAATTTACCTGAAGTATATACTTAATTTTTTTTAAGCGATTACTTTCCTCTCCTCTTCGTCATCGTCTCCTCCTCCTCTTCGAGACTTCCACAACTCCAAGAACCTCGAACCAGCTCAACCTTTTGACCCCAGTGGCGTCCTCCACACGTTTGTTTCTGGTGAGCGGCCACTGGTTCTGTTCGGCTCAAGGCGAAGATTCGGCTTCCGGTCAATCAAAATCCCTGTCGATCACTTCCACACGCGACCGCTCCTCCTACTCTTCCTCTTCCTCCTCTTCTTCCTTCTCATCTTCCTCCTCCTCCTTCTACTACTCTTCCTCCTCCTCCAGGAGAGTTATTTCCGAAATCATAGCTCGCTGTAGCCAGGGGTGACAGCATAAACAACAACAATGACAACGACAACACAAACAACATCACCATATCAACAAAACAACAACAAAAACACAAACAACAACAACTAAAACACAAATAATAACGACACAACAACTGCAACAACGACAATAAAAACAACGGCAATAACGACATAACAACAAGATTAACAACAACAACAATAACATCAACTACATTACAACAGCAGCAAAAACGACAACAACAACGATGACAATAACAACAACAAAAATATCAACTACATTATAGCAGCAGCAAAAACAACAACAGGAGCAACACCACCACCCCACAGCAAAATCTATAAAAGGTGTTATCAGCTGAAGGAAACAATCGAAGAGACAATATAGAGAAGTTTGCAGGAGTAGCATGGCAGAGGTTGGCGCACTTGTGCGACTTGTAGAAATGTATGGGAGAGGCCTATGTTCAGCAGTGGACACAGAAGGCACTAGCCAGGACAAAGCCATTCAAGGTTTATCTTTAATGGAAAAGATTTAAATAATCTACTATCTACTCCCGCTGTCGTAGATAATGTTGGCATGGTAGAGTAGATGATAGTAGTAACAGTCTTCGTAAAGAACAACATAATTTGATGAAGAAACACACATATCGACTTTTCGCCGTGCGCCGTCCACGACACGACGTCGTGCTGTCAATCATTGGTGTTTATGGACCATGGGTGGACACGTGACCATGGTCGTGACGTGTGAAAGCGTCCATAGACACCCATGATTATCTGAGAACACGACGTCGTGTCGTTGACACCACACGGCGAAAAATCGATACGAGTGAAAAGAGCCGAAGGGTTATGAGAGAAAGCGAGAGAGAAAGAGAGAGAGAGGGAAAGAGAGACTGCATATCCAAGACTACCATATCAGGCCCAATCTCATTTCCTTCCATCCGTTTCGCCCGACACTATTCTATCAACCTTTCCCCTGCCGAAGAAGCGTCCATCTTAAGAAAAGAAGAAGAAAAAAAAAAAAAAATCCCGGCAGTATCCACCAACGCCTGCAGCAGATTATCCCGAGCGAGGCCCGGACCCGGACCCTCAAGAGGGGCATTCCCTGGAGGTCCAATAGCCTCATAGACATGGATGGCTCTACCTTGGAGATCCTTCACGCTCCACTGACCGTTCACTAACTTCGCTAGCGCGCGCGCACACACACACGCACACACACACACACACACACACACGCAGGCACACACAAACTCGGAGAGTATTAGACAGAATTTCGCGAGTATTGTTCCTTTCCTTTATACTACAATTAGATAAATACTATCTATCTATATACCAAGGGCTTATTTCCCCTATATGGGAGTTAGGCAATCAAGGTGCACACTCACTCCTACCCACTCCACTCTCATCCACCACACTTGTTTCCCTCTTATCTTAGCTCCTATTGGATGAAGGGTTATCCCTATCTCCCGCCTACCACCTGAATCAGAAGCAATGCAGCAAGACACAGCATATCCACAGCAGGGCCGCTTCACCTTGCGCCTCGTCCCCTCCTGAGGAAAATGGAGAATACGGGCAGAAATCCATGTCTATAAGAGAAAGAGAGAGAGAGAGAGAGAGAGAGAGAGAGAGAGAGAGAGGGAGAGAGAGAGAGAGAAATGGAGGGAGAGAGAGTGGGAGAGAGGGAGAGGGAGAGAGAGTGAGAGAGAGGGAGAGACAGAAAGAGAGAGTGGGAGAGAAAGAGTGAGAGTGAGAGAGGAGAAAGAGAGAGTGAGGGAGAGGGAACCCTGTTATTAGCGTTCATGAAGCCCCGAAATTATCTCACATTTATCCAGGATCAAACTCCTTGCCTGTCCTCTTCCAAGCAAATCTGGAAGCCCCTAACCCGTCAGCAAACGACCCATAAGCCCCCTCCCCCCCCATCCGCCTTCCCCTCCTCCTCCTCCTCCCTCTCTCGTCCAGCGCCTCCCATTCCACCCATCTCGAGAGGGAATTCAACCATTCTTGCCCCCATGATCGGAGCCCTCTTGCCTACGACCCTTCAGTCTCTTTTTTTTTTTTTTCTTCTTTCTTTCTTCTTCTTGGCCATGTACGTAACCAACAGAAACATTTGAAAAGAGAAAAAAAAAAGTGAAATAATAAAAGAAAAAGTAGAACAGAAAAAAAGAAATGGCAAAAAATATAAAAAAAACGAAAAGTAAAAGTACAGGAAAACCAAAGAACGGAAAGAAAAATACGAACTGGAAAACTTAAAGAAACTAAAAAAATAACAATAAAACCGTAACAAAGTCAAATAAAACAAAATAAAGCAAAATAAAATAGTTTCAGCAATCACCATTTGCAGAGGAGTGATTCCTCATTTCCACGACAGGAGAGGTGATCCTCACTTCACAAGACCTTCAAGGAATTCTCCTGATGGTTCGCGTGAATAGTCGACCTGGTTTATGCGCTTTGTGTGATTTTGCGCGTCCTGCACTCGCGACAGTATATACTGTATATACAAATGTACGTGTAAATACCTATATACTTGTGTACATACTGCATACATATGTACACTTACACGTGTAAATAAATATATACTTATGTTTGTATATATATCCACACATACTGTATACGTGTAAATATCTACTGAAATATGTGTACATATTGTATATATGTGCACATATGTGAATACCTACATACCTGTATGTACATATTGTATATTACTATATACATATGTACATTTTCTACATACTACATACGAATAATACTGTATATGGACAGGGGGCTCTAATGATATTGACACGTTATTGTCATCAAACATCTTGAATCTATATATTTTTGTTTTGAGTGAATAAACCATAGTTCCTTTGCCCCCTTATGAACGGAGACCTATGGTAACAACAGGCTTACTCAACACTTTGTAAAAGACAGGAAACATTACCGTCAAAGATGAATTAAAAGAAAGGACAAAGATGAAGGGAAAAGAAGATTAACACGGATCTACACCAGAAGGAAATGTAACTCTGTCT
>NC_134790.1:23572139-23577139 GCF_046742065.1 Oratosquilla oratoria
GTTTGTTGAAGACTCATAACATTGTTCTTGGGTAATGCTTCCGGAGTACTTGGAGATAATCGTTCCAGTCCAACGCATCTGCTGCCTCGTTAACGGCCGTAAGATCTCCCTTCTACCACCTGCTCTCTTCATCACTGCTGATAGCACCGTCAAGGGATCTCTTTACCCACATCCTCCCATCCATGTGTGTGTGTGTGTGTGTGTGTGTGTGTGTGTATGTGTGTGTGTGTGCGCGCGCGCCTGTAGGTGTGTTCAAGTGTATGTGTGTCTACATTCTTTATATATTGAGTCCTTCACGTGACAGGGTAATGCAAATGTGATGATTTTCCTGGTCATCTTTAAGAACTATATACTCAGATGTATCATTTCCAGATATATACATATATATATACATATATATATATATATATATATATATATATATATTTTTTTTTTTTTTTTTTTTATCCCTAAAGGTAATGTTTCCTGTGTGCGTATGAACACGTAGGTATGTTTTTCAATACACTTCTTTTTTCCGTGGTATAGTAGATGTAATGGTTTCCACGAACACACATCTCAATCATATCCGCCACCACTCCCATCATTGCCACCTTCACCACAACTATCATCACCAGTAACATCCTCTCTCTCTTTCTCGTCATCACCAATGCATACACCTCTTTATTGCCATCACCAACATCATAAACCTATCAACACTAACCCCAATCAACATCACTTTCACCTTAAATATCACCAACAACCAATGGAATCATTACTGTCACAGAAACGACTACCCCACCATCACTACCGGAGGCCACTCTCCATCACTCATTCCTAAGAAGATTTTCCACCTCCCCCACGCCCCCAAAGTTCGAAAATAAAAAATTGCATTTTCTGCTTCCCACTCGTCCTCCATCACCACGCTGCTTCCAAGCACTTGAAGTGCTGTCATCAACAATTACACCATCCTTTCTATATAGAACGAGCAGCTCATTATCATGCAACACTTTTCGGAGAGCTTACGGTAATTACGAAATTAATTTTTAAAAATGAGAGGGAGGTAAAGATGAAAAAAAAGAAAAAGGAGAAGAGAAAGAAGAAGAAGAGGAGGAAGAAGAGGAAGAAGAAGAGAAAGGAGAAGAGAAAGAAGAAGAAGAAGAGGAAGAAGAAGCAGAGAAACAAGAAGCAGAGAAAGAAGAAAAAAGAAGAGAAAGAAGAAGAGAAAGAAGAGGAAGAAGAGAGAGAAGAAGAGAAAGAAGAAGAGAAAGAAGAAGAGGAAGAGGGGGAAGAGGAAGAAAAAGAAGAAAAAGAAGAAAAAGAAAGAAGAGGAAAAAAGAAAGAAGAAGAAGAAGAAGAAGAAAAAGAAGCAAAAAAAGGAAAAGGACGAAAAAAAAAGAATGTAAAGTTTCCAGGGGAACGGCGGCGGAAGAGGAAAACGAGCTCATTCCCAGCAGAAGTGTCCAGGGAACTGGGAGAGAGATGACCCTAGAGGCAGAGGGCCAAAAAAAGACACCGCAGATGGCCACAGAGGGCCACGCACCGAAAGCCTGTGGCAATGAATGTGTGTACCTGACGATTCTATTCAGCGTTGAGTTGGTCTTATTCAGGAGACTAAAGAACAGCAATGTATAAATCTCGAATACGTGACGAAAGGCTGGCTGAGAGCTCCTGGCCAAAGGAAAGGAGAACAGAGGTGATATAGAAGACAAGAAACAAAAATAAAAACAATTCCAAAACTAAGAGTACAGAAGGGAAACAGAAGGTACAAAGAGAGAGAGAGAGAGAGACAGAGAGAGAGAGAGAGAGAGAGAGAGAGAGAGAGAGAGAGAGAGAGAGAGAGAGGGGAGGGAGAGAGACAGACAGAAAGAAAGAGAGAGAGAGAGAGAAAGAGAGAGATAGAGAGAGAGAGAGAGAGAGAGAGAGAGAGAGAGAGAGAGAGAGAGAGAGAGAGAGACCACAGTTGGGTTCAAATCGCAAGGGGGAAAATCAAAGTCGATAAAATTAAGGTAAGATTTTAGGGATGAAATTTTTTTGGGAAGAAAGAGAGGCGAGGTGATAAAAGGAAGTGAGGAAGGAAAAGAGGAATAAAGGCATCAGAAGGTATTGCAGCTCTTTTTTTTCCCAATTCCATTTTCTTTCCCGTTCTCTACATACTCCGTTTTCTTTTCATTCTCTTCTTTATTTCTGACATTTCCCTCCAGTCCCTTGTTCCACACCCTGCTTTCATAAATATAAATAAATAAAAATAGTATTAAATAAAATAAAGAAATGAATAAAGCAAATAAATACAATAAAATACAGTCAAACATATAAACAAAAATAAGTTAGATTCTGAACAAATAAAGCAACATTACAGCTTATGGATGGGGATGATAGGTGGTAATGGACATGGAGCTGCCAAGTGTAGGCCTTATGGTCTCTTGCAGTCTCCTTCATTCTTATGTTCTTAACATTCTTTCTCACTCCTTTCTCTCCCTCTCCCTTTCTCTCTCTCCCATTCCTTCTGAAATGAATATATGAATACGAAATGAATAAATAAATAAATAAAATCAAGAAAAATAAGATATATAAAAATAAGTCAGATCACCTTTTGAAAAAGAAATACCAACAGTTTCTCTTTCACTCTCTCTCACACACACACACACACACACACACATACGCACACTCATTCTCTCTCTGAAATGAATATATGAATACGAAATAAATAAATAAATAAACAGAATCAAGTTAAATAAGATAAATATATAAAAATAAGTCAGATCCCGTTTTGAAAAAAGAAATGCCAACAGTTTCTCTGTTACGCTCTCTCTCTCTCTCCGCGTTATTACAAGGACCAAAAATTTAGAACTTTCCTCTTCCGCCTGTTGCTTCGTTCGCACGTTAACTTCAGCTCGACTTTAATACTGCGACTACTTCCTCCTCCTCCTCCTCTCCTTCCTTCTCCTCCTCCTCCTCCTCCCTCATTTTATTGCAGGTCTTCAGTTGAAGAATATTTTCTATCAATCTTATATTTCAAAATATACGTATATATAAATGTATATATATGCATACATGTTTAAACTTATGTATACAGGTTAGAATCGCCAATGACAACGATGTCAATCAAATAATTCCGACAGTTGTCCCCGGACTCGAACCCAGGACTTGCGCCGTGGCAGGTCTGTGCTTCTATACAGTATGTACGTATTTACATATATAATGTATGTACAGTATGCATGAACATATAGACGTGTGCACGCAAATACTCGTATGTACATATATACATAGTGCAGTAATTCATAAACACACGTGAAAATAATTTGCATAAAAACCACTGGGAAATAAGAAACTTAGTCCGAACGTTTTCGTCTATTTAAGACATCTTCAGGGAATACACTGACAAAGACAGATGCATATATACATAATGGATAAGACAAGGTAGGGAGCACGAGTAGATATTCCATTAACAGGTCGAGAAAATATTTCCTTGTATGGATATTTGATCACTCAAGACACTACTTTATCACTAAGAAAATAGTAGAATATTCTACAACTCCAAGTGCGATGGTAGCGTCTTGTGTGATCAAATGTCCATACGTGGAAATCTTTTCTCGAGCTGTTAATGGAGTATCTTGTGTGAACTACCCATGTTCCATGTCTTGTCTTATCCATTATGTGTATGTATCCATCTATGTCTTTGTCACCGCATTCCCTAAAGATGTCTTAAATAGAAGAAAACGTTTGGATTAAGTTTTTTTTTATTTCCCAATGTTTTTTTCTGAAAAACATATGTATACATGTCAACATAGTATATAGACGTATACATACATAATATATATATATACAATATATATTATATATATATATATATTATATATATATATGTATACGTATGTATATGCATATATACATATCAGGATTATAAAGGAAGAGCATGCCGACAGAGGATCATTTGGTCTATACCTAGATCGGATGTAAAAAAATATATAATAAAAAATAAAAAATAAAAAAGTATAAATAGATCATTAAAATAAATAGATAACGATAAAAAATAAACAAACAGGTAAATAATAAATAATAATAAATAAACAGATCAATAACAATAATTTATGATAATAAACAAATACATAATAAAAACAAACAGGTAAATAATAAAAAATATGATAAAATAAAATAAATGGCAGGTATTACAACATATTGCTTAGCTTTTTATCTAAATGAATCTTAAAATTTCGAACTGTACTACATTACACTCCCTCTACAGGAAGCTTATTCCATTCATTTTCTGCACAGTTGGCGAAGTGGTTTCACCCACTTCCACATTAAATCTATTTCCTGGCAGTTTAAGACCATTATTTCTTGTCGGATTCGCGTTCGATGTAAAAATATCGTTACTTTTTTATGTTGTCAATTCCCTTTAAGATCTTAAAGACCTGTATGAAATCACCCCCGAGTCTACGCTTTTCTAGGGAAAATAGATTCATATGTTTAAGTCGTATGATTTATTTCTGATATTTGGAATCAGTTTCATGGCTCGCCATTGTACGTTTTCCAGTCTGTAAAGGTCTTTAAATATATTCTGTGACCATACGGAAACAGCATATTCGAAATGCGGACGAACTAACGATTTATATAGCTTGTTAATGACTGATGGACTTGGAAAAAAAATCGTGCAATCAGTCCTAGAATCTATACACACACACACACACACACACATTATACAGTATATATATATATATATATATATATATATATATATATATATATATATATATATATATATATATATAGAGATATATATATATATATATATATATATACACACCTATATATCACTGGTGACAAATGTAGTAACACATTTGTAAACCATAACTAACACCACAGTGGGAAGAAAAGAAAGAGCCGAACACGAGGTATATATATTTCGACTGCTAAATGCAATCCTCTTCAGTAGTACAAAGTGGGAGGAAGGAGTACGAGTAAATACCACTATCCTCATTCTCTGGTGACCTGAGGATGACGTGAGGCCGGGTCAGAGGGAG
>NC_134790.1:23579639-23594639 GCF_046742065.1 Oratosquilla oratoria
ATAATAATAATAATAATAATAAGAAATAAATAAATAATTAAATAGATAAAAAATAATAATAATAATAATTTTTATAAAATTTATCACATATCCGTCTTACCACTAAAACCTAATTCATGTAACCCCTACCTTCCTAAACCCACACTGTTCCTCGCCAATTACTCCCTATGTTCCTCTACTAATACTCTCAATTAAAATCCTCCAATAAGCCTTCTCATCTACACTCAACAAACTGATCCCTCTGAGACTACTACACCTACATTTTTTCCCTTTTCCGGCACACTATCCTCCCTTAGACAAACATTAAACATCCTCACCAGCCAATCCACTATAAATGTACTTCCCTTCTTCAGACACTCCGCATGACACCCATCTAACCCAGGTGCCTTGCCTGCTCTCATCATTTTAATAACTACTTGACCTCATATTTTCATATTTTTCATCCATTTTTCTCATCCAACACTGTTATTTTCTTAGCGCCTCCCACTGCTACCACCATTACTTCCCTATCATTCTCCACATTTAGCAGCTCCCTAAAATACTCTGCCCATCTTCCTCTTACCCCCGCCTGTTTATCTGCTTCTTTTACCTTTTTTTCTCTACATGATTTGCCTTCCCTTCCTCTCTTAACTTCCTTCTAAAACATAATTTTATTTCTTTCAAAATATCTCTCATTCTCCTTCCCCATTTCACATCTGTCCTCCTTTTTACCCCCTTTATCGTATGTTTTGCTTCTCTTCTTTTTTCTTTGTACCTCTCATATGTTTCTCTCGCCCTACAGTGCAACCGATCCTTGAATGCTCGCTTCTTCTCTTCTACTACCATCTTCACTTCATCATCCCACCACTCACAACCCTTCCTTCTATTCCTTCCCATCCTCCTTGTTCCACTCTCTATCTTTGCACACCTTGCTACTCCCTCCTTGAAACACCCCCATTCCTCATCTACCTCTATTCTATTATTCACCAACTCCCACACTTCCCTCAGTTTTTCTTGTACTCATGCGCCTTTTCCTTCTCATTTAGGCAGCTTACTCTAAGCACCTCCTTAACTTCTCTCCTTTTCCTCTTTTTCCATCTATCCTCCATTCTCAACTTGCCTTCCACCAAAAAATTACCTGATATTCCCCACTCTCTCCCCTAGCAACATGGTCATCCAAAACTCTTCCTACTCTTCTGGATACCACTACATATCCATTAAAACCTTATCAACCACCCTTCCATGCACCACCTTTTCCCATGTGTACTTATGCTTATATTTTCTCCTAAACACTGTCTTAGCTATCACCAACTCTCTAAACACATCTCCACCATACATTCTCCACAACAATTTATACCTGGCACTCCACACTTCCCAACCACTCCGTCTATTGGTTCATCCCCTACTCTAGCATTAAGATCTCCCAATAACACTACACTGACATTTCTCCCAAAACTCTACATTCATCAATCTATCCAAGAAAAAAAATCTACACTTTTCTCACTACCAGGCCCATATGCACTTACAAAGGCCCATATCTCTCTTTCCAGTTTCACCTTTATCCACATCAACCTTGAAGAAACCTCCTTCCACTCCACTACACGTTTATCTATCTCTTTACTTACTAGCCACCCCTTCCCTTCCTCGTCCTCTTCTCACTTCCGACACCCTCCCCACTACACTCCCAAACTCAAACTCACCATTTCCTTTCAACTTGGTTTCTCTCAATGCCAACACATCCATCTTCCTTTTCACAAACATATTGCCTATATCTTCCCTTTTGCTCTCATCTGCACCACACCCACGCACATTAAAAGACCCAAAACCTTAGGGTTCTGGTTAGAAAACTCCTTCCAGACCCTCTTATGCCTTGACTTCTTGTAGGAATTTGCCTCTTAGGGCTACAAAGAATAGGATGCCTAGTCCCATCCTCCGTACCGTTTTAGATGACTTATACGACCCGAGTGGGAAAACTCTGGCAGTATTCTTTCCTCCCCTACCACAGGGGTGGGCGGAGAAAAAAAAAATATATATATATATATACATGTATATATATATACATATCTAAGTATATATATTCAGAGAAGTTATACAGGACAGCATGAAGAATGAGGGGCAGCATAACGGGGGGACAGTCGTAGTACAAAAGTATGTGTGGCCCTGGTCCGCAGGGGCGCCCCATATAGACCCTATAGTATCAAATGCATGCAAATGGGCAGATTGTTTTCGTACAATAACATGCATCCAATACCTCAGACGGGGTAATATCAATAAATAATTATAGAAATAATAAAACGAAATATGCAAAGACAACAACAGACAAAAAAGCCACTCCATTATAATATAAATTCAAAAAATAAATAAAATTTAAATAGAAATAGATAAATAAACGAATACATACATAAATAAATAACAGAATTATTATTTACTCTTCTCCAAATGACACTATAAAACTACAAACAATAGAATATTGTTAGTGTGAAGAGAGAGAGAGAGAGAGAGAGAGAGAGAGAGAGAGAGAGAGAGAGAGAGAGAGAGAGAGAGAGAGAGAAAGAGAGGAATGCGCAGTTAAGGTCACTACAAAAGGGAGCCACTGGGCTCCTGTGACGTCATCCCCACAGCGCCTCTGCAAGGAAATCTTCCCGTCGGAGGAGATCGACAGGACCGAATGATGGACGAGAGACTTCGCGGGAGAGTCTGTACTTCGGTCCTGGATGACTGGCACTCGCTTAAAACTTTGACAATTTTTATAAAGTTTCCAGTCTCGCAAACACCTTGTGTATCTTCGCATTTTTGGGTGATGTTTACATTATATTATACATACATACAAATATATATAATATATATATATATATATATATATATATATATATATGTATATATATATATATACACACAATAATAATGGGAATAACAATAAGTAAATCAATAGAATAAAAAAGATAGTAAAAGGAATAGATAATACACAACAGGATTAATTTAAATACAATAATAATATGAATTACTAAAATAAAGCAAAACACTATAATGAATACATAACTAATAAATTGATTAAATCAAATACACGAAAAATAAAAAATAAGATAAAAACAAAGTAATAAATAAAAAATAAAATAAAACATTATAAAAAAGAAAGAGCTGAACCAGAAAACGAACGCCTCAGGTCAGCTCTAAACTGTCCCTAAAAGCCGAGGCCCACACACCAGTCGTCACCTTTGCCCTAAGTGCTCCGAATTTAGATAATGGAGTGAAGGACAAGGGCAAGAATTAGTTTACCAATAGTGGTTAATGAATGGAATAGACTAAGTAACCATGTACTGAGCGCTGAAACAATTGGCTGTTTTAAGAGAAGATTAGATAACTTTATGGATACAGATGACTGGTGGTACGAGACATGAAACTACCTTGTGTTGGACTTATGGTCTCTTGCAGTCTCCGGAGATAGATCCTGACTGCTTTCACTACACAGTTCCACGAGGATGGAGGTCGTTTTATACACACACACAGTGTATATATATATATATATATATATATATATATATATATATATATATATATATATATATATATTCTTAAAATTACTGAGAGTTGGATTTAAGACCTTGAAAATAGAACAGGTTAGGTGTTTTTCCTTTTAGCTGCACCCTGTAGGAGGCTACAGAGTCAGTCATGAAGTTCATTACATTTCTGCAGGCGCACAGCCACAAAAGAACTTACAGTGTAAGGACAACATCCCGTGGATCTCTTTAAGCGACCAGCGACATCATGACCAGGGCTGTGGAGTCGGAGTCGGAAGCAATTACGGTCACTGGAGTCGGAGTCGGAAGCAATTACGGTGTCATTGGAGTCGGAGTCAGAGTCGGTAAAAATATACTGCCTCCAACTCCAGTTAAATTTACACTTTATAATGCCTTTGTTTAGTCTGTAGAGTTATGCAGTGCACACTCCTTATAAGTAGATTATATATAAAAATATATATATACTGTATATATATAAAATTAATAAATCTCATCGTCTTACCTTTGGGGTCATTCCACTAAACGTCCTTGTGCAACGCTGGCTTTAAAATTCATACATAGAGCGATAAACATCCAAAGTATTACTTGAATGAATTAGATAAACACCTCCATTTTACACCTTCTGTTGACACACAGTCACGGGAGCTGTAATATTCCTGTCAAGTTCCATATGCGTCGTTTCCATCACTCCATCAGTTTGGTGGTTTCTCCCACTGCTGTGTTGCCAAACAGTAGGATAATTATTATTTCAACTGTAGACTAACGCAATAATACTATCTCTTCTCTCCTTTCCCTTTCTTTGTCTCCTCTATACTTTTTAACGTTAAATTATTGAAATAAGGATATTTAAAGTTGAAAAAAGTTTCACGTTTCAAACATGTTCAGCTGTATCTTGTATTGTACTCGTATCGATAAGATCGGTTCCAGAACCAGAGTAATATCCATCGCAATAATCGCATAGCAGTACCAGTATGTAGTTAAATCAAGAGGTACATTATAGAATCTTTATTTTACTGAATTTTCTTTAATATCCTTTCAAAAAATGTCTACTTCAGTAATGAAGTATTAATAAAGAGGTCAAACATAGGAAAGCCACACTATAACATGTATCTTTATTCTTTGATATAAACCAGTTATAATGATAAAGTTTTCTCAAAATTGGAGCGTATGTGTGCTGTATAGGCTTTATAAAATATGTAGGACATAATCAGTTAATTACATGAACAGGAGTCGGAGTCGGAGGTGCCAAAAACAGAGGAGTCGGAGTCGGAGTCGGTGGTGCCAAAAATAGAGGAGTCGGAGTCGGAGGTTTTGTGTTCCGACTCCACAGCCCTCATCATGACCATCAGTTCGCTGTACTACCAAATAAGCTACTGGAAAAACTTGTGTTCTAATTTATGATAAATCAAGAAAAATATGGTGGGTTCTAGTAGACAAAAACGTGTCGTGGCCCCTTACACAAAAAGGAAAAATAGATAAAGGAAAAAGAATTTTCGCTGGTCGAGGGTGTTTGAACGTCTCTAATTGCGGCGAAGGTCGAAGTGACAGCAGTTCGAACCTTGCCGCCAACGAGTTGGACCAAGGGCATGGTTCATAAATTCCACGCTACACAGCCCTCTGTAAGGGGCACCATCATAGTCTCCTGATAGGAGGAATTCGTGAAGTTAAACTGAATCAAATATAAATTCAAACAGCAATAAACAAGACGGCCAAAAGTCAGACATAAAAATAGACTTAATAAATCTGATCAGCCAACACGAGCGGAAAGAAGGGAGAAAGGTAATACAACAGTAGTGCTCAGAACAATGAAACGAGTAGGCATAATCGACAAAGGAGACCTGCTATTGAGATACAAGAAAATTCTGAGGACATGAAAAGGAAAAGAAAAAGAAAAGACAAGTCTTTAGAAGGATATCAAGAAATACAGTTTTCCATACGGATGCACCAATTCGCGTGAAAAATGGGAAAGAAGAACCAGTACAGTCAGATAACAAAAGCGAATTAAAAGTTAAGTATGAGCAATGGAAGAAGAAAAACGGGACGACTATAACTTTCATACTCTATTCTACAATGAAGTACAAATACGAAAATACTCAAGCGTACGCACGCACAGACACACACGCGCGAACACACCATTTTTTTTTTTATCGAGAATAATGTCAGAGAACGAGAAAGCGATGACCTAATAAAGGCATGGGAGGGGAAGGAAGGGGAGGTGAGTGGAGGTGGAAAGGGGAGGGGGAGGGGAGTGAGAAAGGAGGCGAGGTGAGAAGGAAGGAGAGTTGAAGTGGGTGGAGGTGGGAGGAGTGGGGAGTTGGGTGAAATTGGGAGAGGAGGGAAGAGAAGGGGTGAGAGGGGTGGGAGAAGTGAAGAGGAGGAGCAGGAGGAGGAGCAAGAGGAGGAGCAGGAGGAGAGGAGGAGGAGGAGAAGGATGAAAGGAGGAGGAGAGGAGGAGGAGGAGGAGAAGAAGGAGAAGGAGGAGAAAGAGGAGGAGTAGAAGTAGGAGGAAGAGAAGGAGTAGAAGTAGGAGGAAGAGAAGGAGGAAGAGAAGGAGGAAGAGAAGGAGGAGGAGGAGGAGGAGGAGGAGGAGGAGGAGGAGAAGAAGAAGAAGGAGGAGAAGAAGAAGAAGAAGAAGAAGAAGAAGGAGGAGAAGAAGAAGAAGGAGGAGGAGAAGAAGAAGAAGGAGGAGGAGAAGAAGAAGAAGAAGAAGAAGGAGGAGGAGAAGAAGAAGAAGGAGGAGGAGAAGAAGAAGGAGGAGGAGAAGAAGAAGGAGGAGGAGGAGAAGAAGGAGGAGGAGGAGGAGGAGGAGGATGGGGGGGGGGCAAACTTTGGACGAACCCGAAACTTGTGGGCCCTGATTCCCAAACCTTCACTTCTTCTTTTCGCGGCGCCAAAGGAGACTCAGGTGGAGTCCACACTTCACGCCTTGATTTGTTCCTTCCTTTCTTCTTTTTCCTCTTTTTATTCTTATTCATTTTTATCTTTTACGCCTCTCCTTTATTTTTAGGCTGAAATCAGTCTGTTTAAGCTTCGTAAACGCGGTGGACTCCTGTCCTTTTCTACGCTTAGTCAGAGATGTTCTAAAATCGAGATGAATCGTCTTGGAGTCACATGACGAAACGTGCTGGTGGAAAACCAAACGCATTATCATTATCTATACACACCACAAGGCCTCTTTCATCTAAAAAAATTACCAACCCACCGTTCACCCATCTCACGCCATTTGTTGTTTTCCCTTTTTGTCTTGGCTCCTTGTGAAGGGTCATCCCTGACTCCCGGCCACTGCCTGAGTCAGACACAATGCAGCAAGAGACAGTGTAATTCTATACATTAACATAAAACTTTTTGGTAGGGGACAGTTCTATAATAGATAAAGGTGTCGAGCATATATGTATGTACACCACTTAACATATGTCGTTTACAAGTCGCAGAGAAGAACTCTGTTCAAAAATGATGTGGTGGAGGTGTCAAAAAGCCCCAGGGGAAACAACTGACACACACACACACACACAAAAATTGTCCACCAGAACTGGTGTGCCAGCTTGCAATGCTGTGATGCTCATCAAACTTGGGCGGGGACTGAACTCAGGCAGCGTAATTAGCAGTCAAGCCTATGGGACAGCCTCCAGCAAATAAATATGCACAACCAACTGATTAAAAAAAATTAGGACACGTTTTTATGTCTACTGTGATATCTTTTAAAATATAAGTCACCTTTTGTCTTATAAAAGTTCTTTCTCCTCTGCTCCATCTTTGGGTCGCTTCACGTTTTAAGCGACATGACGTCACTGTCTGACCATGGTCTCGCCTGTCGACCGAACTTGCGCCCTCAATAAAAACAAACCGACCGAATAAACAAGATTAAAAATAAATAAAGAAGTAACTAAATAAAGAAATAAAAAATTATTTTTGTAACCCGATTTGATCTAATGTGGCGGGAAAATTAGTCTCGTTTTCTAGAGGGAGTTTTATGCATATCACTTCTCCCATTTGAGGCCGAGGAATATGGCGGAGATGAATAAAACAGCCTCGTTGCAGCCGGAAAAAAGCCTACCTCGTGGGAGGAAATAGGTAAGTGGCCTTCATCTTGTGGTCCAAGGGACCCCTAGTGGGCCTAAATGGACCACAAACTAAAAACTAGTGGTAGGTAGTGGATGCAAAGAGATTTGATTTAGTGTTTACAGTAGTCTTCTCCAGGAGGCTAAAGAACAGTAATTCATAAGTGCCAGGTACGTGATGAAAGACTGATATCATTTGAATAAACATGTCTGGTGGCAGTCAGACGACAAGGAAACGTGCCACCAAAGAACAGTAATGCATAAGTGCCGGGTACGTGATGAAAGACTGATATCATTTGAGTAATCATGTCTGGTGGGAATCAGACAAGGAAACATGCCCCATAACCCAACCCGGCAGAGAAAACATCAATCAAGCTAAGCTACAGCCATTTCCAGAATATTGCCATTCAAAGAAGTACTATTATATATCAAAAAGTGACGAGGGGACGATATCAAAAACTAAAAAGAAAGAAAGAAAAAAAATCCTAAACTAGTCCCGATACTGCTATAAACTTCCGATTTCGGACTCGTACGGAATCGGAACTCTAGAGTAGTATCGGGACTCGTAGCATTGGAATCGTTAATATTTTTGTTATTGTCCCATCTATAGGTGCTTGACACGTACTACACCTCTCGCCGATTCGATTTTCAACCTCAGTTACATCTTATTTTTTCAACCGCATACACTCATTCGGTCTTCTCTTTGTTTATGAAATGTTTCGTTCCACATTTCCTGGCCTTTTCTCCTCTGCTTTTGCACTTCTTCCGTCCTTTTCTCGTATATTTTCTGACTCAACTTACGCCCTGCTTATTTCTTTGTTTAGATTTTCCTGTGCTCTCTCTCTCTCTCCTACCTGCTTGTCAACCGAATTTTTGGATATACCTGCACAGCCACCTGTTTATCAACTATATATATTCTATCATTCTATTCGTTTATTCATTTGTCTCTCCACCTACCTACCTACCTACCAGCCCAGCCAACTTTCTATCAACTATATATATTCTATCCGTTCATTCATTTATCTATCATGTCTATCCACCGGCCTGGCCACATCCTGACCTCTCACTCCCTCCCTCCACTCCTCTCTCTCTCCCTTCCTTTCTCCTCCCTCCTTCTCTTCTTCTCCCTCTCCCCTTCTTCCCTCCCTTCCTCTCTCCTCCTTCCTCCCTCCCTCTCTCCCACCATTCGTACCTCTTTCTCTCCCTCACTTGCTCTCTCCCCCTTCCTACCTCCTTCTTTCCCTCACTTGCTCTCTCCCCCTTCCTACCTCCTTCCCTCACTCATTTCCTCTCTCCGCCTTTCATACCTCCCTCTCTCCCCCTTCATACCTCCCTCTATCCCTCCCTTCTTCACTCTCCCCTTCCTACCTCCCTCCCTCCCCCACTTCCTCTATCCCCCCTTCCTCTCTCCTTCCTTCCTACCTCCCTCTCTTCCTCTCCCGTCCTCCTTCGTTCTGCTTCAGTTCTCATTCCTTCCCTGCCCTGAATCTTTCGTCGTCATATCTGTCCCTTCCATCTGTGTCAACAGCTGCCCCGGCGAGTCATTTCTCCTCTTGAATGGGCTCTCAAGGTTAAAAGAAGAAAAAATAAAATAAAGGAACTCCAACAAATCTACGCACGAGCGACTTGCTCGAGAACATCTCCCTTTTTTTCTATACGTGTCCAATAAATGTCTACCAATTTTCTCTTCAGCTTGGGAGACAACAGATTCTCTCTCTCTCTCTCTCTCTCTCTTTCTCTCACTCTCTCTCCCCTGGACAGGATCTGGGTCCTCCACTACCCTGAGTGATCCATCATCAATCAGATCGGCTTACGCTCGAAGTCGTCCTCTCGCCGTTGTTTTCCTTGAGAATTCATTCCCGGGTCCTTTCGTCCATACACAGTAATCCTTGACCACTTCGTGATTCTGCCAGACGGGCGTCAGAGAGAACAGTCTCCCTACCAGTCCTCTTCAAATCCTTCGCCTCTATCTGGGGTTGACAATCGACCTCCGGACTAAGCCGGCGACTGATCCCCTCCACCTCCTCCTCCTTCTTTTCCTCAACCCTACTCTCCGACTCTCTTTCTCCTTGCCTCCCTCCTCACTTCCTCATTCCTCTCTCGCTCTTTCTCCTTCCCTCCCACTCTCACACCCTCATTCCTTTCTCGTTCTCTCTCTCTCTATCTCCTTCCCTCCCTCTATCTCGCTCTTTCTCTCTCTATCCCTTTCCCTCTCTCTCTCTCTCTCTCACTCCCTCATTCCTCTTTCTCACTCTATCTCCTTCCCTCCCTCGCTCACTCCCTCATCACTCTCTCTCCCTCTCCTGTCCTCATTTCACACCCTTTCTCAATCCCTCACTTCTCTCACCCCTCTTCTCTCTCCCTAGTTTCTTCCCCTTTCTCTCCCTCTTTGTAAATTTGTATGTGTGTGGGGGGGTGTATACGTGTTTGTGTGCGTGTGTGTGTATATGTGTATGTGTGTGTGTGCGCGTGTGTGCATATATGTGTGTATGTGTGTGTGCGCGTGTGTGCATATGTGTGTATGTGTGCGCACACGTGTGCATATGTGTATGAGTGTGCGCGCGCGTGTGCATATATGTGTATGTGCGCGCGCGTGTGTGTATGTGTGTGTGTATGTGTGTGTGTGTGTGTGTGTGTGTGTATGTGCGTGTGTATGTGTGTGTGCGTGTGTATGTGTGCGTGTGTGTGCGTGTGTGTGTATGTGTGTGTGTGTGTGTGTGTGTGTGTGTGTGTGTGTGTGTGTGTGTGTGTGTGTGTGTGTGTGTGTTGAATTTGTCCTCCGTTTGGAGAGGAAGAAAGTAGTCCAGTTTCAGCACCACACGTACTCTAAATGGCCTCGATCCGTTTTCGACGTCCTCCAAATTACCTCATTCCGTTTTATATTTACCCTCACTCCGTTTTCTACGTCCTGCAAATGGCTTCGTTCCCCTTTTCTAGTATGTCTCGCATTTCTTTCTTTTTTTTTCTTTTTTAGGACAATCTCTCCACCCATTTCAAGCGTGACTTACGACTATTTCTTGTTCCTAACCGCTACAAAAAAGAAGAAAAAAGAAAGAAGAAAAAGGAAGAAGAAGAAGAAAAGGAAGAAGAAGACGAAGAAGGAAAAGAAGGAGGAGAAGTAGAAGGAGAAGGCGGAGGTGGTGGTGGAGGAGGAGGAGGAGGAGGAGGAGGAGGAGAAGGAGGAGGAGATGGAGAAGGAGAAGAAGAAGTAGGAGAAGAAGAAGATTCGAGTATAGGAGTACATTATCTCACTGGGTCCTTCGAGGAGGAGGAGGAGAACGAGGAGGAGGAGGAGACGAAAAAGGAGGCGCTATGCTGAGTCGTCGGAAATGTAGTGAGGTCGTAGCAGGAGATTGCGACATCGAAAGAGATACGACATGTCTTACGGGGAAGAAAATTATGAAATATTTGGTGAGAAAAATAAAAGACGAGGATGAGTGTTTCTGACATAGAAAACGAGATGAGGGGTTTAAGTCTTGGGGGGCTAAAAAGGTCCTAATAAGCGACTTAAAAGGAAATTTAGCAGAGTGTGAGAAAGAGAGAGACAGACAGAGAGAGGGGGAGAAGAGAGGAAAGATGAGGAAAATTAATATGCATAATAAAAGTAATACCTCCAAAACTCCCCTGAGAGGTGAGAGAGCGATAGAAGATAAATATAATAAAAATCATAAAAGTACTGCCTCCAGAATTCCTCTGAGAGGAGAGAGAGAAATGGGGAGGGAGGGAGGGAGGGAGAGATAGATAGATAGATAGAGAAAGTATTCGCCATACAGTCTCATCTCCATCCCTCTTGTGTAACAAAAAAACGCCTTTACTCCTTCAGCATCGAATTGGCACAAGAGGAGGAGCCTACGCCAGGAAGCGCTGAGTAGCTGCGGCCGATGCCATCACCTTTGCCCAATTACGCGCTTTAGGGACTGTTGGGGGCAAGTAATTAGCCATCACTGATGGCCATCGGAGAGAAGTGCGGGATTCGAACCCAAAACTAAGTCAATGCGAGACAAACACGCTTCCGATTACACAGAGTTGATTATGATAGCAAGCAGGCAGCCAGAATAAAAGTAAAAATGTGTCACCCGGTGGGGGAAGGGCTTAATCGAGATTGGCTTTTGCTCAGGCAGTAAACTCCACGACTTCAGAAAGTTTTTTTTTTCAGGAATGGGAGACATTCTGAACTCCTACCATCAATCTTCTCTCTCTCTCTCTCTCTCTCTCTCTCTCTCTCTCTCTCTCTCTCTCTAAGGTGTTGCAGACACCTCCGAGTCCCCAGGAACAATCTGTCCTTTCTCAACCGGCCGGCCCTATTCCCGCTCGGCCCAATCGGCTCTTAAGTCTTTGGGGAGGAAGACACTAAAGCTGAACCGAAGAATCAACAGGTGTCAAATGTGCGTAGAACAAGCTGAAGGGCTGAGACCGGGGCTGGGGGATTGTAAGGTGGGACTCGAGACACTTCAAGCTACAACTCTAGTCTGACCAGGTGACACTCCGACACCTCGTCTGACACTGGCACCAGTTCTGTTTATCTCCGTGGCACCCTCACCGTATCAACGGAGTTAAAGTCCAGATTTAACCTCGATTAACTTTTCGATTTAATCAACGTCGTGGCACCGTGGCACAAATTTAGGTTTATGAAGGAAATAGGCAAGAACTGGTTTACCAACAGAATGGTTAACGAATGGAATAGACTTAGTGACCATGTAGTGAGCGCTGAAACTATCGGTTGTTCTGAGTGAAGATAACTTTATGGATAGGAATGATAGGTGATATGGGACATGGGACTACCTGGTGTAGGCCATATGGTTTCTTGCAGTCTCCTACATTCTCATGTTCAATGAAATGACTCGTGACATTCTTCCTCTGGAGTGTCGCCCGGTTACTTTCCTGATCCCTGTGGCACCTCTCCGATAACGAAGCTAATTTAATTCCAGATTAAGTAATCATAGTTCTTCAAGATTAACTGTGGATTTATGTCCTCAAGGACAGTAATTCCTGTCTCAATTACGGACGCAACAGCCTGCCGAGTACAACGACGAGGAAAAAGATGAATTTTCTCTCGAAATTTGTTTATGCTGACCTGGAGCCAC
Organism: Oratosquilla oratoria; assembly: GCF_046742065.1. Classification (NCBI taxonomy): domain Eukaryota; kingdom Metazoa; phylum Arthropoda; class Malacostraca; order Stomatopoda; family Squillidae; genus Oratosquilla; species Oratosquilla oratoria. The sequence continues at coordinate 23,592,279 of NC_134790.1, forward strand.
AGAGTTGGCGATTTTTTTTTTTTTTTTTCAAACACATTTCCACCACAATTTAGCTTGGCGCTTGGAGTGTTTAATGTAAACATAGCAGTAGCAGATAGCATTTTGTAAACACGGACCCCCAGCAGATAGATTTTAGTATACACGTACTCGTAGCAAATAGCTTTTTGGTATCCACGGACCCGTAGCAGATAGCTTTTTGGGATACAGGTATCCCCAGCAGATAGATTTTAGTATACACGTACCGAAGAAGATAGCTTTTTGGTATACACGTTCAAGTGGCAAATAGTTTGAAATCCTTCAATCACAGTTTGATAAATTCTTATTGAGCTTTTTTATTTCAAATATTCCACCATAATAACTTTGTAACCATGTAGTGAGTTCTAAAACAATTGGTTATTTTCAGAGAAGATGAGATAATTGTACGAACTGGGACAACAGGTAGTAAGGGACATGGAACTGCCTGGTGGATGTCTCATGGTCTTTTGCTGTCTCTTCCATTCTTATGTTCTTAAACTCTGCGTCTCATTCTTAACCCTTAATGCGTTCTTCCAGAAGTTTATTTTCACCATCTTTTCCTAAGGTCTAAAGCTAAGTGGAAAGTCCGAGAGTAACTGACATAGTATCCAGCGTCTCGCTGGTATTCTAGAAAGTATTCTTAGAAGTATTCTATGGAGTATTCTATGGCCCCTCTGGAGTCATCCTATCCATCCGTTCACTCCAAAGGCATACTTTACGTTTGTTTGTTTGTTTGTTTTTTTTCTAAGGTCAGACTATCAATCGGCTATTTCAATAAACTGTTACCGATTTCTTAAGGACCAATTGATCTCTCAGTGTTTTCTTCTATCACAGTATTTCATTGTATAAACCTGAGCAAGGATAGAACCGCAGGTAAATTAAAGTCCATTAAAAGAACCTAAGTAAAAAGGTTTGGAAATCATATAAGGAATTGGATACCCCTTTTACCTTTTGATATGCGTGCATGTGGGTGGGGTGTGAGTGTGGGTGTGTGGATGTGTATTACGAGTATGTGCATCTATGTGCGTGTCTACATGTGTGTGTATGTGTGTGTGTGTGTGTGTGTGTGTGTGTGTGTGTGTGTGTGTGTTTCAAAGCTTATTTGATATGCCGTGCTTTAATGAAAACAATCATCATACCGGTATGTAATCTGTAGAGCTTCGTCCATTACTATTTCAAAAGCCTCGTAGCTCTCCTTTATCAGTTATCACGCCATACCTTCAAGTCTACAATAGTCCGTATCTCTGTTCTAATTTACACGAAAGTTCTCATATATTCAAGTTAACAGTCCCTTTAACCACGTCATCTTCATTCAATTTTCCTCATTTCACCGCGGCACACTCTCAATGTGCTACCGCGTATTCAGACAGCTTCATTTTCAAACCATCTCGCTGTCTGTCTTCTGTCTTTTCCGAAATGCCCGTTTCCATTAGTCCTGTCACATTTCATTAAACATACGGACGCCCGAAGGCGTTACAGACAAACATCCATTACGAATAAATCAGGTCAATGACTTTTACCAGAGGAAGTTTTGTAAATCCTAAACAGGAATATTAGGAATTACTATATATAGATGCGTATCTATATTTGTACCTGTAAGACAAAGGGTTTTTCAAAAGATGAAATAAATCCGTCTGGCGTTACCAAAACACCAAATAACTAAAATGACTAATCGGGTTGGAAGGATTAAGTTTATACATGTACAGCTGAAAGCAACAACACAATGATCTATTCCATCCTTAACTTAAATATGCACTAGACACACACACACGTATATATATATATATATATATATATATATATATATATATATATATATATATATATATATATCCAGGTATACCAGTATATACTGTATTGGCTGCATGTTATTGTGGCAAAGTAGCATGCACCTGATACTTTAGGGTCTATATGGGGCGCCCCTACGGACCAAAACCACACATAATTTTATCTTTTATAGAGAAATTATGACACTTTTATTATACTGCGACTGTCTCTCCGTTATGCTGTCCCCCCACCCTTTGTTACTGTCCTGTACCATTTCTCTGAATATTCATTTCCTTTTTTCGCCTAAGCCTGTGGTGGGGGAAAAGAAGGCTGCCACCAAGTCTTCCCACTTCAGTCGTACGAGGCGACAAAAAACGGGACGGGGATAGGACTAGGAATCGTGCTACCTGTAGCCCCAAAGGGGACATTCCTGAAAAAAAAAAAAAAAAGTAAAGGTAGGAAAGGGTCTTGGATAATCCCTTCAATCTCAGTCCCAAAACGACGCTTCAATCATTATCCACAGCGAGACCACTGAATGGAAAAGAAAAAATCTATCCACTATCAATGCTGACCAAACTG
>NC_134790.1:23599639-23612139 GCF_046742065.1 Oratosquilla oratoria
AAGAATACCACCATAAGAATCTTACGGTGGTATTCTTAAAATAATTCTTTCCGTATATAAATCTTTCCCTTCCAAAGATATATATTTTTTTTCCTTTCTTTCTTTCCTTTTAGAATACCACCATAAGCCTTCCCGAAGTAAACTAATTTCTGGCGACCAGCGGTAAGGTCATCGAAGTTCTGGTCTGGATTGTTCCATAAGAAGGTCGAGGTAGCCTCAAAGAAATTAATCCTTACTATAGACCTCTACGTGAAGGGTGTTTTATAAAACAAAGTTAAAATAGGGAAATAGGGAAGTAAATAGGAGTGCTATCGACTCTCTTACAGGGTTACCGTCATGATCTCGAGTTTTGCAAAACTCTCAACGTATTAAAAAAAAAAAAAAATCTGTTTGAAAAGATGCATCATCTTGCATTCCAATTAGAGGCAAAAAGGGAAGTTCCTCCCTCTCGGGGAAAAAAATCACAAGAAAATGAAGCGCATAATGACGCCATTTTACCTCTGATACGTAGGTTATTTTTTCTGTTGTTTCGGTTCACAATTTTGGGCACATTGTTTAGAGCGGATTTGATTTGATTTTACTTTATTATTCTTATTAAATAATTAGTCTATCTTTACGTATCAATTTACTTATTTTATTCTATTATCTATTTATCTACATTTTTTTTTCTGAGTGGAGTATAGCCTAATTAATTAATAAGTAGAATAAGGTGGTGAATTTCTAGAGACAAAAATGGGCATTTCTGTGCCAACCTTGAAACGCCAAGAATGATTCTGTTTGCCTCGTTGGCGTACGCAATCACCCTGGCGGTGGTTTGTGCTCTCCGAGTACTTCGTTATTTAGTCGAGAGATAATTCAAACATCAAAAAGCAATTACAAATCATTAATCCCTTCGGTACCGTGTGTCGATTCTCCTTTAAAATTAATTTCCGTGGAACCCCCTTCCCCTCTCTAGTAGCAAAGGTTTTACTACTAGCACACCCTACTATTCATCAAATAATCTACATCCGATCACTATCATCAACATTGAACATTTCTTTTTCTTGTTTCTAGAACTTCTATAAGAACTTATAGGAAGCCTGTTTATGGACCAAAAGGTCTCCTTTCGGCATGTTCTTCCTTTGTAATCCTTTGTAATGATGTAACTTGTCATCTAAGTTACAAGAAGCAATGCAAAAGTATTTCGCAAATCCCTATTAGGATCATTAGTACACAGGACTTCAACTTGGGTCTAAGACAACAAACTATTGTTTCTGAAAGAATAATGATAACGAGAATCAGCTGTACAGTTAGTGAGCAGTACTAGAAGACTAAATAAAAAACGTGTTAAATGTCCTACAAACATACACACTCATTATGTCACTCCATGTTGCAAGGCCCAGTCTTGTTTATAAGAAGATGGCTTAATCAACACAGACATCCACACCACAAGACCCACCCCCACTACCCTCCTCCCACCTCGGAAACGCAGTGCAGCAAAACATAGCTCGATCACCGCTTCAATATATCATGACAGCATATACCACCCCGCTTCCAATGCCAGTCCTTTATGGAACAGATGCGGGGAACATCCTTTTGAGCCGCGTGTTTCATTCATCCATTCACTGTCTCTCCCAACACATTCCTATGCCCACTCTCTTTTCTCTGCTCTACTGAATTCCTCTCCCACTCCCAGTCCACCTCCCCTATTCCTTCTTCCCATACCCTCCCCGTCTCCCCTTCCCCTCTCCCTCTCTTGTCCCAGTCCCTCTTCCCTTCTCCGTCTCCCTTAACTGCATCTCTCTCTTTCTCTCTGTTTAAAGAAATGCGGTGGAGGTTATGAAGATTAATAGATTGAGAAATGAGGTCAAGATTTCCGAGATGGTGTCGACATATGGAAAGAATGCGTTACGAAAGACCAACAAAATGTGTGCTGTGGGCAGATGTGGACGGAATGAACTTGAGGGGAATAGCGAGCACGGGTGGATTTATGAGGTAAAGGGAGGCTTGGGTAAAAGGTAAAATGTCTGTCGAGCAGGGAAATGAGCGGGCAAGAGACAGGAGTGTGTGTGTGTATGTGTGTGTATATATATATATATTATATATATATATATATATATATATATATATATATATATATATATATATATATATATATATATATGAGAAATTCGCTAGTAAACAGCGACATCAATCAGACAATCTCCTTGACAGTGGCGCAGAGGATTCGAACCCGCTGCGCCTGGACCCAAGACGCAGCGGGTTCGAATCCTCTGCGCGACTGTCAAGGATATATATATATATCCTTGCATAAGTGAACACACGTACCCGTGTTCTTATTAGCATATATATATATACATATATATATACATATATATATATATACATATATATATACATATATATATACATATATATATCATATATATATACATATATACCTGTGTATACATATGCACACATAACTCTCTTTCAAAAACCCATTGCCTACTCTATATTGCCTCGGAGATAAGCTCGAGCTACTATAAAGGTCCTATTCATGCCTAATCTGGTCTTCATCTACTTATCTCTTCATCTAGGTCTTATCTATGCACGTGTCAATGTATACAACCATTGCCAACACCCTCTCTCTCTCTCTCTTTCTCTCTCTCTCTCTCTTTAACACAGTAACATTTCATGATTGAGGTATGAATACGTTTTGGAAACGGAGCTAAAGTGCACCCCTTGGGCACTGCGTGTGATGATGATGACGATGACGATGACGACGACGATGATGATGGTGGTGGTGGTAGTGGTGGTGATGATGACGATGGCGACGACGACGACGACACTTTCGCCAATGTATTCGAGTTTTGGCCTGTGGAACCTTGGTCAAGGAAAGGAAGAAAGGATTAAGGAAATGAAGGAAAGGAAAAGAGGAAGTAAACGAGGAAAAAGGCACGAGGATAAAAGGGAAAGAAGGGAAGGGAGATACGAGAGAAAAGGGGAAGGAAGAGAAAAAGAAAAGGTAGGAAAGAAGGAAGGAATGACGGAACCAACAAAGGAATGAATGAAGAAAAAGAAGGAAGTAAAGAAGGAGGGAATGCAGTAATGAGGAAAGTAAGGAAGGTACGAGCGAAAGAAAGACGGAGGAAAAGAAGGGAGTAAAGAAAGGAAGGAAGAAAGGAGTGTGTGAAAGAATATAGGAAGGAAGAAAAGAATGAAAGGAAAGAAGAAGGAAGAAATGAAGGAAGTAAAGAAAGGAAGGAAGGAGTGTGTGAGAGAATATAGGAAGAAAAGAATGAAAGAAGAAGGAATAAAGGAAGAAAAGAATGAAAGGAAAGAAGAAGGAAGAAAGGAATAAAAGAAGGAAGAAAAGAATGAAAGGAAAGAAGGAAGAAAAGAAGGAAGTAAAGAAAGGAAGAAAGGAGTGTGTGAAAGAATACAGGAAGGAAGAAAAGAATGAAAGTAGAAGGAAGAAAGGAAGGAAGAAAAGAATGAAAGGAAAGAAGAAGGAAGAAAAGAAGGAAGTAAAGAAAGGAAGGAAGGACTGAGTGAAAGAATAAAGGAGGAAAAGAATGTGAAAGAAGGAAGAAAGGAATAAAGGAAGGAGGAAAAGAATGAAATAAGAAGGAAGAAAGGAAGAAGGGAAGTAAGGTAAGGAAATAAGGCAACAAATATACAAAACGGGGAAATAGGAAATATGGGAGGAAAGAAAGAGAACAGGAAGGAAATGATTAAGGAGACAAGGGCGAACAGAGGAAATCGTAGACTCGGTAATTACTGGAAGGCGTAAGAAAAATAAAGAAATAAAGAAAGAAATAGAACAAATTAGACTCAAAAGAATCATAATGCAAAAGAAAGAATGAAATAATTGGTGTTGGCATGAAAAAACATAAAGATGTGTGCATGTGGATACGTACATGTATACACGCTGCACACACACACATATATACACACATATATATATATACATACATATATATATACATATATATACATATACATATATACATACATATTTATACATATATATACATATACTTATATATATATATATTTACATATATATTGCATATGCATATATATACATATACATACATATATATATACACATATACATACATATACATATACATACATATAAATATACATACATATACATATATATATACCTATATATACATATATATATATATATACATATAAATATATACATATATATATATACATACACACACACACACACACACACACACACACACACACATGTATATATATATATATATATATATATGATATATACATACATACATATATATATATATATATATATATATATATATACATATACCAAGGCTTTTTCCCCCTTACAAGGGAGGTAGGCAAAAAGGAAAAGGTATAAAATCATTCCCACCCATTCCATCCCTGAATACACTCCACACCCCTCCACCCTCCCTCTTATCTTAGCACCTCCTGGATGACGGGTCATCCCTGCACCTTGTCCACTGCCCTGGGTCAGAGGCAGTGTCGCAAGACACAGCACATCCACAGCAAGGCCGCTTCATTAAATCGGCGACCCCCCTCTCCGTCCCCCCATGCATATACATATACACACACACACACACACACACACACATATATATATATATATACATATACATATATATACATATACACATATATATACATATATATACACATATACATATATATATACATATATATACATAATATACATATATATATATACATACATATATACATATATATATACATATATACATATACATATATATATATACAAATATACATATATATATACATACATATATACATATATATATACATATATACATATACATATATATATATACAAATATACATATATATATATATATATATATATATATATATATATATACATATATATATATATATATTCATATATATATACCGGAAAGTAAAGAAGAAACCTTGACAATTTTCAATTTCACGTTACTTGAAGGGTTAACTTCCAATCTTGGATTTTATATCTCTTGGTAGAGTAATTTTTTCTATACATTTCGATGCCATTTTTGTTCGGTATCTCTACACGCCTAAGTCCTGACAAAGCAATAGGCACTGTTTAAGAGACAGCGAAACCACACTTGTGCCAAGTGGCTTCATGAGGAACAAAACAAAATGCGAAGATTGAAAGAGAAGATGTTTGCCATGTTCGGGCACATACAATCACATGTATGCAACACACAAAGTAATACGTGCACAAACACAAACACACATACTCTCAAACACAAATGCAGGTCAAAATGTCCGAAGTGACTAGTCAAAATGTCTAATAATTGTGGCCATAATACCTTATTATTCAAGTGAAATATCTCATTTGATGAGATAAATATAAAAAGAAATCTTAATCTAATTTCATCTTCAGTAATAGTTGTCAGTGGAGGCACCCGAAGGTAATAATGGCGCTGTTTCCAGTCATAAAACTTCCGGAACTGGTGAAATGATGTCTCAGTCTTATTGGTGATTTCCCTTCAGCATTCTTAAAGCTTTTCCTGAGAAACCCAGCTGATTTGAAGATGGATCAAATAACAGACGTTGGGGTAGTCGTACAAATTTTTAACTGTGGTTGAAATAGAGACCTTTAATGTTCAAGTCATATGAAATTTTTTGATAAATACAAAGCAGTGTCTACGTTTTTTTTTATATCGCATAATATAAATCAATTTACCATATAATATGCGCTTTGTTGAAATGTACTTTTACTTCATAATCGCTTTGCATTTCTACTTGCATATAAACAAAAATACATATATATCCAATCATATTTTTTAACTACTGTACTTTCTAATTTCATTATAAATATTTTTTAAGTTTGTCTTAATATTTCGAGTGTTATTCTGACTTTCCACGAAGCAATGCATTATCATATACAGTGGTTTCGGACACAACCGATCATTCACTATAATAATATTTTCTTCGGTTTCTCCACTTGACTACAGGTTTCAATTCGCCATCAGTTAAGTCAAAGCCAGAATTCTATTTTCATTGCTCAAGCCGCTTGCAATATCTTGAATGCAGAAGCTGAATCAATACACGATTTCTATGCAGACAACGCAAGACTTGCACTCAATTTTGTCTCAGAAAAGACATTCAAGCTAGGTTATCAATCTATTCTTTATGAATCTATTTACATTTATACAATTTTCATATATCTTATCTATATATCTATTAATTCTATTCTTATATACTAGGCATATGTTTAAATTAAATATTGCCTGAGATTCACAAAATACCACAATATTGAGGAAAATCATAAAATGTGTACTGTTTATTTAGCGACTGCAGTATTACTGTGTTAGCCGCCATATTATCAACTTAATTCAACGTATTTGCCATAGATATAATTTCTTAAACTATATATAACATTCTGAAGATTTCTATTGATCATTAGAAAATAAGACATTTTGGCCATTACAATTGGATATTATGACTATTGACATCGGACATTATGACCACAGTATCGGACATAATGTGTGGCGGACATTATGACAATCGGACATTATGACCTGTACTTGCGCTCTCTCTCTCTCACACACACACACCTGTGTGCATACATGCACACACACACACACACATACACACATGCAAACTTACATAAAACAACTAAATACATTTTTTCCTTTCGTTTTACTTTTTCGTGTATTTAATGGTTTATGTTTTTTTTTTAATTAACAAACTCAAATCAGGGTCTAAAATTTCTTCATCCAAAATTAAAGTTCACCTTTCCTCAGCACTCGTTGTATCCAACTACTACTCGATATGGGCACAGTTTCTCTCAAACGCACAGGTGTTAGGGACGGAGCATTCTTGCCTCTACTTCTTCGCAGCGCCTCAGCTTCTTTCACGATCTTTCTTCGAAGCTCATCAAGGTTCGTAGGTAAGCTTCTCATCACCTTTGTGCCTGAACATGGCAAACAGCCTCTTGCTTTCAATCTTCGCGTTTTGTTTTGTTCTTCATGCAGCCACTTGGCGCAAGTGCGGTTTGGCAGTCCCTTAAACAATGTCCATCGCTCTGTCATGCGTGTAGAGATACCGAAAAAAATTATATTAAAACATGAAGAAAGAGTTGCTCTGCCAAGGGATATAATAAAACCTAAGACTGGAAGTTCACGCTTCAAGAAACGTTAATCTGAATAATGATCAAATGTTTATATATATATATATATATATATATATATATATATATATATATATATATATATATATATACATCTATTTACACACACAAACGAAAGCCGTATAAAATTGTTTAAGAACTGAGCAAATCTTCGTGACATAAACAATTACATAAATGAATAAGTACAGAAAGAAATTTACACGCGCGAGGGGAATAGACTCGAACGAGAGGTCAGATAGGCAGCCGTGTGAAGTAAATCAGTGGGAGGGGTGGGACGGGGGGGGTGACGAGAGGGGACACGGGGTGGGGACATATTTCCCCCAAAGCGGACAGAGACAAGCAAATGACTATATCGGTGAGACAGAGAGGACGGGGGGAGGATAGGCTAAAAAAAATTTAGCGTGAAATATGAAGGAGTTTTGAGGAGGAGGTGGAGGAAGAAGGATAGGATGAAGAGGAGGAGGAGGAGGAGGAGGGGGAGCAGAAGCTGAAACAAGGACTGTGACAGCAGAAAGAGGAGCAGGAAGAGAAAAAATAGAAGAGGAAGAGTAGGAATAAAAGGAGAAAGAAGAGGAGGAGGAGGAGGAAGGGGAGGAGAATGAGGAAGAGGAGGAGGAGGGGGAGAGGGAGGAGGAGGAGGAAGATGAAGATGCGGAAACTAAGGAGAAGGAAAAAGTAGCAGAGTGGAAATAAGACAACAGAAAGAAAACGGAGGACGAGCCGATTGAAAATGTGAAACGAGGAAAGAAAACGGGACGAGGTGAAAAAAATGTAAATCAGACGAGCTAGAGTAAAGAGGAGTAAGAAGAAGAAAAGGAGGAGGAGGCGGAAGAGGAGGGAAGGAAGAGGAGAGGAGGAAGAGGAGAAGGAAGAGGAGAAAGAGAAAAATGAGGGGGAGGAGGAAAAGCGGTTTAAAAAACGTCAAGAAAACAAGCGAGTGCTCGGGAAAAAATGAGAAGTGAACGAGAAGAATAAGAGAGAAGGAGTAGGAGGAGAAAAAGAATAAGAAGAAGAAATAGGAGGAGGGGGAGAAGGAAGAGAAAAAAGTAAGAAGGAAGAAGTACGAGGAGGAGGAGCAGGAAGAGGAGGAGGAGGAGGAGAAAGAGGACGAAGAGGAGGAGGAAGAGAAGGAAAAGAAGACAAAGAAGGAATGAGAAGAAAAAGAAGAAAAGAAGAAGACAAAGAAGGAAGGAGAAGAAGAAAAAGAAGAAAAGAAAAGAAGAGGAAGAAAAAGAAGAAGAAAGAATGAGAAGACGACACAGAAGTAGAGGAAAAATAGGAGAAAGAAAAGAAAAAGAAGAGGAGGAGGAGGAGAGACAGACGAGAGAAAGAAAATGGGGAGTGGTACTGAAAGGCTCAAAATGGCCGAGGGAAGAAGATGGGGGAGCATTCGAATGGCGCGAGAAAAAAAGAAGAGAAAAAAAAAAAAAAAAAAAAAAGACGAAAAGGCCCCACACATCGACGACTTCAGAATTCATAGGAGAGGACTGGAAGAGGGACCTGGGGGGAGGAGGAGGAATATTTCAAGCAAGAAATTCAGGCTGGAGGAGAGAAGAGGAAGAAGAAGAAGAAGAAGAAGGAGAAAAAGAAGGAGAAAGAAGAAAATAGGAGAAAGGAGAAAGGAGGAGGAGGAGAAGAAGAAGAAGATGAAAGAAGCTAGGAAGAGAGAGGAAGAAAGAAAGAGAGAAGGGGGTAGGGGAGAAAAAACAAAGGCAAAAAACTGAATTACAATAAAAACGGAAAAGAAACAATGATATGGACAAAGTGTGGAAAACAAAACAAAGCAAAAAATAACTAATAATAACAGGAATACGGAAAAAGGAGATGAAAAAAAGGGAAGCTGCTAAGACCCCACGAGATATGACGGAGGCGAAAAAGTAGGAATAGGAAGAAGAGGAGAAAGGAGGAGGAGGAATAGAAAGAGGGGAAGGAGGAGAGAGAGGAGAGAGGAGGAGGAAGAGGAGGAACAGAAAGAGGAGGAGGAGGAGAAAGAGGAGAGAGGTGAAAGAGAAAGACGAGGAGTAGGAGAAAGAGAAAAAGGGGGGAGGAGGAAAAGGAGGAAAAGGAAGAGGAGGAGAAAGAGGAGGAGGAAGAGGACGAGCACGAGGAAGGAAGAGTAAGATGAAGAGGACCACTTCACGACAACGCATGAAAACGTCAGTAGACACCCATGGTTATTTGAGAGCACGACATCGTGTCGTGGATGGCGCACGGCGAAAAGTCGATACGTGTGGAACGAGACTAAGGAGTGGTGGGCAACGTTCTGGGAGAAGATTCGAACTTCCGTTTCATGTCGGTGATGATCCGGCAGCGGTTAGACCACGCTGGTCACATCAGTTTTCCGTAACATCAGTTTTCCGGAAGCTAAATAACTTGCTGCATGAGGAACTGGGGGTTAATCCTGTCGGAGTTAATCCCGGATCTTGTTCCAGAACAAGGATTAGCACAGACAAGGGTTAGCTAACACAGACAAGCAATTAACACAGAACAGGTTGGCACAGACTCGGAAGAATTGATGAGGTGGAAGACAAAGTGGAGGAGGAAAGAAGAGACAAGAGTAGGTGAACAAATTATGGAGAGGAAGAGGAGGTGATGTAGGAGGACCTAGAGGCCACGGGAGCGCACAAGGAGGTCCTCAAGACGTCGAGGACGAGCCAACTGCCTTGAGGAAAAAGGCGAAATGAGGAGTTCTTCCTGTTGCTCGTCCTTGACATAAACAACAGATTGTGTCGACGTTAACGAGGAAACTCGGGAGGTATTTGAAAACTGCAGCAGAACGGAGAGAGGTTCAAAGTGATCAACATTCTTTTTTGAAAACAAAGACTTTTTTTTTTTAACCTGGGTACTATTATTTCGCTCGGTAGAGCCATACTATGAAATTAAACCTAGTTAACAAAATCCCTGGAAGGACGAGTGGTAACTGTGTTTATCACTCGAGTTTGTGAGACACTTGAGTACATGGTCCTCTCGCGAACAAAACACTATGCGAAGAACAAAAGAGCTTCTGTTTCATCTGATGGTCTTTTCTCTGATGTTTTTGTTTACAGTGGCCACCTTCGTGCGAGACAAGGGCAAGTCGGTGTTTGTTTCGCCGTAAAGTGTACTGACTTGGGCTTCCCCCACTTTTAGCAAAAATCATATTTTTACATTTCGATATAGATTTCTTTGGATAGGGGCATAGTGGTACTTGAAAAGTAGTTGGTACTCTGTCACGAAAGTCATCTTGGAATCCCAGGAGCCACTGGAGTGACAATGAATGGGTTTTAATGGGTGTTGGGTAAATGTGGGATGGATATGTGCTTTGACTCGGCTAACCCGTTTATATGGAGGGAAAAGACCTTTGATATGCATACATGTATTTATATATGTATGCATGTTTGTAAGTATTCATGACTATGTATGTTTGCATGTACTTATGTACGTATGCATGTTTTATTCATTCATATTTGCATGTATTTATGTGTACGTGTTTGCTTGTAGTCACGTATATATGTATTCATATATATGTATGTATATATTCATGTATATATTTGTGTCCATGAATGTTTATATTCATATATATAACTACGTTCGCTTGTATGTTTCTTTACTCCTACGTACACAGACACACACACACACACACACACATATATATATATATATATATATATATATAACGAGAAGACCGACACTGAAACAGGAAATTTTCTATTTTGAGGGATACGTCGATGACCTTGAAAAGGTCATAAAAGATATGATTTATCAACTGACCTTGCCTGCCCTTTAGCGAGGCTTTTAAATGCTGAAAAGTAAAACATTTAATCGCCTTTCGTAGGCGAATTCGTCCTGTTTTGGTTAGCCGAGTGGAAAGGCTTAGTTTCAACATTTTTTTTTACATTTCCGCTTATGATGATAATGGACTTTCTGTAGCGCGTTGGTGTTGGCGTTGGTCATGGCATCGAATTAGGAAAGATAGTTTTATGAACTGACGACATGTAGAGATGCCAGCTGGCAGGAACATCGTAGCCCCCATCCGGCACGACTTATTTTCATTACTTTATTCTGGCTGGCGCCAAGCGATTTGAATCGAGACATAATCGTCGTGACGAAGTCAAGTTAATCCTGATTACCATTTAACCGTCGTTGATATGGTAATAATTTGCCACTGATTGTAAGAATGATTCAATATAAGTATACCATTATATATATATATATATATATATATACATATATACACATATATATACATGTATACATATACATATATATACATATATACATATCACTTAGACAAAATGTTGTAGCACATATGTAATTAATAATCACGAAGAACCCAGAGTCGGAATAAAAAGGAAATTTTTAGAAGAATGTGCAACTTCTATATTTCGGCTAATAGCTATAGCCCTCTTCAGGAAAGTACAGATTACAAGAATTTGCAGAGACATAAGTACAATGAGATATGATTAGAAGGGGAACACGCAGAGTTGAAACAGCACGACCCGTCACGCAGGGCGGAGTCAGAGGTGAGGGGATGTGTGGGTGGAGGTGTGAGGTCATGAGTAAAAAGGGCGGGGAGAAGGGTCAGGAGGGTGATAATTCTTAACCAAGCGGCTCACAGCTAGCCGTGAGATAATGTCCGGGGACCATTGACCTTTGAAGATATTCAAGTTCGGACATTCTTCGATTAAGGCTGATTCAAAAAATTTTCTTCTAAAACTGCTGTTGGACTTGAACAAAATTTTGGCCTTGTCCCAGTGAAGACTGTACTTTTTGGTACTGACGTGTTGGAACACCGCGGAATTTTCTTGGGCATACCTAATGGATCTTTTGTGCTCCATTAACCCAGTGTTAAGATCCCTTCCGGTCTGACCAAGGTACATTAAATCACAATCTTTACAAGGAAGGCTATACACTCCTGGGGACTCATTTCCCTTCAACCTTTGATGAACATTAACAATTTGTTAGTGAACCGTGTTAGGATAATAACAGGCAACTGTAAGACGCTTGTTGGGAATTAATTTAAAAGAAGAACTGATGGAGTTACAATATGGAATTTTTAAAACATCTTTGAAAGAGGGTTGTGTGGTGGGAACTGAATTTTTAAGGTGGCTGGCTCTAGCCATGCTGAGGGCTTGATCCAAGAACCAGGACGGGTATGCCAAATTCAAAAGTTGCCTTTTGATGAGGTTGATTTCCCGGTCCAAAAATCTAGGACTGCAAATCCTAAAAGCTCTCAAGAAAAGGCCGAAGGCAACACTCTTCTTGACTTTGTCGGGATGGTTGCTAAAAAAGTGAAGATAACTACATGAATGGGTGGGTTTTCTATAAACTGTAAAAAATAATTCTCCATCAATCCTTCTAATTAAAATGTCTAGGAAAG
>NC_134790.1:23617139-23662139 GCF_046742065.1 Oratosquilla oratoria
ATATATATACATATATATATATGCATATATATATACATATATCTTATATATATATACATATATCTTATATATATATATACATATATCTTGTATATATACATATATCTTAATATATATATATATATATATATATATATATATATGCATATATATATTATACATATATCTTATATATATATCAAGGACTACTATTACACAGGACGTGCGCACCCAGATCCCTGGTTCCGCTAGCGGAGGCCATTGCTTTCTTTGTGACCTAACATTTTATATTGGACAAATATATCAAAACTAGAAACCTAACATTGTATATAGGACAAATATATCAACTATTGACTTATTCAATGCAGTATAAATTAATATAAACTTTTATAGTGAAATAAGAAAATAAATTTACGGCACTGTTATGCTTTGAAATGCCAATTTTAGCCGGACTTAACAGGTATTATTGTATGAGGTTAGTGGACACCAGGATTGGCGATTTTTTCTATCTTTAAGAAGATATATAAAAAATCTATTTTTCTTATTCAAATCAGATTTATTTGATTTAAGTAGATTATTTTATAGATTTTAAATATTGTGGGATTGCTATCTGATGTGCGATCTGATTGCTAATGGACATTTTTAGCATATCAATATAAGGAGCAGTGTTATATAGACTTGCCACAAGTATACAAGGAACGGTATAAGCCTACATGTAGTATATATCACTGTGCAGCCCACAACAAGTTTCAACAAGATTCTTGTTGAAACTTGTTGATGGTAAGCAGCTTCTCACTAAGTCAGTTGCTGCTTTGAAATCAACCAGGAAGGATGTCTTCTGGACCTGGCAGAGTGGTTCCTTCAGGCAGAAAAAATACTGTCTGAAATTATTTTGAAAAACTACCAACAACTTCTGGCAAAGGGTACCGAGCTAAATGCAAAGATTGCAGCCAGGAACTACAGGGCATTGTGTCAAGATTAAAATCTCACAGAGATAAATGCTAAGGTCAGCCACAGCATACAGAAGAAGAAATTGATGACCCAGGTAAATAATTTTATTTATATTGTGTGCATTTCTCCATTTTCATACGCAACTATATAAATTTGGTGAACAATGGAGAGCATGTGCAATAAAAATGTGAAAGCCTAAAGAGATGATACTTCAACTTCATTACTTCTAAATTTGGGTAATGACTATATCACTATAATATACTGTATCCACTCAACTTTGGGGCCTAGATGATTGTTATTCATTTCATTCAACATTGTGTAATATATTTCATAGGTTCCATTGGAATTCAGCCCACATGGGATTCAGCCCAACCTAACCCAACTAACCACAGTATTTTTAGTGAATTTAAAAGTGGACTGAATCCTGTGTGGGCTGAATTCCAAGCCCACCTATTTCATATCCTGTTAATTATTTCTAAATAATTTAGTGGCTTGTGTGAATATGATCATTATCTAAAAAAATAACTTCTGTACTCAAAAGTAGCCTAAATCACACTGTATTCATTCATTTATTTATTCATTGATAAATTATGCACTATGCTCAACTTTTCTGTTTCCATTTCAGGATCTGTATCAACAGCTTCAATCCCTTCATCATCGGCTCCACTTGAATTATCTGCAAACCTGACTCCACTATTAAAAAGGTCACTATCAGACTCCTCCACAGGCGCCACTTCTGCTAAATCATTTTCATCTAAAAGAAAGTCATCAACATCTCTGGACAGATTTATCATAAAAGCTTCAGCCTCTCAAAAGGAAAATCTCGACAAAGAAGTTGCAAGAATTATATTTGCTACAAATTCACCATTTCGTCTTGTTCAGCATCCTCAGTTTCTCAAGATGGTTCAGAACCTGAGGCCAGGTTATATTCCTCCATCCAGAAAAGATATTGCTGATAAGTACTTGGATCTTGTGTATGAACTTGGATCTTGTGTGCTGAACAAGATTTTGGTTGTCGTATTGGAAGTGTTGTGACAGACAATGCAGCAAATGTCACCAAGATGAGAAAACTCTTGGAGAAATCGAGTGAACCTGAGCATACCGTCTTCACATACAGCTTATACCGTTCCTTGTATACTTGTAGCAAGTCTATATAACACTGCTCCTTATATTGATATGCTAAAAATGTCCTTTAGCAATCAGATCGCATATCAGATAGCAATCCCACAATATTTAAAATCTAAAAAAAGTCTTTAAATCAAATAAATCTGATTTAAATAAAAAAAATATATATATTTTTTATATTAAAAAAAAAACAAAACAAAAATCGCCAACCCTGGTGTCCACTACCCTCATACAATAATACCTGTTAAGTCTGCCTAAAATTGGCATTTCAAAGCATAACAGTGCCTTAAAAATAGTTTCTTATTTCACTATAAAAGTTTATATTAACTTGTACTGGATTGAATAAGTCAATAGTTGATATATTTGCCCTATATACAATGTTAGGTTTCTAGTTTTGATATATTTGTCCAATATAAAATGTTAGGTCACAAAGAAAGCAATGGCCTCCGCTAGCAGACCCAGGGATCAGGGTGCGCAAGTCCTGTGTAATAGTAGTCCTTGGTGTGCGTGTGTATATATATATATATATATATATATATATATACATATATATACATATATATATGCATATATATATATATACATATATACATATCTTTCTCTCTCTCTCTCTCTCTCTATATATATATATATATATATATATATATATATATATATATACAACCACTCCTCGTTTAACGACGACAATTGGGACCAGCGCGCCGTCGTTAACCGAATTGGTCGTTAAGCGAAAGTGTATACATATACGTACATGTACTGTATGTACAATGTCTAGCAATACATGCATCTTTATTTTCGTGTATTTTCCCTTTTATACAGTACATTAAAGCTTTATTTACTGTTTATTTACGGTGGTTAGGTTCCTGAAATTACCGTATATGACCAAATCCGCGTATGCTGACATTCCATATTGAATACCGGGGTATTTTTTTTAGTTTCGACCATGGGCGCAATATAGCAATAGAAAATTAATTATTAATTTTGTAAATTAAAATGTATCAACGTAATATGCAATTTTGTGGGCGGAAATGAAAGTAAAAAATACCATGCTACAAGAAAATATGCTAATGAACGAAGTCGGTAGCATAGGATCGGGACGCCATCTTGTCGTCTGCCAACGTCTCTCACGACGACGACAACGAGGACGAGTGTATACATATACGTACATGTACTGTATGTACAATGTCCAGCAATACATGTATCTTTATTTTCGTGTATTTTCCCTCTTTTATACAGTACATTAAAACTTTATTTACTGTTTATTTACGGTGGTTAGGTTCCTGAAATTACTGTATATGACCAAATCCGCGTATGCTGACTTTCCATATTGAATACCGGGGTATTTTTTTAGTTTTGACCATGGGCGCAATATAGTAATAGAAAATTAATTATTAATTTTGTAAATTTAAATGTATCAACGTAATATGCAATTTTGTGGGCGGAAATGAAAGTAAAAAATACCATGCTACAAGAAAATATGCTAATGAACGAAGTCGGTAGCATAGGATCGGGACGCCATCTTGTCTGCCAACGTCTCTCACGACGACGACAACGAGGACGAGCCGGATGACATTTAATTTGCATATAATGATTTATCAAACACAGGTTAGGTTAGTTTAGTTTAGGTTAGACGAATTTATCCTTTCATTTCTTCGACATCGGCATCTATCATAACAAACACGGTGTAGCATTCGTCCGACATGACTTCGTTACTTACGAAATTTGTTTTAGCACCTTTTTTTTTCGCTCACAAAATTGCATATTACGTTGATACATTATAATTTACAAAATTAATAATTAATTTTCTATTGCTATATTGCGCCCTTGGTCGAAACTAAAAATTTACCACTACCGGTATATACTGTACCCCAGGTAGTTTTTTCAGCTTGCAGGATGGTAATGTAGACCTAAACTTCAGAACACTTTACCTCACAGGTAATATCCACCGTACAAGTTCAATTATAACATCATACAAATTTGCCTCAGCCAACTTAATTATCGTACACGACGTCGTAACTTCGGGAGATTTACGTTAAACGAATGTCATAAAGCCCGTCGTTACTCCGAGTTGTCGTTAACCGAGTAGGTCGTTAAACGAGGAGTACCTGTATATATATATATATATATATATATATATATATCATTATATATATATATTATATATATATATACTCCAAGAAAACTTCAAGTTTCATCGATCTCAACAACGAGGAAGTACCTTTGTTGTATTAATAGGGAAGGATAAAACTTGTGTAGTGAGAAGGTGAAAAAAAAGTAGAAAGGGAGTAATTACTGAGGGTAATGGAAGGAAATGAGTAAAGTGACGAACGGGTTCCCCCGGACGTCAGGAGAAATGTCAACAAGAGGGCTGTAGACGATGCAGGCGAAGTCAATAATCAGTAAAAGCATTAAGTTTAGAAATATAGATAAGAACAGCACAATAGAAAGTGGAGATAATAATTTCCATGGATTTAATGAGGGTGGGGGGGATGCCAACCTCCCCTATTTAGCAAGTCTAGAGGAAAAACCGGAGAAAATGACCAAACATTGGGAGGCTAGGTTCAGCCAACTTACACGGATTACGGAAAGAGTTGATAAATTGGAAGAACTAAAGAAGGAGAACCAAAACATAACTAAAGAAACAGAAGAATTAAAAAGACAGCTAAAAGAAGTAAAAGATGAGAATGAGGAATTAAAGAAGAAGAATAAAGAGAATAAAGATTCCAAAGCAAACGAAGCACAGGGTTGGAGAAAAGTCCAAGAGAAGAACAAAGTTGTATTTACAGATATAGTGACACATCAGATGAAAGAACAAACTAAGGACACATTCATTAAAGTGATGAGAGAAGAGGAGAATATAGTAAGAGACTTAGCAGACAAAAAGGAATGTATAATTATATTAGGTGTGGAAGAGAAGTATAATCTAAATAGGACCGCAAGAGTAAAAAGTGGAAAAGGAAAAGGTAAATAACATATTAGAGGCCGTTCAAGAGGATGGACAAGAAAAAGGGACAGAAATTGAAGAAATATATAGACTAGGGAAATACAATACAGATAAGACCAGAACAATTAAGATCAAATTCAGGTCACAAACGACAGTAGAGAATATCTTAGCAAAAATAGGGAAACTAGCAGACAATGAACAATATAAAAAGGTATGGATAAAAAGAGAAATGAATAAAGAGGAAAGAGAGGAGAAAACAAAAAGACTAGAAGCTAAGGGAAAAAAACGAGAAAAGAACAGAATCAGAAAAGGAGAAATTATATTGGAGTGTAGTGAATAGCAGAGAAAAACAGAAGTGAAACAGAAAACACAATGGAAGTAGCAGAAAATTAAGTGTCTTCTACAAATATAGATGGCTTAATAACAGGCTTCAACAAACTGAATGATTACCTGAAAAAAAACGGACATATTGGGAATTGTAGAGATAGAATTGAAAGGTCCACTACCACCTAACAGTGTAGGACATGGTGAATATGATTATTGGATTAGAAACAGAGAGGTAAAACAAGGGGGAGTTATGTTCCTGACTAAGAAGGATATAAATGTGAGGAATGTCACATACAGAAAGAAAAGAGTAGAGATGATTATGACGGAAGTGGAGGACAAGGATAGGAAGAGCAGGAAGTTTGTAGTAAATTATGTGCCCCCTAAAACGGCTTCGTGGGAAGAGAAAGAACACAAAAATATGTTAGAAGACACAAGGATAACATTAAATAAGATAATGGAAGATAGAGGAAGAATAGTCATAAAGGGTGACTTTAATTGTAAAGAAATCTGCTGGGTAGAGATGACAGCGAAGGGTGGAGACGACCTATGGAGAAATGTACTACTTGATATGATTATAGAACATACAATGACGCAATGGATGCAAGAGAATACTAGGTATAGAAATGAGGAAGAACCATCGAGACTGGACGTAATAATCACATCAGAGCCCGAAATAGTGGACAAGATTGAATATAAGACACCAATAAGTAAAAGTGACCACATACTGGTTGAATTGGAACTAAAAGAGGAAAAATACATGAAAAAAATGAACAATCTAGTAAGGGAAGATTGATGAATGAAAAAACATAGATAAAATAAGAGAATTCTTTTAAAAAGATGACTGGGAAAGAATACACAAGGAGGAAACAACAGTAGAAGAGAAATGGAATATTTTGACAAAAATTATAAAGGAGTGGATAAGTATGTTTTAAGACAAAAACAAGAAGAAGATTATGTAAAGTACTGGTACAACAAAAGATGTAGGGAGCTAAAAGACAAAAGAGATACAGCTTGGATAAAATGGAAAAAAGAAAAAAAACTGAAAAATATACTAGTTATAGAAATGAATATATACAAGTGTGCAGAGAAAATATAAAATACGAAAAAGATGTCATAGAAAAATGTAAAGATCAACCAAAACTATTTTACAGATTTGTAAACAACAAACTGAAAAACAAACAAGATTTAGAGAAACTACGACAAGAAGGAGTTGAATACACAGAGGAAATAGAAATGGCAGAAATTATGAACAAACATTTTAAATCTGTGTTTACAAGGGAAAACATACAACCTAGAGATATCGAATGGGAGGAGAAAGTCCCCCCTATGAAAGAGATAGAAGTAACAAGGAATGAAATAATGAATCATTTGAGTAATCCCGATGTCAGAAAATCGCATGGACCAGATGAAATGGCAAACTGGATTTTGAGAGAATGTAGGAATGAACTAACAGACAAAATACATAGTCTAATAAACTTCATTGAAAGAAGGAAAATTTCCAGAAGATTGGAAAAAGAGCAAATATAGTACCAATATATAAAGGAGGAAACAAAGAAGACCCTACTAACTATAGACTGGTCTCTCTTACAAGTACGATAGCTAAAATTTGTGAAAGAATGATCAAAAATAGATGGGTAAATTATTTTATAAAAACAACATACTATATCCAAGGCAATTTGGAATTAGACAAGGACGATCATGCGTCACAAATTTAATGTGTTTCTATTCAAGGCTTATAGATGTAATACAAGAAAGAGATGGATGGGCTGATTGTGCATTTCTAGACCTGAAAAAAGCTTTTGATAAGGTGCCATATAAGAAGTTGCTTAAGAAATTAGAAACTGTAGGAGGAATACAGGGCAAACTGCTGAAGTGGATGGAAGACTTCTTGCATGAAAGAAAAATGTGAGTAGTGATAAGGGACAAACACTCAAATTGGGATGAAGTGATAAGTGGTGTTCCACAAGTAACAGTTCTGGCCCCAATAATGTTTGCTATATATATTAATGATATGGATAAAGGAATTGAAAGTTATATGAGCTTCTTTGCGGATGATGCAAAATTGTTAAAAAAAAAAAGTGAACACTGAAGAAGATTGTGAGTCGCTACAGAGTGATCTCAATAAAGTATGGGAATGGAGTAGGAAGTGGGAGATGGAATTCAATATTAAGAAGTGTAGTATAATGGAATTTGAAAGAAGCAAAAAAAGAATAGTGGGATCATATAAATTGGGAAAAGAAATAAAAAAAAAGTAAAAAATGAGAAGGACCTGGGAGTCATTATTATGAATAATATGTCCCCTGAGAAACATATAAACAAAATTTTTTGAGAAACTTATAATTCAATAAGAACAATCAAAGTGGCATTTACATACCTGGATGAAGAAATGGTGAAGAAAATACTAGTCACTTTGATAAGACCAAGATTGGAATATGCAGAGACGACGTGGTCACCAAGTACAAAAAAATGTATAACAAAACTTGAAAGAATACAAAGAGCAATTACAAAATTGGCACCAACACTCTCAGAACTATCATATGAAGAGAGACTAGCAAAACTTGAGCTACAGACATTAGAGCAAAGAAGAGAGAGAGGAGACTTGATAACTATTTATAGAATCATGAAAGGCATAGAAACTATTGATAGAGAGGATCTAATAAAATGGGATAGTAGAAATACAAGAGGACACGGAAAGAAAATCAAGAAAACCAGTTATAGAAGGGACCTGAAAAAGAACAGCTTTCCCCACAGAGTAATAGACATCTGGAACAAGTTGGACGAAAAAGTGGTGTGTGCAAAAACAATTCATGAATTTAAAAACAGTTTAGATAAAATGAGATATGAAGACGGGACACCATGAGCATAGCTCCCTTCCCCTTAAAACACAAATAGGTAAATACACATACACACAAAACCAAACTCACACCCAAAGTAACACGCACACTTGCGTTCGCTGAAAAAGAAAGCAAGAACAAAACCAACCGACCCAATTTCTTCGCATATTTTAGAATGGGGTTCGCATGGAAACCTTCATTTGCTTGCATGACCACATCTGTCCGTTTCCGGACAATCGCTCTCCCTTCGTGTTCACATCACCAGGAGCAGCTGTCTGAGCAGCTGCGATGTGTCCTCCTCCCCCTCCCCCTCCCTCGCTTCGTGGAGTCACGGTTGTTTTTCTCCTTTTGTGCAAATGTCTTGTATTCTACGTTTGTTTATGTCTGTCGACTTTGAATGCGCACGCTCACACGCACGCACGCACACACACACAGACACACACACTCATATACATATAGAGGAAGAAACAGTGCAATGATATATGTGATTTGAAGATTAATTTGACTAAAGTATGTGCCAAAAAAAGACGACCCCCTACGAGTATAGCCTCTATCCTATATACATATAAAAAGCACACACGCATACACCCATGCACACACACAAACACTCACACTCGTGGCGCAGTTGGTAGAGCTCCCGGCTGCCGGTACGGAGGTCCGGGTTCGAATCCCGCCCAGGGCTGAAATAATTTCAGTATCGCTGCGCTGAAGGTTGTTACTCCAACTCTCGTGGGCGGGTTGTTGTGTGTGTGTGTGCATGTAAGGTCACAGCATTACCAATATATGAGCTCTGAGCTCTCTTCCGGGAGGGAAATAGCTGTCGATCACGAGTCCAACACGTGATCCAAGACCACGGTAAATCACACACACACACACACATACACACACAATTACACACACACCTTGTGTCAGTAATGTAAATTTGTTTGGTGGAATTATTTTATGAATTTGTAATGAGAGCTGCAGCACTGATTTGATATGGATACTTTGCAACGCTTAAACATACTTTATCGACATTCCCGTGATTACATCTGCATTGCAAACCATATAAATCTCAATTTGGAATCAATGATCCTTCTCTTATTCTCTCTATCTCCCTCGCTGTGCGTGCTTACATGTGTTTGCATGTGTGTGCGTGTTTGCGTGTGTGTGTGTGCATTTGTGCATGTTCACGTGTATGCATATGTTTCTGTATGCATTTGTGTGTGAATTATCTTTGTATGTGCGTAAGTCTGTGTAGATGTGTGTGTTTACGTGTCTGTTTTGCACCAATATATATATATATATATATATATATATATATATATATATATATATATATATATATATATATATATACACCTGAGGGTGGGCTGAAAAAGTTCATAGGCTCACAATGATGCAATGGCCGAATATGACCATTTGTGGTTTATTTTTCAACAAAGTCTCCCCTGCGCTCCACACACTTCTTCCAGCGGCGTTGCAGCGCTTGGATCCCGGCGGTATAAAAGCTCTCGTCCTGGTCATCAACAAAGTCCTCAGCAGCAGAAATGACTTCATCATCAGTCCGGTACTGTTTCCCAGCCAAGAGTTTTTTCATGTTCGGGGACAGAAAGTAGTCAGATGGTGCTAAACCAGGAGAATATGGGGTTGGGTGATCAACCACTTCATAGCCACAGTCACGCACAGCAGCCATCCTACTTGCGTGCAGGAGCATTGTCCTGGTGAAACAGGACCCCCTTCGTCAGTTTTCCAGGCCGTTTTGACTTGATTGCCTTTCGGAGCTGTATTTTCCGTTGATAGTTTGTCCTTTCTGAAGGTAATCAATGAACACAATGCCCTCTGCATCCCAGAAAACGGAAGCCATCGCCTTCCCTGCCGACGAAACCACCTTGGCCTTCTTTGGAGCGGGAGAAGAGGTGTGTTTCCACTGCACTGACTGCCGTTTGGTCTCTGGCTCGAAGTGGTGGACCCAACACTCATCTTGAGTGAGGAAACGTTCAAGGAAACTGGCCGGATCTGCTTCAAAAAGTGCCAAGTTTGCCTGCGACATGACCAGCCTGGTCTGCTTTTGATCAGGCGTGGCACCCACCTTCGACATATCAAGTTCATCGTGCAGAATGTTCTCTACTCGTTCACGGGAGATGCCTATGGTATTAGCTGTCTGATTAAAAGTTAAACGTCTGTCATCCATCACCATGTGGTGAACACGGTCGATGTTTTCCTGGGTGGTTCCTGTGGCAGGACGTACCGACCTTGGGTCATCTTTAAGGCTCTCCCTACCCCTCTTGAATTCAGCTGCCCACTTTCGCACAATTGATAAAGCTGGGGTATCATCCCCTAATGTAGCAGCCATATCAGCGTGAATATCCTTGGGGGGGTTACCCCTTTTTCTGCAGATATTTGACAACACCACGGTGCCAAAATTTATCCATATTCACAAAATGTCTCTGATTCTTCTTTTCAAAGTCCTGAATTACTGTATCAGCGTCAGTTAATCGGAAAAGAAACAAAGCCGTTAGTATCAGAAAAAGTTTAATGCATGAAAATTTTCATGGCTGTGGCATAACTCCTTCAGAGCCAGCCTATGAACTTTTCAGCCCACCCTTCGTGTGTGTGTGTGTGTGTACATACATACACATGTGAGGGTACCATTTCACCAAAGATACCATTTCCATTATTCTATTCTTTAAAATAATAATAATAATAATTATAACAATGAATAAAAATCAGGCACTATCCGCACTTATGCTCCTGAAACAAGTTTCAAGTACGATTTGTTCCCTTCGATTACAAGTGATACTCTTTCCTGTGTCTAGGCTCCCGTCTGATGATTTCATTCCCTCTCCCCAGCACCAAATCTTCGATAACAGAGGTGTGTGTGTGTGTGTGTGTGTGTGTGTGTGTGTGTGTGTGTGTGTGTGTGTGTGTGTGTGTGTGTGTGTGTGTGTGTGTGTGGGTGTTTGCAGTTATAACTATCGCCAGGAATTGACCTTCAATTGACCTCGTATTGACAATCTGCCCTTTTGTCTTTTATAATTACTCAACTTTTGATTTGGTTTCAGAGTTGAGTGGAATTAATGAGATGCGAATTATTAGTAAGAATATCCTCTGGAGTGTGAGACAAAGCAGAATGCTCGGATCGCCTTGAGCATGTTGAAGTTTGACCCTAATATTTCTCTTATTCTATTTATCATTTTTATTCATTATAATTTTGTTTTATTTCATTTTATTTTATTTCATTTTATTTCATTAAAAAATATATAGATGTCTGTCGCGGCGTAATCAGTGGCATCCTTGTCTTGTGATAAGACGACACACAGTCAAGGGTTCGAGTCCCAGAGGCTGAATTGTTTAATCTTATTTCTACAAAGGAGGAATATGCCGACAGGAGACCTTTTGGTCCATAAGCTCGGATGCGAGAAAAAAAACATAATATATAAATAAGAATTATAATGATATAAATAATAATAGATAAAATAAATGCATAGGTATAGTTAAATAATAAACAAACAGGTAAATAGTAAATAATTCTAAATTGACAAATAATAATAATTGAAAATCAAGCAAACAAATAAATAAATAATATAAAATAAATGGCAGTCATTACAGCATCTTGCTTAGGAATTTATCTAAACGCATCTTAAAGCTTCGAACTGAACTACATTGCACTGCCTCTGCAGAAAGTTTATTTTATATAATTTCATTTCATTCTATTAATTTTGTTTATGTAAGGTACAATATGTCTACATTTCTAGAACTGTTATATTCCATCTTCTTTAAGTCAGAAGAATTATTAATGGGAATGCAAGGATTGAATTCACGCTCGACGTTTTCTATTCTAGTAAAAAAAAAAAAAAAAAAAAAAGTCAGTAGCTGAAAAATATAAAGCGCATCAGGCGATTAAAAAACACACCTTAAAAGAAAAGAAAAAAAAAATTCTTTTCGCGAACAGAAGAAATAGGCAGGACGGTGAAAAAACACAGGGTGGAATAAATATGTATACTGTACATATTCGTATCCTGAGATGTTGCACGCTTTTACGCTTGTTGGTTCTGTCCCATTGCTTGACCCAGATTGACCTCCTCAACACTGAATCGAATCGCTCGGTATCCGTTAATCCCTTGAATCTTTAATACCTTCTCTCTTCCCCCCCCTCCTTCCCTATTTTTCTCCTCTTGTTCTTCCTTTGCCTTCTGTTCTCTCTAACCGATCACTTTTTTTTTTTCCTCTCCGTTTCTTTGTGTTTCGTCCCTGCCTTTATTTCCTTTGCCTTTCTTCATCGTTGTTCTCCTTCTTCTCCTCCTCCCTTCCCCTCATTTATCTTCATCTCCCATTCTCCTCTCTCCTCCTCCTTCTCTTTCTTTCCTCCTTTTCCTCTTCCCTCATCTCCCCTCCATTCCCCTCATCTATCCCCATCTCTCTTCATTTCCCTCTCTATCCACTCCTTTCCCTTTTTCTCTCCTCGTTTTCTCTTCTCCCCTCCTCTCCTTTCATTCCCTTTCTTTTTTCTCCCTTCATATTCCTTCCTCTCTCCTCCTTCCATTCTCGTCTCTCCTCTCCCCTCCTCTCCTTTCTCCGCCTCTCCCCTTCCATGTCACTCTTCTACCCTTCTCCTCTCTCTATTTCCATCATTCCTTCTTCATTCAGTCTCTTGGCGTTGTTTTCTTCACTACAACCAGCGTGTGTGTGTGTGTGTGTGTGTGTGTGTGTGTGTGTGTGTATTTACCTAGTTGTATTTACCTAGTTGTATTTTACGGGAAGGGGAGCTATGCTCGTGGGGTCCCGTCTTCATATCTCATTTTATCTAAACTATTTTTAAATTCAAGTATTGTTTTTGCACACACCACTTTCTCATCTAACTTGTTCCAACTGTCTATTACTCTGTGAGGAAAGCTGTTCTTTTTCAGATCTCTTCTATAGCTGTCTTTTTTTTATTTTCTTTCCGTGTCCTCTTGTATTTCTATCATCCCATTTTATCAGATTCTCTCTATCAGTAATTTCTATGCCTTTCATGATTCTGTAAATAGCTATCAAATCTCCTCTCTCTCTTCTTTTCTCTAGTGTCTGTAGTTCAAGTTTTGCTAGTCTCTCTTCATATGATAGTTTTGAGAGTGTTGGTGCCAATTTTTTAATTGCTCTTTGTATTCTTTCAATTTTTTTTTTTTTTTTTACATTTTTTTGTACTTGGTGACCATATCGTTGCTGCATATTCCAATCTTGGTCTTATCAGGGTGATTAGAATTTTCTTCACCATTTCTTCATCCAGGTATGTAAATGCAACTTTGATTGTTCTTATTAAATTATAAGTTTCTCCAAAAATCTTATTTATATGTTTCTCAGGTGACATATTATTCATAACAATGACTCCCAGGTCCTTCTCATTTTCTACTTTTTTTATTCCTTCTTCTCCCAACTTATATGATCCTGTTATTCTGTTTTTGCTTTTTCCAAATTCCATTATACTACACTTTTTTGTATTGAACTCCATCTCCCACTTCCTACTCCATTCCTGTACTTTATTTAGATCACTCTGTAGTGATTCACAATCTTCTTCCGTGTTCACTCTTTTCAGTAGTTTTGCATCATCTGCAAAGAAGCTCATATAGCTTTCAATTCCTTCATCCATATCATTAATATATATAGCAAACATTATTGGGGCCAGAACTGTTCCTTGTGGAACACCGCTTATTACTTCATCCCAATTTGAGTGTTTGTCTCTTATCACTACTCTCATTTTCCTTTCTTGCAAAAAATCTTCCATCCAATTAAGCAGTTTGCCCTGTATTCCTCCTTCAGTTTCTAATTTATTAAGCAACTTCTTATGTGGTACTTTGTCAAAAGCTTTCTTTAGGTCTAGAAATGCACAATCAGCCCATCCATCTCTTTCTTGTATTATATCTATTAGCCTTGAATAGAAACATATTAAATTGGTGACGCATGATCGTCCTTGTCTGAATCCAAATTGTCTTGGATTTAACACGTTGTTTTTTTTCTAAATATTTTACCCATCTATTTTTGACAATTCTTTCACAAATTTTTGCTATTGTACTTGTTAGGGAGACTGGTCTATAGTTGGTAGGGTCTTCTTTATTTCCTCCTTTATATATGGGTACTATATTTGCTTTTTTCCAATCTTCTGGAACTTTTCCTTCTTTCAAGGAACTGTTTATTATGCTATGTATTTTGTCTGCCAGTTCATTCCTGCATTCTTTCAAAATCCAGTTTGCTATTTCATCTGGTCCATGCGATTTTCTGACATCAAGATTACTCAAGTGTTTCAATATTTCATTCTTTGTTACTTCTATTTCTTTCATGGGAGGGACTTTCTCTTTCCATTCGATCACTTCGGGTTGTATGTTCTCCCTTGTAAACACTGATTTAAAATGTTTGTTCATAATTTCCGCCATTTCAATTTCCTCTGTGTATTCAACTCCTCCTTGTCTTAATTTCTCCAAGTCTTGTTTGTTTTTCAATTTGTTGTTTACAAATCTGTAAAATAGTTTTGGTTGATCTTTACACTTTTCTATGACATCTTTTTCATATTTTCTCTTTTCCTCTCTGCATGCTTGTACATATTCATTTCTATAACAAGTATATATTTTCCATTTTTCAGGCCTTCTGTCTTTTTTCCATCTGGTCCAAGCTTTGTCTCTTTTGTCTTTTAACTCCCTACAACTTCTATTGTACCAGCATTTTACATATTCTTTTTCTTGTTTTTGTCTTGGGACATGCTTTTCCACTCCTTTTTTGTAAATTTTTGTCAAAATATTCCATTTCTCTTCCACTGTTGTTTCTTCTTTGTATACTTCTTCCCAGTTTTCTTTTTGAAAGAATTCTCTTATTTGATCAAAGTTTGATTTTTCATACATCATTCTTCCTTTTCTATATTGTTCATTTCTTTTCATGTATTTTTCTTCATTTAGTTCCAGTTCAATCAATATGTGGTCACTTTTACTTATTGGTGTTTTATATTCAATCTTGTCCACTATTCTAGGTTCAGATGTAATTATTAGGTCTAGTCTCGATGGTTCTTCTTCATTTCTATACCTAGTGTTCTCCTGTATCCACTGTGTCATTGTATTGTCAGTAATCATCTCAAGTAGAGCGTTTCCCCATGAGCCGTCTCCACCCTTTACTGTCATCTCTTCCCAGCAGATTTCTTTGCAATTATAGTCGCCCATCATAACTATTCTTCCTCCATCTTCCATTATTTTATTTAATGTTATCTTTGTGTCCTCTAACATACTTTTATGTTCACTCTCTTCCCACGAGGCTGTTTTTGGAGGCACATAATTTATCACAAACTTTCTGCTCTTCTTATCTCTGTCTTCCACTTCGATCATAATCATCTCTAATGTATTCTTTCCATATGTGACACACCTCACGTTTATATCCTTCTTAGTCAGGAACATAACTCCACCCCCTTGCTTTGTCTCTCTGTTTCTAATCCAATAATTATATGCATCATGTCCTACACTGTTGGTTGGTAGTGGACCTTTTAATTTTGTTTCTACAATTCCCATTATGCCCGGTTCTTTTTCCTTCAAATAATCATTCAGCTCATTCAATCCTGTTATTAATCCATCTATATTTGTGTAAGACACTCTTAGTTTTCTGCCACTTCCATTGTGTTCTCTGCTTCCCTTTTGTTTTTCTCTTGTGTGTCGAATTTCCTTAGTTTCATATTCACTACTCTCCAATAGTATCTCTCTTTTTCTGACTCTGTTCTGTTCTCGTTTTTTTCCTTAGCTTCAAGTCTTTTCTTTTTTTCTTCCTCTCTTTCTTTTTTATTCATTTCCCTTTTTATCCATACCTTTTTATATTGTTCACTTGTTGCTAGTTTCCCTGTTTTCGATAAGATATTCTCTGCCGTCGTTTGTGACCTGAATTTAATCTTAATTGGTCTGGTCTTATCTGTACTATACTTTCCGAGTCTGAACTTCTCTTCGATTTGTTTCATTATTTCTGGTTCATCTTCCTGAACTAATTGTAGTAAACTGCTTACTTTTTCATTTTCCTCTTTGATTCTTGAGGTTCTATCTGGGTTATGTTTCTCTTCCATTCCTAATATAATTATACATTTCTTTTTGTCTGCTAAGTCTCTTACAATATTCTCCTTCTGTCTCATCACTTTGATAACTGAGTCTTCAGTTTTTTCTTTCATTTGCTGTTTAATTATATCAGTAAATGCAACTTTACTATTTTCCTGTATCTTTCTCCACCCATGTGCCTCTTTTGCTATTGTTTCTTTATTGTCTTTATTGTTCCTTTTTAATTCTTTATTCTCCTCTTTTACTTCTCTTAAATGTCTTTTTAGTTCTTCTATTTCATCAGTTAAGTTTTTGTTCGCCTTCTCTAGTTCTTCCAATCTTTCAAACTTTTCTGCAAGTTTTGACATTTTACCGAACCTAACCTCCCAATGTTCAGTCATTTGTTCAAGCCCTTCCTCCAGTTTTGCTAGTCGGGGGAGGTTGGTATCAGCCTCCCCCTCTTTAAATCCTTGGAAATTGTTATCCTCACCTTCCATTGAATTGTTCTTATCTATGTTTCTAATCTTTACATTTTTGTTAGACATTTCGTCGTCACTAAATTGGTCGGGACCTCTTTTGTTTACATGGCGTCTGCCTGCCTGGGCCATGTCCTCTCCTTCCTCATTTCCTTCCATTTCCCTCAGTAATCCCTCCCCTTCTCCTTTTTCCTCACTATCCCCTACACCACGAGCAATTTCCCCCCCCACCCTGTAAATACAATAGGTACTTCCTTTGCTTCGGGATCCACGAAATTTCACTTTTTCTTCAGAACGTCCTCTAAGCCGTCCGTTCGTTGAAGTGTGTGTGTGTGTGTGTGTGTGTGTGTGTGTGTGTGTGTGTGTGTGTGTGTGTGTGTGTGTGTGTGTGTGTGTGCACGCGCGTGGGTACCCCAAGCTTTAATCTTCCAGATTCATTAAGCACCCCCCACCCTCCCCTTGACCCCTTCCTTACCGGGTGGTCCTTCTTTTATAATGGCTGTCGCCAGGCGATTTTATTCATCTCCGTGGCACCCCAGGGGGAGGGGCATAGTCCACAACAGATTTGGTAACTGAATCTTCCTCTACGATACCAAATATTGCGGCATGGATTTATCATCCTTATCATTATTGTATTATCATCATTAGAAGTAGTAGTAGATCCTGCGTGTGCGTCATTTCCTGAGGAAAGCTATAAAAATAAATAAATTACAAGATAAAATAGATAAATAATATAAAAAATAACCCCACCTCCACCATTCACCCTCAGAAGAACTCGGGCCCATAACGTTTCGCCATTGCTTCTTCCCCTACAACATTCCCCCCCATTATCTTCCGAGGTGCCTGCTCCTCTTTCTCCCTCTCCCCTTGGGCGGATCTGCCCTTCAGCCTTCCACTTCAGAGGCCCATAGGACCGCTTCAGGAGCTCCGTTCTCCAGCGAATTTCTCACTTTTTGCCTCGCCCCTCACTCCTACTCTTCCTACTCCTCTTCCTCCTGCTCTATCTTTTCCAATTCCTCCTCCTCCTCTTCCACCATCTCATTCACCTCTTCCACCATCTCATCCTCCTCTTCCTCCTCCTTCTCCTCCCCTTCCTACTTCTTCTCCCTCATGGTTATTTGAGAACACGACGTCATGTCGTAGACGGCGCACGGTGAAAAGTCGGTACGTGTGAAACGAGCCTAACACATCTTCAGACGAAATATTGGACACGAACTCCATCTATACCTGACGGAACTTGAAATATTAGCCTTGCACGTTGCAGCTTTTATCATTTACATATCTTCAGGCCAATGGTCGAAACAATTGAATATCGACCTTGTTTGATTATGCCAAACAATGGTTACTTAGTTCCAAATAGCTAATGATGATCAACGGAAAGTGCCAATAATAATATAAGCAAATTCAACTGTAAAATAAAAACAAATTGGTAACTGACATAAAAAGAACAAAAATAAATAAACACGAGACTAGAGAAAAATATTTGTCGTTCTGTGAAGGCTTGATATATTTTGCCAATTTGTTGATTAAAACTGAAGAATCTACAAATACACTTCGGGAAAGGTTTTCCTGAAATTCTCTGAAGCGCTGGATTCACATAAAAACAAAAACTGATACAGGAAGCCTTTTGAAGTCACTGGCTATTTTCCAACAAAACAGGAATTGCAGAGATCAATATTTTTTGTTGATGTTATTATTATTATTTATACAAATATATTATAATTATCATTTATCTATTACTAGATTGATGAACAAATAAACTGAATAAATAAAATAATATAATAGAAATACAATTAAATATAATCATAAGAAATACAAATAAATAAATTATAAAAAATAAATAAAACAAAACTAAAATAATAAGCAAGTGTACAAGATCCCCTAATTGGGGAAACAAGGCACAAAAAATATACAAAAATATACACGAGAGGAGGGACTGCCGTACTATCAATTAAACTTGACTGATACATGAGAAATACAAGAGAATTGCCTACATATACACAAGATTGGTTCAATTTCTAGCCTGGAATTATATATATATATATATATATATATATATATATATATATATATATATATATATATATATATATATATATATATATATATATATATATATATATATATATATATATATATATATATATAAAATCCTAAGGTTCAAATTGTAGTAACATCATGTTAAAATTAATTATTATGGTAAGATACGCTGACAGGAGAGCTTTTGCTCTATAACAAGGTCGGATGCAAAAATAAAGAAAATATCATCGATAAAACAAAATAAAATAAAATAAAATGAACAAATAATAAAAATCAAATATAATAATCTAATAATCAAATCTAATAATCTAATAATCAAATCGAATAATCTGAAAATCAAATCTAATAATCTAAAAATCAAATCTAAAAATCTAATAATCAAATCTAAAAATCTAATAATCTAATAACCAAATCTAATAATCTAATAACCAAATCTAAAAATCTAATAACCAAATCTAAAAATCTAATAACCAAATCTAATAACCTAATAATCAAATCTAATAACCTAATAATCAAATCTAATAACCTAATAATCAAATCTAATAACCTAATAATAAATTCTAATAACCTAATAATCAAATCTAAAAATCTAACAACCAAATCAAAAAATCTAATAATCAAATCTAAAAATCTAATAATCAAATCTAAAAACCTAATAATCAAATCTAAAAATCTTATGATCAAATCTAAAAATCTAATAATTGAATCTAAAAGATTAATAATCAAATCTAATAAATTTATAATCAAATCTAAAAATCTAATAATCAAATATTAAATTCTACTAATCAAATCTAAAAATCTAATAATCTATTAATAAAACCTAATAATCTAATAATCAAATCTAATAACCTAATAATCAAATCTAATAATATAATATTCAAATCTAATAATCAAACTCTAAAAATCTAATAATCAAATCTAATAATCTAATAGTCAAATCTAAAAATCTAATAATCAAATCTATTAATCTAATAATCAATTCTAATAATCTAATAATCGAGTCTAACAACCTAATAATCAAATCTAACAACCTAATAATCAAATCTAATAATCTAATAATCAAATCTAAAAATCTAATAATCAAATCTAAATGTCTATTAATCAAATCTAAAAATCTAATAATCAAATCTAAAAATCTAATAATCTACTAGCCTACAGTAACCTACTAGTCTACAGTAACCGTCTTTAGCCTGCTAGTCTACATTAGTCTGCTAGTCTACATTATCCTGCTAGTCTACATTAGCCTGCTAGTCTACATTAGCCTGCTAGCCTACATTAGCCTGCTGGCCTACATTAGCCTGCTAGTCTACATTAGCCTGCTAGTCTACATTAGCCTGCTAGTCTACATTAGCCTGCTAGTCTACATTAGCCTGCTAGTCTACATTAGCCTACTAGTCTACATTAGCCTACTAGTCTACATTAGCCTGCTAGTCTACATTGGCCTACTAGTCTACATTGGCCTACTAGTCTACATTAGCCTACTAGTCTACATTAGCCTACTAGTCTACATTAACCTACTAGTCTACATTAACGTACTAGTCTACATTAACGTACTAGTCTACATTAACCTAATAGTCTACAGAGATGATATCGAATATCATTTAGAAAGTAACCGTTTGATAAATGATAGCCAGCATGGTTTCAGACGGAAACGTTCTTGCGTGACTAACTTACTCGAATTCTACAACACAGTTATCTCGAATTATGACAAAAGAAACAATATAGATTTAATATATCTAGACTTTGCAAAAGCTTTTGATACCGTCCCACACGAAAGACTACTTACTAAATTAGCTTTGCATGGAATAAGTGGTAGCCTATTAGGTTGGACTAGTAATTGGTTGAAAGGTCGAAAACAGAGAGTTGTTTTAAATGGAAAAACTTCTGGATGGAAAAATGTTGCAAGTGGAGTTCCTCAGGGTTCCGTTCTTGGGCCACTTCTATTCATAGTATATATAAATGATATAGACAATGGACTAAAATCTACTGTTTCCAAATTTGCTGATGATACAAAACTGTGCGGAGTGGCAAATGATCACTCAAACCAATTAGATATTCAAGAAGATTTAGATCAATTACAACAATGGTCTGAAAAGTGGCTAATGAAATTTGACACAAGTAAATGCAAGGTAATGCACATAGGTAAAAATAACAGTAAGTACGATTACAAGTTATTTGGAAATTCGTTAACAAAAGTGGATAGTGAAAAAGATCTCGGCGTAATTATCAGTAACGACCTCAAATCATCCAAGCAGTGTATTTCAGCCTCTGAGAAAGCAAATAAGATTCTGGGATTGATTGCGCGATCTTTTGATTTCAAAAGTCCATCACTCATTAACAAGCTATATAAATCGTTAGTTCGTCCACATTTGGAATATGCTGTTTCCGTATGGTCACCGAATCTCATTAAAGACATTGACAGACTGGAAAAAGTACAACGGCGAGCCACAAAACTGATTCCAAATATCAAAAATAAATCATACGAAAATCGACTTAAGCACATGAATCTGTTTTCCCTAAAAAAGCGTAGACTCAGAGGTGACTTGATACAGGTCTTTAAGATTTTAAAGGTTATTGACAACATCAAAAGTGACCAAATTTTCACATTGAATGAGAATCAGACAAGAAACAATGGTCTCAAACTGTCCGGAAATAGATTCAATTTGGAAGTAGGTAGAAACAACTTTGCCAACCGTGTAGTTAATGAATGGAATAAACTTCCTGCACAGGTAGTGCAATGTAGTTCAGTTCGAAGCTTTAAGAATCATTTAGATAAATACCTAAGTAAGATGCTGTAATGATTATAATTTATGTTATATTATTTGTTTTTGTTTTGTTATAATTTGTCTGTCTGATTTTCATTTATTATTAGTTATATGTCAATTTATAATCATTTACTATTTACCTTTTTGTTTGTTATTCAACTATACCTATGCATTTATTTATGTATTTTATTTGTTATTTTTACATTATTATAGTTTTAATTTATTATTAATATGATTT
The DNA here is from genome assembly GCF_046742065.1 of Oratosquilla oratoria. Taxonomy (NCBI): domain Eukaryota; kingdom Metazoa; phylum Arthropoda; class Malacostraca; order Stomatopoda; family Squillidae; genus Oratosquilla; species Oratosquilla oratoria. Next base: position 23,638,831 of record NC_134790.1, read on the forward strand.
TTTTTTTTTTTTTTTGCATCCGACCTAGATATGGATCAAAAGGTCTCCTGTCGGCATGCTCCGCCTTTGTAAGCCTTTGTTACATTAACCGTCTACATTAACCTAATAGTCTACATTAGCCTACTAGTCTACATTAGCCTACTACTCTACATTAGCCTACTAGTCTACATTAGCCTACTAGTCTACATTAGCCTACTAGTCTACATTAGCCTACTAGTCTACATTAGCCTACTAGTCTACATTAGCCTACTAGTCTACATTAGCCTACTAGTCTACATTAACCTAATAGTCTACATTAGCCTAATAGTCTACATTAGCCTAATAGTCTACATTAGCCTAATAGTCTACATTAGCCTAATAGTCTACATTAGCCTAATAGTCTACATTAACCTAATAGTCTACATTAACCTAATAGTCTACATTAACCTAATAGTCTACAGTAACCTAATAGTCTACTGTAACCTAATAGTCTACTGTAACCTAATAGTCTACAGTAAACTAATAGTCTACAGTAACCTAATAGTCTACAGTAACCTAATAATCTACTGTAACCTAATAGTCTACTGTAACCTAATAGTCTACAGTAACCTAATAGTCTACAATAACCTAATAGTCTACAATAATCTAATAGTCTACAATAATCTAATAGCATACAATAATCTAAGTCTACATTAATCTAATAGTCTAAAATAATCTAATAGTCTAATAATAATAATCTATAAATAATAATAATAATAATAATAATAATCTAATAATAATAAATAATAATATTTTTTACTTAAAACTACAAGTCGGCGACCTGTCTTACAAGCAGTAATTATGACAAATTTAGTAAAAGAGAACTAAGTTAAAAAAACATCGTACATTAAAATAAAATAAAATAGAATTAAAAAAGTAATGCATACAATACATATAAACAGATTTGGTGTTGTGGGAGCTCTCGAATTGGTGTCCTATCTTATTCCATTTTACGTATTTATGCGATATTCACATAACATTAGGAAGTTACTGATACAAGGAACATGCCACTCTATACCAGCGATCCTTCCCTAGACGCAAACGCACTTTTCACCAATGTTCCTTTACACAAAATTCACTGAAACCCGTATGGGACAATGGCTACATTTTTTTATATATTCAATATTTTGGAAACTGTAGTGGCATCACCTTGAATCAAGTTATTCAGCATTCGTTTGCGATTAGAGTTTAATCTCGCACTCAAAATGAATAACAAGAACTTTCGCTTTTATCACTTCTATGGTTCCACCTCTTCGGATAGAGGCGCTGGATCGTGCCGACAAAACACCATAGTACAAAACCTCTGAGCAAGTCTTTCCCGGATTTTCCCTTTTAGGGAACCATATGCTAAACTATAATTTCACATCGATGGAGTAGAAATAGGGTCACCATCTGAGGACCTCTGTTTCCTTGTAATTTTAATTTCATTTACATCATAAGACTTATGACTCCTCTTCTCACACTCAGACATGACATTCCAGTGTCCAAAAAATCTCTCCAATGCCTAAACATCACCTGACCAAGTGCTTTCCTATGCACAGGGATGACGCAGTACTGAGTGTCGTAGGTCTACATAGTTGGATAATGCAATATGATGTAACCATCGCAACTCAAGGGATTCGGGCACTGTCCTTGTAATACAAATGTGTACTAGTATTGTACATTGGACTTCCCTTATCCTCGTTTACCCTACTGACACTCCTGACATGTAGTCCAATATGGACCCATCTCTTTGCCAACTATCATAAGGTAAACATAAAACTTAAAATCATGTGGAATGCCTGCATCCTACCCAGAATGTGCTGTCGCCATAATGGTGACAACAAATCAATCAATCAGTCAACCAACTATCAACCCTTCGTAGTCTATTGCTAAACTTAGGCCTCTCTCAAATACTTCCACGAGTTGCACAACTGCACCAACCTCTGCCATGTCACTCCCGCAAACTTCAAATATCTCGTCTCTCCGCTTTCTTGCTCTTTCTCATCCACGCTTCCCATTTCGCGGTGTCCGATCCGTAACACATTTACTGTATAATGACGACGCCTTCGTCGAAATGAGAGATTGGCATCATCTACATAATCACAAATGTGAATTTGAATAAGAAACGAGAGTGCGACTTACCTTTGACGTAGGCAGGCAAGGAACTCTTTCTTTCTTCGATATTCTTGTCTCCATGGAGGTTGACGAGCACTAAAACCACCAAAACTACAAACACCAACCTGCATGAACGAAAACAAAGATTGTCCTCAGAGGTGCAAAGAAAGAGTAACCAAAAATCTATATCATTATTTGTTTTTAAGCTTCGCATTTCCCCAAATATTAGTTAATCAAAGATATTCCATCAATAACAAAGAAATACTATAAGACGCATGGACTATTCTTTGACAAGCCCTCGAAATCCTTTCAGTATGCTGTACTACGGAAACCCCATGCTTACAAACTATAAGACAAGCAAACGCGTGACAAATAAAATCATAATCAGAATTTTAAAACGAGTAAACAAACAAGGAAGACAAAATTCCTATTCACCACTTATTACAATACTACTACAAACGAGTTGATATGAAAAAGAGAACACAATTCGAATTAAAATCAAAGTGAGCAGGGCTGACATTGTTTACCAGTCCACGACAGGATTGGAACCCTTGGTCTTGATTTACACTACAATAACAAGTTCGTTACTACGTTTGATTTATCACCTTCAGTCTGATCCCTTGTAAACACAATCAACCCGTTGCCCCTGGTCTCTCTTGCATTAGACCCGCGGCCTCCAGGAGACTGGCAACAGCCTCCGGTCGGGACCATAAGTCACTTAGGGAAAATATATTGTGTATATATATCATCATCATCACCGAGGGCACAGGTTTCTCTCGCACGCCGGAGCCAGTCCCCACGGTCTCTACGAGCAAGCTCCCATGCAGCCACCCTTCCCACACCAAACAACTCTCCACACACACACACATTATATATATATATATATATATATATATATATGGTGGAAAGAGAAGTCACGGGCCTAGTTCCTTCCTCAACTTGTCACAATGTCTCAGCATATACATATATATACAGTATATATATATATATATATATATATATATATATATATATAGATATATATATATATATATATATATATATATACTAGGTGGTAGAGAAGAACCACTTCCTTAAATACATTACTCCTCTCACCTTGAGTGATCTGCACAGAGCTTTCCTTCGCACCAGTTTTCATTTAATCTTCTCTCTTTTCCTAGAAGGCTTCCCTTTCTTCTCCCGGCCTTCGGGGCATCAGCCCTCGTCTCCATCAAGTTCCATCAAGCTAGGAGAGGAGAGTTCCATACGCATCTCCGGCTCACATCACCATCATAATTATCATCATCGCTACCACCACCACTATCATCAACATCAGCATCGCTAGCACCATCATCATCGTCATAACCAGCGCCATCACAACCATCATCATCCAGGAACATACGCTAAGAGGCGCGTCGCTTCACTCACACGGCGTCGCCAGTACCCCCACGGTCTCTCCGAGCAGCCAAGCTCCCATGGAGGCACCCTTCCCACTCCAAACAATCCCTGGAAGGTTCGATCGACTTCCCCCAGACATGACTAGGATTCTGTGGGTGTCCTCTACGTCTCCTCCATCGAGGGATCTCTCTTGTGGAGAGAAAATTGCCTCAAATGTTTTGCTGATTTTCTCTCAAGAATATGGTGTATCTTAAATCTGAAATACCTCAAATCCTTTGTATCGAGAGTCCAGTGGACCCTATTTTCTGGTCTTATGGTTTCAGATGGAAATCCCCCCTCCCCCCCAAAAAAAAATCGCTAGAACCAAAAAAATATTTTGGCAAAACATATATATATATATATATATATATATATATATATACACTATGTATATATAATATTTATATTGAATATATGAAAGAAAAAACAAAATAGCCTGCCATTTCTTTGTCGGTAAAAAAAAATACTCTTAGAAAAAAAAATGGGGTGTGTGTATATATATATATATATATATATACACATATATAAACCACAATACATATTATTTCTAAGCCATCAACATTGAGAGACTCGAGGAGGCCAACATGCAGAAATTGAAACGTGGTACAGCCAAGGACTCGAACCTGTGCTAACACGTGACAAGTGTTAGTGACTTAACCGACTGCACCATCAAGAGAGATCGGTTAAGTCACTAACACTTGTGTGTGTATATAATATATATATATATATATATATATATATATATATATATACTCACTCCGGTGGTGGTCGGGCCACTTGCTGACCCCTCACCGCTAGCACCAAATGCCTCCAGACTCTACGGTCCTGTGCCACTGTCATCCAATCCTGGACATCTGCTCCAGCCCTTTCCAGATCCTCCCTCACGTTGTCCATCCATCTTCTGCGTGGTCTTCCTGGGAAACGTCTTCCTCCTACCATCCCATCCATCATCACTCTCATTGGTATTCTTACTTGTTCCATTCTTGCAATGTGGCCGGCATACTGCAGTCGCCTTGACTTTATGATATTCATAATATTTATTTGGCCTGATGTTTCCCTTAGCTCTTCATTATGCCGCCTTCTCCATTCTTGGTCTAGTTCGTCGAATACTGGGCCCAAAATTTTCCTTAGTACACTGTTCTCAAATACAAAAAGACTTTTTTTCCATTTTCTTAGTCAGGCTCCAGGCTTCGCATCCATATAATAGAATGGGTTTTATTATTGTATCATATATTCTTAATTTGGTCTTTGTTGATATGCTCCTTTTTCCCAGTGTATTTTGGAGGCTGTAATAACATCTGTTGGCTGAAGCAATTCTTGATTTTATTTCAGTGTCCATCAGGTTTTCGTCTGTTACGATTGATCCAAGATACTTAAAGTTTCTGCATACTTCATATCTCACACCATTGATGTCAATATGTTCTTCTCTGTTATTGTTTTTGGTTAGATGCATTAACTCTGTCTTCTTAGTATCCACCAGCAGTCCTACTCTGTTCGCAGTCTCTTGGAAATCTCCAAACATGTCTTTTATTCCATCTATGGTCCCATCTATTAAGTCGACGTCGTCGGCATATGCCAACATATTCACTCTCCCAGACTCGAACTCTACTCCAACATTATCCCTCTTCACTGCTCTTACTACTCTTTCTAGTAGTAGGTTGAACAGTAGTGGGGATAGAACGCACCCCTGTCTCAAACCACTCTTTATTTCAAAACTTTTCGTCTTGTTGCCAACCCTCACCTGTGCTTCTGTGCCATCATACGTTGCCTTCACTAAGTTTACAATTTTGATTGGTACTCCAAATTCTCTGAGGATTTTCCACATGGATGATCTGTGTACACTGTCATATGCTTGTTTGAAGTCTACAAACATATGCCAGTGATGTATATTAAACTCCCAGCTCTTCTCCAGTATCTGTCTGATCGTAAACAGGTGGTCTGTTATCGATCTTCCCCTTCTAAAGCCACATCGATATTCGCCTATATATACACACAAATATACATCCATATATATACATATGCATATCATATATATATATATATATATATATATATATACATATATATATATATATATATATATATCGTCGATTGCTTTGAAAATCAGAACAAAACAATCCTGTCTTGGGAAAAAAAAGGGGGGGGGGAAAGACACTCCTTTTTGGAGATCTGAGAGATGGACAAAGTCGTGAAGCTTCGTCGTCCACTCCGACACGGGTCGTAAACGAGGGCGGCAGGCAAACAACCCCGAGCGAGGCTATAAAGAGTAATGAAATAAAATCTTATTACCGATTCCGGCCCTCCGCAGCAGCGGTGACAGATAACATCAGTAGCATAGTGATAACGAGAAAGGTCGAGACAAGAACAGGGCAGTTCACTTCGGCAGATACTAAAAAGAAATTAAAAAAAGGACTAAATTAGATTGACTGGTACCTTGCGCACCTATTCATGACGTCACATCCTTTGTTTGACCCTATTTCCGAGACGAATGGACCTGTTCTTCTTAAGACTTCAGTTAAGCCCTCCCTCACCACCACTTCGTCAGTTGGGTCACGAAGAAAATAAATAAATGAATAAACAAATAAACAAAACAAATAACTGAAGAAATAAATAAAAGCGCTATCAGTCTAGAGTTTTGTTTAGTCTGCTGTGGAAGCCACTAGCAAAATTCTAGTATTACAGAAAATAAACGTATCGGCACTAGATAACCATCTAGGTGCCCCCCCCCCCACAAAAACTGACTCGGTTCAACGTAGCGAACTACCCTCTCAGTAGGTCCGAGAACGGTGCCTCCTTACGAAGTACTTTTTTGAAGCAAAAGGGAACTTAATATAAGACAGCTCCTTCACTCACAACGAACTCACCTCGCCGCCAGGCAGACTCGAACAAGGGAAAATGGAGAGGAAGGGGGAGGAAAGGGAGGAGAGAGGGGGAGAAAGGAGGGAACCCTCGTTTTTCGGTTTTGAAGTCGTGGAGTCCTTCTCACGGCATCTCACGAAAACGCGACTAACTTTTATACAATCTCACTCTTGTCACAAGACATACATACAAGGAAAAGACTTTCTTCTTACTATTTACCAAGAGAAAGTAAAGTTTGGACAACCTGGTCCTAAATAAATATTTCGTTCTTCTCCATGTCATACCAGCCCCCACCCCCCACCCCCACACACCTTTCGTAGCATGGAGACTCGCTGAGAAGGTATGGGCATGTCAAGCGAATGGACAGACCGACCAAAAGCGAATAAGAGGTAAATGTGCAAGGAAAAAGAGGAAGAAAAATTATTGAATCGTAATAAGAGTACAATAAAGTGCTTCACGAAAAAATATATATATATATATAACAACCAAGGAGGCAGATGTATTGTACAACACAAATTATGGGAGTGGACAGAGAGAAGGAAGAGGAAGAGGAGAGGAGGAAGGGTTCGGGGTGGGGTGAAGGAATGGGGAGAATGGAATGGGGGAATGTGGAATGGGTCATCAGAGCTAGCCCCCATTCCCCCTTATTCCATTACTTTATTACCTCCATCAAGGTTAGGTCTTCAGTTGTGTTTGTCTATTAGCGACTTTTCTCAAAAAGTTACCAATGGATAAAAAAATCCTTTTCTATGTTCCTTCTCACTAACATTTTACATATTTGTTCTGGCTGACTTCAGGCGATTTTATTCAGCCAAGGAAAATGTGTCGTACAATTGTCCAAAAGAGTACTGTTTCGAAGTCTTAAAATCTTGGGAAAACGAGAACAAAAACGAAATAAAATAGTAAATAGCAACTCATACTCACTAGGCGAGGCGAGGTTGGTTGCAAAGGAGATTTTAGTGATCGACTCTGGGTCATTTAAAAAGATCTATTGAATCTATTATCAAGTAATCTGGCAGTTGCTCTCACATAAACGTATGAAAACAAAAGCGTTACATCAAGCCCGAATTGCGATTCTGAATCACATCTTCACGTGATGTGATGCAGGCAAGGTCATTATATTTAGAAAGCAGGTCAGGGCCCGTAGTAATGGATTTATATTGGACAAATTTAGGTTTATGAAGGAAATACATAATAACTGGTTTACCAACAGAGTGGTTAATGAATGGAATACACTTAGTAACCGAGTAGCGAGCGTTGAGACAATTGGTTCTTTTAAAAGAACATCAGATAACATTTTGGATAGAGAGGACAGGTGGTACGGGTCATGGAAGTGCCTAGTGTAGGCCTTATGGTCTCTTGCAGCCTCCTTCATTCTTAAGCCGGGTCTATAATTTGCCTCATGCAGATCTACATGTAGTAGATGGCTGTTTAGAATGCAGAGCTAATGAGTGGGCATGAGGAAAGAACGCCAATCCTTATCTACATCAGTAAGTAGCTCCTATCTTTCTGAGTATTTTGAACCCCAAAAATAAGTACCGCAAATTAATAGTAACATCATTAGTTATTCTTTTTTTTTCGGGGGGTTGGGGGGGGGGGTTGGGACTGCGGTGGAGAAAAGCAGAACAGCACCTAAAAACTAAATATATATATATATATATATATATATATACATATATATATATATATATATATATTTATAATGTCACATTTCAGAATAAGTGAAAAATCTTTCTTCATATCAAGGCTCGCACTCCCTTTGTTTCTCATTTTTTATTCCTTGCTCTTGATGTTCCTTATCTAGGGATGCTGCTTCACTGACTATGAAATATTGAGTGTGGCTTCTCGCCCACTCAATGGGGTTAGCAACAGTGGCCATGGAGAAGAGCGTGACGCACACGTCCACCCTCGACGAAACTTGAGGTGGAACTGGCGACACTTGCATGCCCATCAAATCGACTCTGTTCAAAACAGCTCAGCAGTCCGCTGATGGTGTTGAAAACCTATTTTCAACAGCGACACTAACATCGCCATGGTCATGGGGCACTGTACGAGCGCACCTTCATGTTCTAATGTTCTTATGTGATGACGTCATATCGTCACTGTTCTCACTCCCGCATCTTCATTGTGATCCAACGACTTTTGTCAAAATAATTTCGTTAGCCGTACAATCTTATATAAAAATACATCAGTAAATATTTTACCAATATATTTTTCTATTTTACCCAACGTATATACATATATATTTTTGTGTGAGAAAAGTATAATAAACAATAATTCGTCAAGAGACTTTTTGGCTTCACTCACCGATCTAATCCCCCGTGAATTCAAATCATTTCAACCAGCAGTCGTTCAATCAGAAACATAATTTCCGTAACTAATGAGATATCTAATACAAAATATAATACAATTTTTCTAGTGCATTACCTGTTGAATTATAATGAGAATAAATACGAAAATAATACTATAAGACTTTTGTGAGAATATACCTATTCTATTTCCTTTTATTTTATCTTGCTGTTTATATGTTTGTCTTGCCCACAGAAGCTGTACTATCAACACTATAAAATCCACATAAGATCGTCTTCAATTCTTGTGCATCTTGTTCCAGAGGCACAACTTTCATTTTTTTTTTTTACAAATATTTGTCACCTAAACCAAATTATATGCAAACTGGGACAATATACTCTTTGCTATCTGTACATGAAAAATATATCATGTGTGCTTATGTGTGTATACGGTATGTATGTATGTGTGCGTGTTTTATCTACTTATTTATTTGTGTGTGTGTGTGTGTGTGTGTGTGTGTGTGTGTGTGTGTGTGTGTGTGTGTGGGTGTATGTGTGTGTGTGTGTGCGCGCGCGCGTATGTGCACACACATACATATTCTATGCACTATACCATCGAGCACGAAAAAAAATTCGGTTTAAAAAATCTCGACAATGTCCACACCAATAACCTTTGTGAAGTGAACAAGTCCTTGAAAAACAAAAAGCAAAGATAAAAACAAAGTCGCAATAAACGAACAGGTCACTTATAAAAACCCTGTACGAAAGATTCCCACGGCTCCGGGTCGAGAGGTGGAGAGCAATTGGAAAAGAGTGGGTAGCTTCCTCACCGGGTTATTTGCATAGCACGAGAGAGGCCAAGAGACTGAGTAGACACTGATGGCACCGCAGACGCGCGTCCCGGTCCCTCAGAGGCGATCCGTGGGCCGTAGCCCCGGCGTCGTCTGGAAGCCGTAGGACACTATATTGTGATGCTGATTGAAACAGTAATTGATTTTTTTTTCTATTTCCTTTATATATATATATATATATATATATATATATATATATATATATATATATATATATATATATATATATTAGTAGAAAGTAAAAGCTGGACTCATCGTAAAATTTAATTCCGACGTTTCGAACCCTGTCCAGGGTTCTTCAGGGACACGGTTCGAAACGTCGGAATTCAACTCTTTCTACGACGAGTCCAGCGTTTACTTTATACTAAACTATGACCCCTGGACTCCAGCTATTCTCGAACACACACACACACACACACACACACACATATATATATATATATATATATATATATATATATATATATATATATACATACATACACACACTCCTATATCAGGCGTTCTTACCCGCCATGAAATAGGACCTTGTTCACATGGGCGCTTAGGGTATACGCAATACACAATAGGGCTGACAACGCATACAGATGCACATAAATACACAAGCTCTACACACTCAGTTATCAAGCGTGCACGCATGCGCACGCGCACACACACATGCACACAGACTAACATGAGAAACAAAAACATGGGAAGGCCTTCATGGTCATATGTGTACCGTAATTATTGGAGGAAAAAATTACCGGTTTCCAGGGACGGACACATTAGACAGCAAAGTTTCTACGTCAAGGGATCCTTAAGTACCCTGGAGTGTCGTTTTCTTAAGTAAGTCTCGCACTTACGACGTGACCTAACATGACCACAATGATAATGGTGAGAAATATCGAGAAGAGTAAATTAAGGTGCGAGGAGGCTGTCCATGCATGTGAAAAGGACATTGTGGTCTTGGAAAGCTCCATATACTTTGGTATTGTAGTGCATAAAAGTCTTTGGGTCATGTCAGAAAGTCCTCTGAAGGATTGGCATGGCCTATGAATGTCACAGACTCGCTCAAGGAGAGTATGCTGCGTTGTCGTTATTTAATCAGGACTAAAGACCTGATTCACTTGTGTTCTCTGTCTTGCTGAAGAGCTGTGAGATATGGGCATTGAATGCTGACTTGAAGAGGCGTGTCGATGTCTTTAGTACCAAGTGCCCTCGAAAAATCATAGGCTTTGTATCTTACCAGAGACTTCCGTGAGACTCAGTCAGCCCATGCTGTTAGCATCATTCCTAAATGTCAACTCCGGCTCTATGGGTCCGTGGCTCGCTTTCCTAATGTTGGTCCCACCCACAGGACATAATCTTCGATGAAGGAAAAGAAGGGGAGGCCCACGGGTCCTACTATCAATTAATATCTAGAAAATATGTGGAACACAGTAACTAGGTTTTATTGCACGGAGCTCCAGAAAGGCAGGGAGTTCATCTTGTGTTATGGATGGCCTACTATATATAACCACTACATTATTTGTCACAACATAATGTACCACTCTCTGATTGACGATGCCTGAGGATGGAGACGGTACGTTGTAATGTATATCTTATTCAATCATGGATTTTCTCGGCAACAGCATTTTTTCTTTTACTCTCATGAAAAAAATACTACAAAACATTCCTGACAAAAAAAAAAGTTATCAGTGTTCGGTATGCTGTCATCTAAAAGGAAATGTGCGCGCGCGCACACACACACATCTAGGGAGCTGACACCTTTTCTCTGAGCTCTTTTTTTTTCGTTTTCATCTCTATTCGTGTTTAGACTTTCCATGTCAAACATGAAAAGCCGAGGAAAAGGATTACGGAGAAAATAGTTGGACTCCAAAGAGAGATTGGATAAAAAGGACACTGTGGTTTGAGACACTGCAATGAAGTGAAAGAAACAATAAACAAAGAAATAAGTAAAAAATAAAGAAATAACACGAAACAAAAAAGAACAAGATGCCGCGACGGCTGTCCAGCAAATAGCAGAGAAATGTTGCAACGAACAAAACGACACGTGCTGAGGAAATATGCAAAAAAAGAAAGATCCTGAGACATCGAACCACTGAAACGAAAACAGATTTTAACTGAGCAGAAGTGGAGGAGAGATAAAAAAAAAAAAGTGATATATACATATAGCGACGTGCAGGAAACGAATATGCCTGAGAACGCAAAACATATCGTTCAGAAAATAAAAACATTTACATTCGCATGACGAGAGAATGTATATGTATATGTATATTTCTATATATATAAATATATATATATATATATATATATATATATATATATATATATATGTAGCGACGTGCAGGATGCGAACAAGCCTGAGGACGCAAAACATATCGTTCAGAAAATAAAAACGTTTACATTCGCATGACGAAAATACCAAGAGTATCAAACGAAGCTCAAAATACCTGTAACCTGGCAAGACAACGCTCGGCTTAAATCTTTCAATTTAAATACAAAGAACTATCGATTCTTGGTATTTAGATTACAAGTTTTAAGCCGAACGTTGTCTTCCTAGTTAACAGATATTCTGTCCATCGCGTGATAATGCTGGTATTCGCGTTATGCGAATGTAAATGTTTTTATTTTCTGAATGATATGTTTAGCGTCCTATATAACGAAAACTTGCAATTGTGAATACATATTCCATTGTCAAGTTCATAACTTGAGAAATCAAATTTCAAAAGAAGTATACCCATATATGTGAAATGTATATATGCATGTGTATGTGTATGAACGTATATATGTTTATACATGTACGTATATGTATGTGTATGTACATTTATATCTATATATACATGTACATGTATATGTACATGCATACGTCTTTGCATACGACTGCAGTCTTTTAAATATCTTCTACTCAGTTTCCCTCGCATTTATCAATTCTTCCTGATCTGCTTCCTCAAAACATTTCCTAAAACAAGATATATTTGTCTTCTCAAAGTTATATCTGCCTTATCTGTATGATTCATTTATTGGTTATATTTCTCCTGCCATCTAGAATTCGAGTGATATAAGGTATTTTTTTCCCTATGGGGCATATCTATTTCAAAGATTAATCAAGATCAGGCTCCTTAGTAGCAGGTACAGTTTTAATAGTGTCTTCTCCTCTTACTCGTGTTGCATCTTTTACCCAACGAGTCATTGTGTTACCCAGTGCAATATCTAACACAGTATTACCCCCACGAATTTCCATTACCACCTTCTTCCCATTCCTCCCAATTCACCTCATTGCAATTAAAGTCACCCACCAGAATTATTATTACAATTTTGTTCCATCAGCTTCAGAATAAGAGATGCCTTTGACACTAATATTGCATTCGTTATCATTCCACGCCCCTGTCTTGGATGAGATATATGCTACCATGAAACCTCTTTTATCTTGTCTTCTGGTTTCAATTCTCAGATTTACTGCCTCAGACTTTCCTTCGCTCAATATTATTTCATCTGATTTTATGACATTTTTACAGCTACCATCGTCTTACCTCACATATTACCTTTTCTGTCACGTCTCACGATTGCGTGCTTACCGGTTCCTTGTTGTAGATCTAATCTAACCTAACCTAACCTAACATTTCATGACAGCTAGGTCTCAACTTAGCACAGCTTCAATCACTAATGTATAATCATTGATCCTCTAAGTTTCTTGACAGTAAGCCATCCACATTTGCATAAGCAACTTTGAATTTTCTTATCCTGGCTTCAGCACAGTTTTACTCGCTTCTCTCTTTTCGATGCCACTTCTTCATTTTCTGGTCTAACCCCATCCTCTTCTTCTTCATTTCCATTTTTGTTCTTAACCTTGGCTTCTTTTACAAGCTCTTATCTCTCTCTTCCTCTGCAACATCGTTTGTAATTCATTCTTAAATCTATCTTTATCAGTTAATTGACCTCGTTTGCTGTGATTTGTGACTTGAACTTGCTTGTTAACGAATGTGCCCTATATGTGATGTACTAAAACAACCTAACCACATCTTTAGACTGATCATGCGCATCACACCTAATTCCTTAGTTTGAGAAACTTTCAAAGTCAATCTTCTGTTTACCGGAGGTAGCAACCGCAGACGCTTGTTATTGATACCCTTCTGTTTTGAACGTTCATTTCATTTCATTTCGTGGATCCTTATTTCAACGCATCTTGCTACGCTTCTATATACCAAAAGGCCTCTGTCCCCATTATTAGACGGGTGGCCACCCAAGGCTTTCCCAACCCCATCAGGGCATGGATCAGAAACTATGTAGTCAAACAGACCACATGTGTACCAGAAGCAACAGACCTACCATTCATGATCCACATTACCTTTTCAGTGCTTTACAATTGGTCTGGGTGTACCATGAAGACTTTTTTTTTAATTTTCTTTCAACTACCTCCAAACTCTGTGTGTGTGTGTGTGTGTGTGTGTGTGTGTGTGTGTGTGTGTGTGTGTGTGTGTGTCTTTGTCTATCACTGATCAAACAACTTAAAAATAAGAAAATCTCACCTTTCAATGCGTCACAGTAATAACACTGATACGTAATAAGTAATGTGGACGTCACAAATGTAAACAAACATCCGATGACGTCACCAATGTAAACAACAAATGTGACGTTTCTCTTCATACACATTTTCCTCAACGCTTTAGACATGTAGGAATAAATGAAAAATTTGTCTTTACTTCTGCTTGTCTAATAGCATATCCAATATATTTTCAAATCGTAATTATCATATTTGAAATGGCTTATGAAATACAAATAAGAACTATACCACCACTCGACCATCATCATGACCACAAACAATATTACTCCAACCACCACATCACCACTATCACCACCACAACTAACGCGTTCACCACTTCCATCACACCACTACCACCATATCATCATCACAACCATTACAACAACGCCACCAACACCCTAACGTCGGATCCGCTCCGAGTGAAAAACGTTCCAATAAAAGTTATCCAAGTAAACGTTTCCTCCCACCTAAATCGGAACAGGTGTCAACGACCCTAGTCTGCATACAGTATGGATTAGAAAATACAAAAAATAAAAATAGATACAATAAATAAATAAAATAACAATAATAATAATAAATAAACAAAAGTAATTATAATGATAATAACAACAAATAATACTAATTAATAAATTAATGAAATAAATGAATCGATAATGAATGTGAAATAGGTAAATAAAATAAGCATGAATAAATGAACAAATAATAATTACAATAATGATAAATAAATAAATAAATAAATAAATAAAATAACAATAATAATAATAAATAAACAAAAGTAATTATAATGATAATAACAACAAATAATACTAATTAATAAATTAATGAAATAAATGAATCGATAATGAATGTGAAATAGGTAAATAAAATAAGCATGAATAAATGAACAAATAATAATTACAATAATGATAACAATGATAATATAAATACAAACTACAGTCTGTGGAATAAACACATTGCAGAACAAAATCCTGTGGGAAAAAAATCAGTGACTTGAAGATTTCATTGGGAAATTTGGACCTGTCGTTTCTAAAACCACTAAGAACGAAACATTATTCTACAAAATCCACTAATGCCTCGGGTTTTCAACTTCCCCAGTCCCTAACTACCCAATTCCACCTGCTCTTGCAAGAAGTTTAGCTTGGAACGATTAATCAGCTTTCTGCTTGTCGACCCTCCAAACTCTTTAGTTACCGAGAAGTGCAACCCGGTTGACTCGAGGTGCGACAAAGTACAGTGGCGCCACAGATGTATAAAGCCATTTGACGATAACCAGAACGAAATGAAAAAATGCCACCCGACAGGAAAGGGTCTATTGATTATGTGAAACCCAACGGCAAGCAGCGTGTAAGGTACTTGCTTCATCTAAGAGGTACCGTAGGCATCGACACTACCCTCCACGTCGTCTTGAACAAAGTAGAATGTTACTGCACACATAGTAAGTGCGAATCAAATTCGTCAACCAATTGTCGTTCATTATATCTTTATATCAATGGACTTTTCCCTTATAAGGGGAATTCTTTCATTTGTTTTTGATGATTGATTACGAAAACATGCCTTAGATCGAAGCAAGATCCCTGACAATATTAACTCGAGACCATCATCCTGATTCATGGCTCGTGCGTGTGGCATTCACCAAGATTAGGTGGTCTGTCGCCTGAGAGACAGGAGAGAAGAAATAGTTCGAACGGAGAGGCAGGATGCAGTACGAATGAAAAAAGGAGTACACACAAGAGAAGGAGGACAGGATTAAAGTGAAGAAGCTGAAGAAATAAAAGAAGGAGAAAGAGAAAGAGGAGGAAAAGAAGAACTAAAATGAGGAGAAGAAGAAGAAGAAGAAGAAGAAGAAAAAAAAAAGGGGAGGAGAAAAAGTAGGAGGAGGAGGAGGAGGGAAAGGGAAAAGATAATTTAACACCAGTAATTACAGGGTGTTATACATACGAAAGAGACCCAGATCTCCCTTCCATACATGAAGAGTACCTAAAGAAGGACTCAAATACCAATATTCTGTTATGATGGTCCACGGCGGGAGGAGGGGGAGGGGGAGGAGGGGGTAGAGGAAGCCAACCGCAGCCTTACATTTCCTTCGCGCGCTGACGGGCCCGAAATGAATCTCTTCAAGAAATTTTGGCCTCGTTCTTCTTCAGAAGCTGTCCAAAGCTTCCCCGGACCAATCACTTCCGCCTTCGGAGGCTAAACCGGACCAAAACCTTCGTCCCGGAACCAATCCAGAACAGCTTCAGCCAAATCACGTGATTGCCTCGGAGAAGAGAAATGTGCTCCAGAATACGCGTCCCAAATTCAGGGTGAAGGGTGAAGGGTGAAGGGTGTGTGTGTGTGTGTGTGTGTGTGTGTGTGTGTGTGTGTGTGTGTGTGTGTGTGTGTGTGTGTGTGTGTGTGTGTGTGTGTGTGTGTGGTGTGCGCATGCGTTTGGGGGTGAGTGTACGGTTGGGTGTGAAAGGGACGTATTACCATATCTATCCCTTTAGCCCCCTCCACTTCCATCTCCCTACCCATATCCTACTCCCCTCACACACACACACGAAGAACAATAACAACAAAGACAAATTTGGCCGTTCGAGTTCTTCGGGAATTTTCTTTTCCTGTGACAAAACTTGAAGGAAGAGGGGAAGAGGGGAAGGGGGGAGGGGAGAAGGGAGGAAGAGGGGAACCCCCATCCCTATCACCTCCTCCCGCCATTTGCATAAAGGGGGTAACCCACGACTCGACGACGAGTGGTGACGAGTGGCGACGAGTTGAAGGAGTAGATCTGCCTAGAATCGTGGCGACCAGACAGACAAGGAGGCGTTAACAGCCGCTCCAGCTTCGCCTCGGATAAAAAGACTCGACAATGTGTATCAGGATGGAAGGCACCTAAACCACTCCAACCAGGACCTAAACCAAAACAGCACCTCAAGGAAAGGAAGTGGGAGAAGACGAAGAACGTTTGGAGGAAGCATAGGAGAGGAAGAAGACAAAAGAGGAATTAAATGGAAGAACAGGAGAGAAAGAAAACGGGCACAGAAAACGGAAGAAGGCAATAGGGAGACATGCCGAAGAGAAGAACCCCCCCTCCCAAAAAAAAAAAAAGAGGACAATAAATCCAGGATAGAGAAGAGATGGAAGGAATGAGAAAGAGAAGGAAAGAAAACACAAGAAAGAAGTGAGAAAAAAGGAGGTAATTAGAACTGTGAGAATGTGCCTCGATGACGTAGGAAGACTGGCGAGGCAAGGCAGGGAGGAGAGAAGGAAGGAGGGAGGGAAGGGAAGAATGGAAGGAGTGAAGGAGAGAAGGAGGGATGAGGTAGATTAAATGGCAGAGGTCCCAACCCCTTCAGTCAAGTGACATTTTCTATATCTGTTTCGGCTTAGACAAAGAGATTCCATGGACCGAAGACTATGGCCTAAGGTCTGAAGGACGTCTACAGGGACAACGACCCTTCTGCAGTCGGAGGCAGGGCACTCAGATGCACATGTAAAATCACCATAATAGAATACATGTGGTGCGCCACAGAGTTAGAGGCAAGAGGAAGGAAGGAAGGAAGGCAGGCAGGAAGGAAAGCGAGTATTGAACTGGGGAAAATAGGGGCTGTCTCCCTTGGGGGAATAGGGACTTTATCCTGGGGGGATTCTGACTATTTCCCCCCGGGGGAATAGTGTCTGTCTCCCTGGGGGAAAATAAGGACGACCCGGGGGAAATGGAGACTGGTGTGTGAGGACTCCTTCCCCTGAGGGGAATATGGATTATTTCTCGTGAGGAATAAGGCCTGTCTCCCCCCAGGGGAGTAAGGACGATCTCCTAATGAGGAAACACGGACTATATCCTCTGGGGGAATAAGGTTCTTCTCCCCTGATGGGGAACAGGTTCTCCTTCCCCGGGGGAACTAAAAACTGCTTCCCCCGAGGGAATTCAAGGGGCTAAGAAAACATTGTGAAAATTGATGACAGCATAAAGCATATTATACAACGTATAAAATACACATAAAAACAATAATGAGTAAATATATCTAGTGTTTTAACCTATGCAGTAATTATGAATACTTGCCACGGTTTTGTGAACGTGAATGGGTGAAGGGGGAGGAGAGGCTTGACAAAAGAGAGATAGACAGATAGATAGATAGATAGATAGAGAGAGAGAGAGAGAGAGAGGTGGCTTAGAGAAACTTCCGGATGCATTCGGGGTTCTTCTGTTCCGGTTCTGCCCCCCCCCCTCCCTTCCTCCTCTCGGATCTCCAGTTCGAGGAAAAGAGGAGGAGGAGGAGGAGGAGGAGGAGGAAGAGAGAGGTGGACAAGCATGGGCCTTGCAACGCATTAGGAGAAATTTGCATAATTTCCGTAGGCGATCGTTATGAGCTCGGCCGGCCACCCCTTCACCGCCCCCCGGTGCCCCCACCGAACGCGAAGTGCACCCAATTCCGGCCTCTGCTCTAAATATGTCAGACTCCAAGAAGCCAGACTTGATGGAATCTCTCTTCAGCCATTTCTGTTCTGTTTTACCTCAATCTATAGATTTATTTATTAACCTATTTATCTATTATCCATTTCAATTGTATATCCTTTTCTTGCTTCATTTTTATTTTATTTCCATTTCACTTCGTTTTATTGATTTATTCATATCAATTGTCTTTTTCTTTTGTTTTATTTCTGATTTAATTTTATTTCTTTTTAATTTCATTTCGTTATATTTCGTTCACAATATCCTTTTTTGTTATATTTTTGCCTATTT
Organism: Oratosquilla oratoria; assembly: GCF_046742065.1. Lineage (NCBI taxonomy): Eukaryota > Metazoa > Arthropoda > Malacostraca > Stomatopoda > Squillidae > Oratosquilla > Oratosquilla oratoria. Next base: position 23,657,605 of record NC_134790.1, read on the forward strand.
AATTTCTTTTTGTACTATTTCACCTTGACCTATCGTATTTTTATTTTAATCTTATTCTCTTTTTATCTATTTCAATTCTTTTTCTTTCATACTTTGTTATCTTTATACCCATTTCTCTTTTATTCATTCATTTACTTTATTCTTTGCCAGTGGCTAACCACATTCAATGTGCTATCATTTGTGTACTTTAGAAGCACAAGATCATCTACAATAAAAACGATGAGCTAAATATCGAATCTAGATTTAATTTAATTTCTAAATTCATTTTCATTCCTTAACCTGGAGCTAGATTTCTATTTTTGTTCATTTCCTGCTTCAGTTTAAATTCTAATTTAAATTTGAGAAGGAATTCAGAAGTGAACGTCAACAAGAAGTCACGCGACGTGGTCTCCGCGCACAATTGCATTAACCTCCCCACAGGCACCTTCACGCACGCACGCGCGTGTGCGCGAGCGCTCTACCGAGAGGTAAAACACGCGCGTGCGCGCGCACGCAAACACACACACTATAGTCACACAAACATATGTAAACACATACACACATACATATACACGCATGTACACACACACACACACACTCACGTACACACATATAAACAAACACAGACTGACAGACACACACACACACACACACACACACCTCGTGGCGCGGTGGGTAAAGCTCCCGGCTGCCACTACGGAGGTCCGGATTCGAATCCCGCCCAGGACTGAAATAATTTCAGTATCGCTGCGCTGGGAGTCGTTACTCCAGCTCTCGTGGGCGGGGAATTGGGTGTGTGTGTGTGCGTGTAAGGTCACAGCATTACCCATAGATCGGTCATATATGAACTCTGAGCTCTCTTTCGGGAGGGAAATAGCTGTCGATCACGAGTCCAACACGTGATCCAAGACCATGGTGAATCACACACACACACGCTATAGTCACATATAGACAAACATATATAAACACACATGTACACACGCACACACATATACACACACACACATATATACACAGACACACACACACATGCTGTAGATACATACATATATGGATATACACACGCATACAAATACATACATACATACGCACACAGACACACATACAAACATATATATAGACAGACAACCTAAACAGCCGTAAAAACTTCCACACCAAAATTGATGAAAGAAGAAATACGGATGGGTCCAGACTTTTTTGGGGGGAACACACTGATGGATGTATAGATCGTAGTTGAGGTCTTCAACGACGAAAATAACTTTGAGAAACTCACTTTTCTTCCTCTACACAGCATCATATAGGATTTTTTTCTTCTGAATCCAATAGAAAACGTACGAAGAATGCTGACCTCAAGCTACCACTATACTGATTTAATCTAGAAATAGGTAGAAGCAATACCCATCGCTTCTGTACTTGGAGACAATACTATCGCACCGAACAGGTGGAGTCACAGGAGTGATAAAGGAAAGTAAAACTGATCTTATTTTCTTTATGAGTAGAGTTGAGATACGACTCCAGTCGTAAAAGAATGCTTCGTGACTCTGGTCCATATGGGTCTCTTAGAGTTCCTAATTTATCAAGGTGAAAGTTAAAGAATCGACAGCTACCTAGAGGCTTGCCTTGTGTGTGTGTGTGTGTGTGTGTGTGTGTGTGTGTGTGTGTGTCTGTGCGTGTATATGTATGTATATATAGGTATATATTTATATATACGAGTATGTATATATCAATATATATATATATATATATATATATATATATATATACACACACATACATTTCGCCTCAAAGGTGAAACCGGTCAGGGATAAAGTCTCTTGTTCTCAATCGTGGCTTTCCATTCTTACCATTCATACACCTGTCATGATGTCACAATATATATATATATATATATATATATATATATATATATATATATATATATATATATATATATATATATATGACGTAAGTGGGAGTAAGAAACACAGGAGTCTTAGCCTGAGTTTATTCCTGACTAGTTTTTGTACGTATCCTTTAAGAAAGCATACCTGCGAAACTAGTCAGGAATAAACTCGGACAAAGACTCCTGTGTTACCTACTCCCACTTAGTCAACCTATCAGAATGTCTCAAATCCCACACACATATATATATATATATATATATATATATACTGTATATATATATATATATATACAGTATATATATATATATATATATATATATATATATATACAGTATATATATATATATATATATATATATATACAGTATATATATATATATATATATATATAATCCCATGCAAATGTAACACATGATCCCATAATGTAATAACTTTGTTTCCTCTCTCTGTCGTTCCTTTTTCTGTTTACTTATCTATGTGTTGTTCGCCGTCCCTGGTCTTCCCTGAGCCACTGCATTGCAATGGAATACAATGACTGAGAATATTGAATATTCAGTCACTTGGGATAATCATGCTGACTGATACAAAAACCAATCGTATTCTTCATCTCCTTTGCTAATTTTCATCTCCTCTTGTGCACAGTGTCTCATCAGTTCTGCATATTTATAGGAATTTCTAGTTGGAAAAGTAGTGGAATGTCTAGTTTTTATTGCAGTATGTTTTTTCTAGAATTTTATCATTGAATAATTTAAAAAATCGAGCGCCCACGTATTTCTCTTTGATTACATAGGACAATGTCGAGCATAACACAAGCGTTGATGTCCAGTTATCATACCACCCAGTCCAGGACACGTGTATCGTTACATAATCTCGTATAGTTAATACAGGCCACATATGCAAAGCGATTTTTTTTTTTTTTTTTTTTTCATTTAATCAATTGTGCCGAAGATCAGGTTGGTTTCGTTCGTGCTTCATAACACATACGGTAAAGGTGGTGAAACACTTGGAAAGCCTGTTCATTTCAATCTTAAAAGAATCTAAAATAAGAATAAATAAATAATATTTACAATAACAATAATAACAATAAAAGTAATAATAAATGACAACAACAACCATAAACACATCCAATGCGACATTGTCAATAAACTTTATAACAATATTACATCTAATTTCCTCCATTAACATCTCTCGTAACTCTAACAACAACAACAACAACTTCAAAGCAACGAGTGATGATTACCATGAACAACATGTGCAACTTTAAATGAGCCACACAAATATTTTCTTGCGAAGTCAATTTCCATGGCAACTTCGGAAGTTGAAAGTTTACACGAAGGGGAGACAATGGGAATCACAAGAAAGAGCTCGTCAAAGACATCAAAGTACATCTGGTAGATTCTAAGCAGAGGAGAACTATACGAATAATTCACATGAAAAACCTCTTGAAAGCTATAAAAGTGAATCTAGTAGATCCTAAGCAAAGGTATGAGAACAGATCACATAAAAGCTATAAATGTGCATCTAGTAAAATCTAAGCAGAGGGGAACTATGCGAATAGTTCACATGAAAAAGTTCGTGAGAAATATCAAAGAGCTTCTAGTAGATTCTAAGCAGAGGGTAACTATAAACACATGGAAAAGTTCATGAAAGCTATAAAAGCACTCATCTAGTAAATTCTAACCATAAGAGAGCTATGCAAATAGTTGACATGAAAGCTATCAAAGTGCATCTAATAGAGTCAAGATACTTCATAACTTGAAGGTTTAAAGTTTAAACCCTGAAGTTATGAAGTATCTTCCCTTCGTTTAAAGTTTAAACGAAGGGAAGATTAAGCGAACAGATCACATGAAAGACCTTAGGAAAGTTACAAATCATAATCAAGCAAAATCCAACTCCCTCTTGTTTATCCTATACCGCTCCTTTATGGTACGCAGCGGGACCTCCACATGAGTACCGATGAATGTCACTTGCCCAGATTCTCCAGATACACAATTCAATGGTGATGGCTTTGGACAATGCTAAATGACTGCTGTCGTATGCTCACTTGTATCTTATCTCGTACAACCAAGGCCAGAAGCCTACGCCAGTAGGCAGGTAGCTGCGGCCGAAGCCATCAGCTTTGCTCTATCATGCTGGGAATTGGAGAGAAGTGTGGGATTCGAACCCACAACTAAGCGAATGCGAGACCAGCACGATTTCGATTACGCCACCATCGCACAATATAACCAAGACCAATCCTTAAATTGCCTAGGGAAGGGAGTGTGGGCTCCTCCCCTCGGCTAAATAAAATCACCTGGCGACAGCCAGTAGGTATACAAGAACAAACGCTGTTATCCGAGAGCTAAGATCAATGTCACTGGAGAAGGAAAACAACGTGACAGTTCGCTACCTCCATGATAGGCTCGTCTCGTATTGTCTCGGTTTGGAGTATTACTTGCTCAAATCCTATTCGATCACTATTTTAAGGACTTCAGTGACAGCTGACACCCCTATGGACCAGAACCTCACAGCTATCTTTTACGACAGGAGACAAATATCCACTCAAAAAATAATGCAATAATTTTTATCCCCACGTTCTACAGCCCTCATTAAACCTCTCCACTACTTCAGAGTGGTGAGGTAAACACAGAAAACAATGGGAGTTTTATTCACTAACGTTTCCTCCTTAACAGG
>NC_134790.1:23667139-23669639 GCF_046742065.1 Oratosquilla oratoria
CTTGCTGCCTTACATAGGAAGACACTAATGGTTCCCTGCAGCCAGCATTCGAAGTAGGCAGCAGACGAACGGGTGAAGTTAAAGTTGATTGTGGCACATATTTGCATAGCGACGTAATTACCTTTACCAGAAAGTTTTGGCCAGAGGTAGTGAGGGAGAGAGTGGGAGGTGACAGAGAGGGAGGAGGGAATGAGGGAGGGAAGGGGGGGTACGCAGTGACCGATACGAATTGGTGTCACCACACAAGTGAGGTCCGGTGTGCGTGGTGCATTGTGGGGTGACATACTAAGGAGTTTTGTTTCGAAATCTTACTTTTTTAATGGATTCCGGCTCCATTCATGTATCCAGTCTATATCTTCCTGTAACACCTTATAATCGCTCTTCATGGTCTTGGCATCATCAGTAGATTTGTGTGTATGCTCCCTTCACCATGTCATTAAAATAACTGGTGGCAAGACTGAGCCCCGTGGGACTCCACTTCCTTCCCTTCAATCTAACATTATATCCTTTCCAACCACCCTCATTAATCTTCCTATTCCAATGTTCATATAACTTCATTAGGATATTGTAGCAATTGTGTTCTTAAGATCTATGAATACACAGTCCATCCAGCCATTTCTCTCGTAGCATCACTCTTGAATAATAGCTTAGTAACCTTGAAACACATGACCATAAGCCAGTATCTTCCTTCCCTTTAACATATGTAGTTTCATTTTTTTTTCACATTTCATTCGCACATTTTAGCTATCATCCTAGTCAAGGATGCCTTTTCTTTGAGTTCAAGTATAAAAATAAAAGACACTTGATATAGCAAGGCTAACTTAGTTTGGTGAAATACGTAAGTAAACAGAGAGAGAAAAAATACTGAACAGTTCCTCTTAATTTCACATCCCAGTGCCTGATGATAGATTTCTCCTTTCAGATTTTTCAAAAAGTGCCACTTTTGGATTTCCTCTCCCTGATAACATTAACCTAATTTGACCTGTGACACCTGATAATATTATAACGAATTTACCCAATTTAACATACGACTCAGGTCAAACGCATTGATTAATCACATCAGTCTTGTACATGCAATACGTTTCTCGTCCTGTCAATCTGAATTTCCCAAATTACGTGAAACGTTGTTGTTTCTCACAATCGGTTTCCTATCTGTCCTCTGTCTTGCCACCAGTTATGTTAAGAACATGGTCAAGGGAACATAGACGCCAATCTACTGATGATACCAAGACCATGATCAGTGATTGTAAGGTGGTACAGGTATAAACGGGAATCCATGAAAAAGTAAGATATTTGTATGTATTTATGTATATGTATATATGTGTGTGTATATGTATATTATATATATAATCGATCTTTAATTAATCAATTTATTTGTCTACTTGTTTCAAATTATCATTACTTCTTTACTATTACCTATTTACTTATTTCTATTTAATTTTCCTTTTTCTGCCACTAAAATATGTAAAAAATAATCTGCATGTCTTATTTCCGGAAATACCAATTTTGTATTTTTCAGACACATAAGCTCTCTCCCCACACACACTTTCCATTTAATGTTCCTTTGGTTCAGTTTTCGTTTGAATCCTGCTGCATTAGCAGGCCCGGTCCCCTAATTTGTCTCTTCTAAGATGCAGGACTATATACAGGCTATCAGAATCTGCCAGATTCTGTCAGACTATATACAGTCTGTCAGAATCTGCCAGATTTTGTCAGAAACCTCTTGTAGGAGTTAGCCTGATTGATCATATATTCATTTATCTATTATTTTTCATCAATCGATTTATTTTGATTTATTATATTTTATTTTATTTTGTTTTATTTTCTCTTCATTTGTAAACACGTTCCATCGATTTAACCTGTCCTTCAGATCATTAACGTTAACATAACCAATACTGGCATTGATTCTGATGGTAATCATTAGATTCCAACGAATTAGAATGACAAAGCATATTGCCGTGACGAGGTCGAATAGAAAACGAAGATAGATAAATAGATAAATAAATGGATAAATAGAGAAATGAATAGATAAATAAATAAATGGACAGATAGAGAAATGAATAGTTAGATAAATAGATCAATAAATAAATGGATAAATAGAGAAATGAATTAACCCGGCAGACGTTTCCTATGTAAAAGAACAGTATATTTGTATTTCCACATTTTTCAATTACCTTTTTTTGTTTTGTTTTTCTCCTTTGCAATAAAGATGATAGTAATCACAGTGTATAAGTATGATAATTGTGGTGATAATCATGATAATGAAAATACAAATAATAATGAGAATGACAATAATCGTAATATACATAAAAATAAAAATAAATAAAAACGAAAAAAATGGAAATAAAATTTGAAATAAAAACCAAGATTAAAATAAAAATAAAGATAGAAATTAGAAGATACGAATAAAAATGAAACTATACATCAAAATTAAAATAAAGATAAATATATATATATATATAATATAATAATAATAATAATAATAATAATGATTAAGATA
>NC_134790.1:23674639-23677139 GCF_046742065.1 Oratosquilla oratoria
TCGATTTTTGGGCAATACTGTACATAAAATGTTGTAGTGAATGTCCTCCCGGCCTTGCGCATAAAGTGCAGGGCTCAGGTTCAGCTTCCCTGTACACCTCCCAGTAATATTTATATCCCAGTCTGAGTCTCATAGTGACTAAATCCATTTGGGAACTATGTCTACCATATGGATATTCCTCTGTATTATTTAATACTGCCTTATAATGCTTGCTACTTACACTACCCTTCTCGCAACATTTATCTAGGTCTATATCCATGTTAGCAATAACATTTGATCTTATTATTGACCTTATATGTTTATATGTGTATTCATTACCAGGAATATTGTTAACATCTCTAATTGCATTTCGTGCAAGACTGTCTGCTTTTTCATTATAATACAATCCTATATGGGATGGTACCCATACAAAATAAATATGTGTATTGTTTCTCTCCAGGTTATATATAATATTTAAACATTTGTTAACAACATCACAATCAGCTGGAGAGGAAGATACAAGTTCATATAATGCACTCTGACTATCGACAAAAAAGTATACATTTTTACCCATACTCGCAATAATATGTAAGCCTTCTAAGATAGCATATAGTTCAGTTCTGGTTGATGACAAATTATTTGGTAGTCTTTTTGAAATTTCATAATCTTGAAATTCTTCAGAGGAAGAATATTCCCTTATAAACACCCCACATCCTGTCTTGGTACCCTCAACTGACCCATCACAGTACACATGTACCACCTGTTTCCGTGGGTATTGTGACAATTTGTCAAGAAAATGTGCTTTTAATTCGTATTTATACCATTGTTCCTTTGGTTTACTTAGTTTTTCAATGTCAATTTTTACATTGTATGGATTCCAGGTGGTATAGTAGTTATTTTTTTTTTAGGGCATTAAATTCGTTCATAATATCAAACTTTCTTAGAACCTTACATATTTTGCGAAGATATGGGTTGTTAGTTACATGATTATCATTATATAATGCTAATACAGTATATCTCTTTGGAGAGAGTTTGTACCATTACACACTATACGACATACAAATAACTAATGTTACTATTGTATCCCTCCGTACTTGAAATTAATACGCTCAGAAAATTAGGACCAAATATTGTCGTAATCTATTTAATCCTATACAAATAACTAATGTTACTATAATATCATCATTTTAACACATACAAATGACTACAAGATATGGGTCAAATTTCAGAGAACCTTAAATACTTGAGTAGATATTAAAATATTGTATCCCTCCGCCTTCATTCGTACATTCGACATTTTTTGTAAATGTTTATGTTACATCGAATGTTTCTTGATTTAAATTAGTAATAAAAATATAAATAACAATGAACTGTTTTTTGCTATAAATATAAAAAAACGACATCAAAGTACTTGAAATTAATGCGCTCTGAAAATTAGTACCAACGATTATCATAATCTATTTAATCCTATACAAATAACTAATATTACTACAATATCATCATGTTAACACATAAATGACTACAAGATATGGGTCAAATTTCAGAGAACCTTAAATACTTGAGTAAATATTGAAATATTGTATCCCTCCGCCTTCATTCATATCTTCGACATTTCTTGTAAATGTTTATGTTACATCGAATGTTTCTTGATTTAAATTAGTAATAAAAATGTAGATAACATTGAACTGCTTTTTCTGCAAATATAAAAAAACGACATCAAAGTACTTGAAATTAATGCGCTCTGAAAATTAGTACCAACGATTATCATAATCTATTTAATCATATACAAATAACTAATATTACTACAATATCATCATGTTAACACATATAAATGACTTCAAGATATGGGTCAAATTTCAGAGAACCTTAAATACTTGAGTAGATATTGAAATATTGTATCCCTCCGCCTTCATTCATACATTCGACATTTCTTGTAAAAGTTTATGTTACATCGAATGTTTCTTGATTTAAATTAGTAATAAAATATAAATAACATTGAACTGCTTTTTCTGTAAATATAAGAAACGACATCAAAGTACTTGAAATTAATGCGCTCTGAAAATTAGTACCAACGATTATCATAATCTATTTAATCTTTTACCAATAACCAATATTACTACAATATCATCATGTTAACACATATAAATGACTACAAGATATGGGTCAAATTTCAGAGAACCTTACATACTTGAGTAGATATTGAAATATTGTATCCCTCCGCCTTCATTCATACATTCGACATTTCTTGTGAATATTCATGTTGTATTAATTTCACGAATGTTTATTCAAATTAATAGTACAAATAATATCATTAGTACCAACGATTATCATAATCTACTCAATAGTATACAAATAACTAACATTAATATGATATCATGTTAAAACATGAAAATGACTACAAGATATGGGTCAAATTTGAGAGAACCTTACAAACTAGTAGATATTGAAATATTGTATCTTTCCGCCACCATTCATACCTTCGACATTTTTTCTGTAAATATTCATGTTATATGATCAATTT
>NC_134790.1:23682139-23694639 GCF_046742065.1 Oratosquilla oratoria
AGAAACTTATAATTTAATAAGAACAATCAAAGTGGCATTTATATACCTGGATGAAGAAATGGTGAAGAAAATACTAGTCACCCTGATAAGACCAAGATTGGAATATGCAGTAACGATGTGGTCACCAAGGACAAAAAAAAATGTATAAAAAAAATTGAAAGAATACAAAGAGCAATTACAAAATTGGCACCAACACTCTCAAAACTATCATATGAAGAGAGACTAGCAAAACTTGAGCTACAGACACTAGAGCAAAGAAGAGAGAGAGGAGATTTGATAGCTATTTACAGAATCGTGAAAGGCATAAAAATAATTGATAGGATCTAATAAAATGGGATGATAGAAATACAAGAGGACACGGAAAGAAAATCAAGAAAGACAGCTATAGAAGAGATCTGAAAAAGAACAGCTTTCCTCACAGAGTAATAGACAGTTGGAACAAGTTAGATGAGAAAGTAGTGTGTGCAAAAACAATACATGAATTTAAAAATAGTTTAGATAAAATGAGATATGAAGACGGGACACCACGAGTATAGCTCCCCTTCCCGTAAAATACAACTAGGTAAATACACACACACACACACACACACACACACACACACACACACACACACACACACACACACACACACACACACACACACACACACAGTCACGGAACATCTCATACGTTACAACTTCAACGAAGTGCTACCCTTCTGAACTGAGCACTGGACTGCTACCTATTCCGTTTCTACGACCAACGCTTCTGTTGGACCAAAAGTTTCGGGAGGTAGAGAGACGGGCAGGGAAGCGGACAGTTAGACAGGCAAACAGCTGCTTAACCCCCTAACCCCAGTGTGTGAGGACGGATCGTTTGAATAAACAAACACAAGAGCATCATGATGTGGTCAAACTTGACACGACCTCCTCTGTATGGTTTGAGGATTACCTAAAAGTTCCCCCAAGCTAGACAAATCAGTCCCCCTTTTTTCGTTTTGAAAGCTTCATACGGCAAAACACAACCTAATCATAGTCACATAAGGTAGACATGGTTGTAATAATGATATTTCGATTTCCTTTTGTTTCAGCTTCGTTCGGCAAAGCATAATCTAATGATTGTCACCCAAGATGAATTTGGTGATAATAATATTTTGATTTCGATTTTTTTTTACAAGTACACCTTTACGTATTGACCAGAAACCCATTTCAGGATAGAAAAAGACGCTGAGCAGATAGCTGTTGGTCAAATCTACCCTATCTAGAAGAAATGGTTATCATCAAATTGAAGAGCAAATCCTGCAAGGTTCAATCACCAAAAGCATGGTTAACAAAGACGGTGAAAAGAGAGAAAAAACCTACGTCGGACTACTGTCTCCATAACGAAAACTATCGTACTCTCATGAAGACATGGAACAAATGTGTGATAATGATCAGAATAATATCACTTATACCAAGCATGAGGCACGTAATGCCTTCCATTATTCCTTTGTTATAAATAAGCCCTTCATTTCTTTATAACACACACATCACATGAGGGGACAGAGAGGGGGGTCGCCGAATTAATTAAGCGGCCTTCTTGTGGATGTGCTGTGTCTTGCGACACTGCTTCTGACCCAGGGCACTGGACAAGATGCAGGGATGACCCGTCATCCAGGAGGTGCCAAGATAAGAGGGAGGGAGGAGGGTAGAGGGGAATGGGTGGGAGTGGTTTCTATGCCTTTGTTTTCTGGCTACCTCCCGTGTAAGGGGGAAAAAGCCTTTAGTATATGTATATATATATATATATATATATATATGTATATATATGTATATATATGTATATATATATGTATATGTTTATATATATGTGTGTGTGTGTGTGTGTGTGTATGTGTGTATATATATGTATATATATGTATATATATATATATGTATATATATATATATATATATGTATATATATATATATATGTATATATATATATACAGTATATATGTATATATATATATATATATATATATATATATATATATTTATTTATTTATTGGACAGCAGTCATCTGCGCAGTGAACTAGCCACTGGGATTATCCTATCAATTCAACTTTTGTTCGGACGCCCAAGGCTAGCATCCCGGAAGTGGTAATCCACATCAGCAATGCGATGAAAGGTGTGTGCCTAGGCTGGCTACGTCCCTTATAAAGAGGAAGAGACTCTTGCTATAAAGATCAATAATCAAAGAGAGAAAAAAAGAACGAAAAGGACGTCATGACATCATGGCTGGTGACTACAAGAATCTGTGAGTGATGTACCAAGCCTGACATCAATGAAACGTCACGTGACATAAAAACACGCATTACTAAGCATGACAATCACGTTCGCAATAACACACGTGTCACACACCGGAATAGCACTAACCTGACTAGAACAAGGCTGAGTTAACTAAATGTGAAACTGGCAAGGTAATGAGGAAGTGTCTGGAAGCTGCGTTTGTTCGAAATACAAATGTCGTACATCAATAAAGGAATGCTCAGCACTGCACTCCCAGTAATTAATTCAATCACGTGGTGAGAGAGGGTTTGCAAGATCATACTCCGCAGTGACTGTAATATGATCTAAGCGCAATGAGTAAAGGTGACAGCCTCAGCCGGAGCTACGCGCTTCCTGGTGTTATCTCCTCACCTTCTTCACATTCCGTGATTTTCCAGTTTATGTGGTCTTCCGCGACCTTTCGCCCCGTCCCTTCACCGATGATCTTGAAAAATCTTAAACAAACGAAACGTTGCACGATCAATAAATGCTTCGTCCTCAAATGGTGTTTACTCAGCCATCTTCAAACAAAATGCAACACACTGAGGTAATATAAAGCAATATAAACTTAGTTGAAATGGAATATAGCAAGATAATGTGAAACTAGATAAGAGATGATGAAATTAAATTATATAAGATATATAAAGCAGAATAAGATAAAATCATATTACATCAAATGAAATTAAAACGAGCACAATGAATATATAAAACAAAATTAAATTAAATTTAATCAATCAAAATTAATCAAATGCAATAACATTAATCAAAACAAAACAAACCAGATCGAGACAAAAATAAAACGAACTTGTGAGGACGAAGAGTCGAGTAATCTCACAACAGACCTGACTATTGAATGACTCCCCGCAACCACCTTTAACTCAAAACCTGGAAGCAACGAACCACTTCCAATCTCAGGTCTCATTGTAGCTCATTTTACTCAAACGTGGCTGCTGTTCCCAGATAACAACACATCATCTTTTCTCCAAGTGCCTTCAGGTAACGCCCGGAGGCTGTAGCCGGACTTCTGGAGGCCGCGGTTCCTCTACAAGAGAGAGACCAGGGGCAGCGGATTGATTAATTGATTAACTGACTGGCAAACAATTCGTACTCATTCGGTCTCAAGTAGTCGCCGTACCTTTAGAGGGCATCGTTCGTTTAGTTCACTATCGCTCCCAAACAACCAAACGCTCATCCAAGGCCAACACCGTAAATCCCGTGAGGGACAGAACTGTTTCTCTTGTGCATCTTGCTAGACTGCCTGCAGCAATATGGATGCAATGTGGGTGAGTGGGTGTTGTTGCCGAGGCAGACGTGGAGGTAAATGACGAGGAGATTGTTGAGACAAGTCCACGATGGATGAGATGGGAAGAGATTACTCGGAAGACGAAGCAGTTCGGATATTTTGATGGATTCAGCCGGAAATATTGCATACAAAATGTATTGCGTATCTTTGTATGCGTGTCAGAGATATATGTATCTACCCTCCACAAACTTCTTAAAAACATCATACACATATACATAAATACACACACACACACACACACACACACACACACACACACACACACACACACACACACACACACATATATATATATATATATATATATATATATATATATATATATATACATATATATATATACATATACCTACATACCTCCGTCGTTACAGAGGGAAATTGATAAAGAACTGTAAAACTGAGCACAGTACGGTCGGGAAAAAACGTCGTTATAGAGAAACATTTTAAAATCATTGTAAAATTCAATTTAGAACAGTCAAATAAAAAGTCATCGTTAAAGAGGAACAATGTGATGAGCAATGTTAATATGAACACAAAACCGTTGACAAAGAGGGATTATGTTAAAACACTGTAAAGATGAACATGAAAGCGTCGTTAGGACAAAGGGAAAGAAAGCACCGCAAAAATGAAAATAAAACCGCCGACAAAGAGGGACACTGTTAACACACCGTAAAACTGAATACAAAACAACTAAAAATCACAGCAGCACCTTCCTCCTGGACCTTTCTTTTCCTCTTAGTGAATCTTTGCCACAGCGACTGGCTACAGACCTTTTGATCGATGAGGTGAAAGAGAGGCTCAGCGATGAGTTTCCGAGAGCACCATAGTCTCTCTCTCTCTCTCTCTCTCTCTCTCTCTCTCTCTCTCTCTCACCACCAACCCTACACCACATCCTGGGCAACAAGACACCAATACCTCTGTATGCTCTCCACCACTTTCTACAGAAAACTGGACTATTAACCAAACTACAAACACCCTTGACTAAGTAAAGCAACATACGAAATGTAAGACAATGCACAACAGCGACACGAGGGTGCACGTACGGGTGGCAGGAGAGGTTTAAAGCCCGTAATAACAACAGCAACAACGAAGTTTTAAGATAGATTTAGATAAGCACCTAAGCAAGATGCTGTAATGACTGTCATTTATTTTATATTATTTGTTTTATTTCTTTTGTTATCATTTGTCTGTTTGTTTATTATTATTTGCTTGATTCACATTTATTATTAGTTATATGTCAATTTATTATCATTTACCTGTTTGTTTATTATCTAACTATACCTATGCATTTATTCATTTATTATTATTTACATTATTATAATTTTGTTCGCATGCGACCTAGATATGGACCAAAAGGTTTCCTGTCAGCATGCTTCGCCTTTGTAATCATTTGTAAACAATCTCTCTCCTTATCTCTCTCTCTCTCTCTCCCTCTCTCTCCCTCTCTCTCTCTATACACGGACAAGATGCACCCTCCTCGTTTCGTTTCCAAAAGACTGGGTTCTTTTAAAATTTCGAAAACGAGGAAAAGAACGATGCTATCAACCAGTGACTCAACAAATGGAAGCAACTTACCGCAGAAAAAAAACACACGTAATGCAGAATTTAAAGTTTTAAGATTCACTTGGATAAACAATCGAGACAATGTATATCAATCAACTAACGAGTTTGATTCTTAACTTTATTGTGCATTCCCTTATTCATTTACCTGTATATTCATTTATTCGTATATTCAATTAAAATTTCTATTTACCTCTAATTTATCTATTCAATTACCTATTTACATAGAATTTATCTATACAATTATCTACTCTACATACGATTTACTCAATTACCTATTTATTCATATATAATTAATTTACCTAATTATCAATTTACATTGAAAGTGGATTTATCAATTTGTACATCTGTCTATTTATTAACCTACTTGTTTACATAATATGTACTCATTCATTTTCCTGTGTACTTATTTTACTGCATTCAACCATGTTATGGACCTAAAGGTCCCTTGTCGGCATGCTTAGTCTTTATAATCTACTTATGTCGTTGACGTCACGCTACGAGAAAATAGATATCAAGCATACGACGTCGCGTACTTCGCAGCAGCAACAGCACCAAATTGCTGTTGAGCGTCAGGTCTAACCAGAACCCAACTGTAGAAGCCACTTAACTGTAATTAGGTCGACCTGACCTTGACCCTTAGGACACCTGTTCCGCACGACGATACGACCGTTGAGAAGCGTATGTCCACAGAGGGAATTATCCTTATAATCTATTTTTCACCATGTATGATTAAAATATGCCTTTTTATGTACCATAACTGTACACTATTTTTATTTAGTATTGAGTGTGGAGCGCACCAGGTGTCCTAAGGATCAAGGTCAGGTCGGCCTAATTACAGCTAAATGGCCTCTACGGTGGGGTTCTGGTTAGACCTGACGTTCAGCGGCAACTTGGTGCTGCTGCTGCGACGTACGCGTCGTCGTATGCTTGATATCTATCTTCTCGTCGTGTGATGTCCTGTAACGTGTAGTTGTGACGTCCTGTGACGTGTAATATATCTTCTTCCAACACTTAAACAACAACTAAACATTGATGCAAATTTCTTCCTAATCATATGGACGAGGTAGGTCATGGTCTGAGCTCGCAAAATCACCCAATACGTGTTGACATGCGCGCAACACACTCTCGGTTTCAATGGCCCGAGATAAATCGTTCAGCTTCGAGCGGCTGTTTCCCAATGCATCACAAGAACATAAGAGTGGAAAATACTGCATGAGACCATAAGGGCTACACTAGACAGTTCCATGTCCCTTACTTATAAAGTTATCTCATCTTTTCTTAAAACAACCAATAGTTTCAGCGCTCATTACATAGTCTATTCCATTCGTTCACCAATTCCTGCCTATTTCTTTCTTAAACCAAGTTTGTCCAATTTAAATCGTGATTGGAGCAACCGTCATAACAACGAAGAATACGGGCCAAAGTACTATACGAGTATACACCACCAGCTGTCTATACGGATGAGAAAAGAGGCTGGGCGGACATTGCAAATGACCATACCTCCGTCCAAGCATTATCAACTCTCAGGAGGAATATGTGTGTGTGTGTGTGTGTGTGTGTGTGTGTGTGTGTGTGTGTGTGTGTGTGTGTGTGTGTGTGTGTGTATTCACTTGGTCTTTGGATCACGTGTTGGACTCGTGATCGACAGCTATTTCCCTCCTGGAAGAGAGCTCAGAGCTCGTAGGTCCGATCTATGGGTAATGCTATGACCTTGCACACACACACCCCCAACTCCCCGCCCACGAGAGTTGGAGTAACACCCCTCAGCGCTGCGATACTGATATTATTTCAGCCCCGGGCGAGAGTCGAACCCGGACCTTCGTAGTGGCAGGCCAGAGCTCTAACCACAGCGCCATGAGAGGTGTGTGTGTGTGTGTGTGTGTGTGTGTGTGTGTGTGTGTGTGTGTGTGTGTGTGTGTGTGTGTGTGTGTGTGTGTGTGCATAGATATGTAGGTATACAATATATTCAAATACTAGAAATATATCAAATGCAAGACCCTCACGACCGTTGACATAGTTTGCGTGTGACCGTTAATGTTCCGAGCGCGCTCCGAATGCTCTCCGATTTTTTGGTCTAACGAAGAACGATGAAGAAAAGTATGACACCAAATTTCAACCAGCATAGCGATCACGTCACATTGCTCGTGCGCGCGCGCTTTGCGCGAAGCCCAAAGAACCCAATCAGAAATTTTCACTGCGTGAGGGAATAATTAATACCAATGCATGTATACAGGATATATATATGTGTACATATATTAGATATAAATTCTATGTATGAATATGTACAGTATACGCGTTCTCCTTCACCTCTTTTTCTTTTCTCCACCTCCTCCTAATTAACCTTGGCTTGTCACTGTCTCTCCTTCCCCCTTTCTCCTTATCTTCCTCCTTGATCTTCTCCAAACTTTTCCTCTTCTTCTTCCTCATCCTCATCATAATGATAATCGTCATCGTCAATGTCATCATCATGCTCATAATCACCACTGTCATCGTCAATACCATTATCATTTTTCAATAGGGCCAAGGCCAGCGCCGCCTTTGAGGGACTCCGTGAGAATATTTGGGAGCGAAGAGGACTCAGCCTTATCACCAAGCGGAAAGCCTACCCACCTCTACGCCAGTGAGACCTGGAGTGTCTATAGCAGTTACGCCAAACAGCTCAACTACTTCCATTTGAACTGTCTCCATGGACTACTCCATACCAAGTGGCAGAAAGAGGTCCTGGAACGGGCCAGCATCCCCAGCGTTCACACCCTCCTACAGAAAGCTCAAGCTCGGTGGACTTGACACGTCACCAGAATGCCTGATAGTTAAGTACCAAAGCAGCTGCTGTATGGAGAACTGTCCCAGGGAAAGCTCTCATTTGGGAGGCAGAAGAAACCCTCCTAGGACTGCCTCAAAGTGTCCCTGAAGGCCTTGGACATCAGTCTCAGCACTTAAGAGCCCTTTCTCCAGGATCGTCCAGCTTAGCAAAGCAAGATCACCGCTGGAGCTCATGCATCAGAGACCAGACGCTCTGCTGGGGCTCAGAGATAACGCACTGCACAGAAGGCTCGAGCCACTTCCACTGCCCATACGTGTCCCACATGTGGGCGAGTCACATGTGACCCGGATTGGTCCCATCAGCTGCCTCCGTACCCACAGTCACAAATTCTAAATCTGAAGACAAAGTTATGATAATTTTATGAAGAACGAACATCATTATTGTTGTTATTATTACCATCTTTTATTACCACCATCAACACTAGCACCATCATCATTAATAATGACGATCACTACTATATCCTCACCACTACCTTGTCACCATCACCACATTTTTTGTAATTCTTTTAACTCAAGCATTGGTAGGTCACGACCCTAAGGATATGCAACCTTTTT
The DNA here is from genome assembly GCF_046742065.1 of Oratosquilla oratoria. Taxonomy (NCBI): domain Eukaryota; kingdom Metazoa; phylum Arthropoda; class Malacostraca; order Stomatopoda; family Squillidae; genus Oratosquilla; species Oratosquilla oratoria. The sequence continues at coordinate 23,690,653 of NC_134790.1, forward strand.
GAAATGCCTTTTCCATACTCCTTTTTACATCATTTTCGTGACTTCATAAACCACGGCTGATCCCAGATTAACCTTTTGATAACATTGCGACAATTTCCCTGAGATTTGTACAACCCTGAGGTATGTCAACATTATTTTCATGATCGGCAAATTGTTGTCACATTCGAGGAAGGGATGCCAACGAAAGGCGGCAGTGTTAGACATTAATTCCTCTACTCTTTTTTTTTTTTGGTCACACTTTGTTCACCTGAAACAGCAACATTATTCTTTTGTCATCTTATACGTTTTCAAAAACCACCTGGTGTGTCAGGGTTATCCCTGTCAAGAGTATGTTTGGCACGTGTATAAGTGGTCAGCCCTGTCAGGTGCCAAATTTGGCACGCGTGCCAGGGTAAGGCCTGCAAGGTGCCAAAGGTTACCCATCCATGGTCTATTTAAGCACTAAAGAGGGTATATCACAAAGAGCCCTCTAGTCCATCAGGGCTTGAACTAATCGTTCTCAGCTTGTGGTCTAAAAATGGTCCAAAAGGACCTTTGTCCTTGTCCAACGCAGGTCCACTAAATTTGGTAATAAACCGGACATTGGTACATGTATTTGTAAACTTACCGAAAAATCCTGTTTGTATTACAAAGGATTACAAAGGCGGAGCATGCCGACAGGAGACCTTTTGATCCATATCTAGGTCGGATGAAAAAAAAAAAAAAAAAAAAAATCATATTAATAATAAATTAAAACTATAATATTGTAAAAATAACAAATAAAATACATAGATAAATGCATAGGTATAGTTGAATAACAAACAAACAGGTAAATAGTAAATGATTATAAATTGACATATAACTAATAATAAATGAAAATCAGACAGACAAATTATAACAAAACAAAAACAAATAATATAACATAAATTATAATCATTACAGCATCTTACTTAGGTATTTATCTAAATGATTCTTAAAGCTTCGAACTGAACTACATTGCACTACCTGTGCAGGAAGTTTATTCCATTCATTAACTACACGATTGGCAAAGTTGTTTCTACCTACTTCCAAATTGAATCTATTTCCGGACAGTTTGAGACCATTGTTTCTTGTCTGATTCTCATTCAATGTGAAAATTTTGTCACTTTTGATGTTGTCAATTCCCTTTAAAATCTTAAAGACCTGTATCAAGTCACCTCTGAGTCTACGCTTTTTTAGGGAAAACAGATTCATGTGCTTAAGTCGATTTTCGTATGATTTATTTTTGATATTTGGAATCAGTTTTGTGGCTCGCCGTTGTACTTTTTCCAGTCTGTCAATGTCTTTAATGAGATTCGGTGACCATACGGAAACAGCATATTCCAAAAGTGGACGAACTAACGATTTATATAGCTTGTTAATGAGTGATGGACTTTTGAAATCAAAAGATCGCGCAATCAATCCCAGAATCTTATTTGCTTTCTCAGAGGCTGAAATACACTGCTTGGATGATTTGAGGTCGTTACTGATAATTACGCCGAGATCTTTTTCACTATTCACTTTTGTTAACGAATTTCCAAATAACGTGTAATCGTACTTACTGTTATTTTTACCTATGTGCATTACCTTGCATTTACTTGTGTTAAATTTCATTAGCCACTTTTCAGACCATTGCTGTAATTGATCTAAATCTTCTTGAATATCTAATTGGTTTGAGTGATCATTTGCCACTTCGCACAGTTTTGTATCATCAGCAAATTTGGAAACAGTATATTTTAGTCCATGGTCTATATCATTTATATATACTATGAATAGAAGTGGCCCAAGAACGGAACCCTGAGGAACTCCACTTGCAACACTTTTCCATCCAGAAGTTTTTCCATTTAAAACAACTCTCTGTTTTCGACCTTTCAACCAATTACTAGTCCAACCTAATAGGCTACCACTTATTCCATGCAAAGCTAATTTAGTAAGTAGTCTTTCGTGTGGGACGGTATCAAAAGCTTTTGCAAAGTCTAGATATATTAAATCTATATTGTTTCTTTTGTCATAATTCGAGATAACTGTGTTGTAGAATTCGAGTAAGTTAGTCACGCAAGAACGTTTCCGTCTGAAACCATGCTGGTTATCATTTATCAAACGGTTACTTTCTAAATGATATTCGATAGCATCTCTGATGATAGTTTCCATTATTTTTCCTACGATTGAAGTCAAACTTATAGGCCTATAGTTATTTGGTTTCTTTTTGTCACCTTTTTTGAATATGGGAGTAACGTTAGCTAGCTTCCATTCTCTTGGGACATCTCCGGATATGATGGATTTCTTGAAAATAATTTCTAATGGAACAACAATCTCATTTTTCATTTCCTTTAAGATTCTTGGATGCCAACCGTCAGGCCCTGGTGTTTTATTAACTTTGAGTTTGTCTATACACCTTTTAATTTTTTATTTTGTTATATTTACCGTAGTGAGTAAGCTTACCCCAGACTTTTCACAGGTTTCAGTTTGGAATTCACTTTGAGGTGTTTCGTTTACGAATACCGAGCTAAAATAATTGTTTAAGATATTACACATTCCTTCATTTGAATATTCAAGTTGACCGTCAGCAGATAATAGTGGACCAATGTGATTCCTAACAACCTTTTTATCTCTAATGTAACTATAGAATTCTTTGGGATTCTCTTTGGATTTCTCAGCGATGTTCATTTCGTATTGTCGTTTTCTTTTTCTTATTGTCTTTTTTAAATCTCTCTGTATTGATACATAACTTTCATAGTCATTAGATGCACCCGAGCACTTATATTTCTTATAAGCCTGTCTCTTTTTAGCAATACTTTTTTCAGTTTCTTTGTCGAGCCAAAAAGTCTACTGATCAACATACATATACCGAGGCTTTTCCCCCTTACAAGGGAGGTAGCCAAAAAGGAAAAGGCATAAAATCATTCCCACCCATTCCATCCCTGAATACACTCCACACACCTTCACCCTCCCTCCCATCTCAGCACCTCCTGGATGACGGGTCATCCCTGCACCTTGTCCACTGCCCTGGGTCAGAAGCAGTGTCGCAAGACACAGCACATCCACAGCAAGACCGCTTCATCAAATCGGCGACCCCTCCCTCTCCGTCCCCCCATACATAAAAGGGGAAGACGGGGAGAAATCCCTTCGGGCTGCGTCAAATTTTGCTCACACATACTACCTCACCCATCCCCCCGCCCATTCCACCTAATGCATCACAACATCATCCATATACGACCATTCTCCATTCACCCCTGTCTTCTGTCCTACTGATCAACATGATTTCTCAAAATTCTGTTTGCAAGAAATATATATGGAAACCTGACATTTCCTTTTAATTGAGCTAGATACATTTTTTTAAAGTAAGAAACACCTCAGTGAATGTCGTGTCCCTAAAGCGATGACGAATAAATCTGGAAAAATATCTAAATCCTTCAACATGCGTCGTTGCCGAAGACACACCAATTTCTGAACTGAATAAAATAAATAAATAAATAAAACAAAATAATAAAAAAGTATATATGAAAATTATTGAAAATTTAAATTAATTGCATATAGCGTGTTGCATGATACGCATTCCATGTTGCATATTATTAGTGTTGCGAGTTGTATGTTGCACTGCATGGCGCAACACCGCTAACACCATGACTTGCATTTTAGTTCATTCTAGAAAATCTATTTTAATCCAGCTTAAAAGAAATATGCTATTCACACCAGTGGTAGAATATTGAACAAATTTATATTTTGGTGTTATTATGGACTGTAGTTTACCAGCGCTTCTATCCTTATGTTGATATACCGGTCTACATTTTCATCTTTTAGACAAATCCACAAAAGACATGTGCATTGGGAACCGTGTATCTTAATGACTGCCGTTCTCTTTGATGTTTCATATACATATTACTATTATCATATATATATATATATACATATGTATATATATATATATATATATATACATATATATATATATATATATACACACACACATATATATATATATATATATAT
>NC_134790.1:23699639-23767139 GCF_046742065.1 Oratosquilla oratoria
AGTGCTGGGACAGTTATATTCATCTCCATGGTTTATTATAGGGCATGTCATTTGTTTAGGCTGTCATGCACATTTTGTGAATCTGCACAGATTATGAATATTCGTCAAAATGGACAGCACAAATAATGAATTCATGATTGGGTGCAAAGATAACAAGTCCATCAAATATGCACACATAAACCTAAACCTAACCTACCCTTTTTACGAATCTTCATATATGTGCATGTCAAATTAATTCCTTATCTGGGCGTCCATTTATGAATTCATTATTGGTGCTGCACATTTTATGGATATTCATAATCTGCGTAGATTCACAAAATAAGCAGTACATAGGCTAACTAGGCTTATAGTCTATTGGCTGGGGAGACGGGGTTCTTGTGTGTACGGAACGTCGCCCAAGTTATTCTTCAGAATCATGAACTAGACCATAAGATATGACAAAAAAAAAAAAAAAAGTTTGAGTAGACTTTTGCTACCCCGGTATTAACTGGAAAAATTACTTTTTATGTAGCACTCTTTGTAAAAAAGACATAACTTGCATGAACTTACGTAGTTGAAATTGGCATACAGTCTTGCATAAGGGAAAAGTTAAACTAAATCTATAATTTTGGGATGTAAAGATGATTAAAAAGACATTTATTGTCATAAATGGGTCACACTGGACTACTAGATGATGTATTTAATATAAATACATGACCAAAAAGCTAAAACATATATATATATATATATATATATATATATATATATATATATATATATATATATATATTCTGTCTCTGTAATATGCCTTGTTGAATATCCTGCAGTCATAGAGGGAACTTCTGCGTGAAAAAATTGTATCTATATATATTAGGATACTGTATATTACAAGGAACCCAAAACATCCGAAATAGGATGGAGCAGATCAACATGTATTGGAAGCTTAGTCTTAAAGACGTGGAAATCCAAATGATTGACAGTGCTGGTTTTGTTGGTACATTCCTTAACCGTTTTTAAACTCGGCAGCTACACAATAAACCACGATTTATTCATTTTTCTCACAGTTATTTAATAGATTCAATGTTTAACAATGGCGTGTGAATAGCGATGTTTGACTACTCAAACATCACACCTCCGAAGATTCCCTAAACTGTTTTCGAAATGCAGACGATTTTTTCAGAGTTGAAAAATAGCATTTTTGTTGCCTAAATTAAAGTTTAATGGGAAAAATATTTCGTGGGAATGGTCGGCAATGCTTTTTTATTTACTCTGCTTGGGCATTTGAAAAAATGTCTCCCGGTGTGCCCTCCGACTTTTAATCTCCAATTCATTATCAATTTGTATTTACCTGTAGTTTACAGGAACGGAACAATATGTGCGTGCGCGCATGCGCGTGATCGGCAGCCCCAAAGTTCACATCATAAGAATATAAGAACATAAGAACATCAACTCCACTGATCCTTTTAAGACTTCATCCTATATTACCAGTGGATGAGGCTATACATAACGGCATCCATCTCATCCAGGAGGGGGGAGGAGGAAGAGGCTGCCACGCATCCTAAGCTTTGCATCCGATTGCATCCACGGGTTCCTTAGGGCCGGGGAGAAGTGTTCAACCCTCCTCCCGTTTTTTTTCCTCTCTTGTGTTTCTTCCGTTTTCTTTTAACATTCGAGCGTCCGTAGGTTTCCAAGCGTTAAATGAGACTGTTCTGTAACTACATTGCCCTGAGGTCCCTTTTCATGAAAAATAAATACAATATAAACCATATAATAAATACAAAATAAAATAGAATTAAATCAAATATATTGGTATCAGTTAAGGAAATTAAGTGTTCAAATGTGAAAGATGTTTTCAAGGGCAATCATACAACATTCAACATCACCTCCCTCGCTGACGAAAGGGAGCCACAGAGATGAATAGAATCGCCTGGTGGCAGCCAGAACTAAAGGAACAGTATCACCATGTACGGAAGGGAGTTGAACCCTTGCGGATGATGATTTTTTTCTCACAAAAATAAAGGTAAATAAATAAAACAAAATAACCTGTCTTTAGCCATGATTAACGTAAGACGAGCCCACTCCCTTTACACACACACACACACACACACACACACACACACACACACTTCAACGAATGGAGGGGAGGCTAGACTTAATAATTACATCTGAACCTAGAATAGTGGACAAGATTGAATATAAAACACCAATAGGTAAAAGTGACCACATATTGATTGAACTGGAACTTAATGAAGAAAAATATATGAAAAGAAATGAACAATATAGAAAAGGAAGAATGATGTATGAAAAAACAAACTTTGATAAAATAAGAGAATTCTTCCAACAAGAAAACTGGGAAGAAATATACAAAGAAGAAACAACAGTGGAAGAGAAATGGAATATTTTGACAAAAATTTACAAAAAAGGAGTGGAAAAGTATGTCCCAAGACAAAAACAAGAAAAAGAATATGTAAAATGCTGGTACAACAAAAGTTGTAGGGAGTTAAAGGACAAAAGAGACAAAGCCTGGAACAGATGGAAAAAAGACAGAAGACCTGAAAAATGGAAAATATATACTGGTTATAGAAATGAATATGTACAAAAGTGCAGAGAGGAAAAAAGAAAATATGAAAAAGATGTTATAGAAAAGTGTAAAGATCAACCAAAACTATTCTACAGATTTGTAAACAATAAACTGAAAAACAAACAAGACTTAGAGAAATTAAGACAAGGAGGAGTTGAATACACTGAGGAAATGGAAATGGCAGAAATTATGAACAAACATTTTAAATCAGTGTTTACAAGGGAAAATATACAACCTGAAGAGATTGAGTGGAAGGAAAAAGTCCCCCCTATGGAAGAAATAGAAGTAACAAAGAATGAAATATTGACACACTTGGGTAATTTTGATGTCAGAAAATCGCATGGGCCAGATGAAATAGCAAACTGGATTCTGAAAGAATGCAGGAATGAACTGGCAGACAAAATACATAGCATAATAAGCAGTTCCTTAAAAGAAGGAAAAGTTCCAGAAGATTGGAAAAAAGCAAATATAGTACCTATATATAAAGGAGGAAATAAAGAAGAACCTACCAACTATAGACCAGTCTCTCTAACAAGTACAATAGCAAAAATATGTGAAAGAATTATCAAAAGTAGATGGGTAAAATACTTGGAAAAAAACAACGTACTAAATCCAAGGCAATTTGGATTCAGACAAGGACGATCATACGTCACCAATTTAATATGTTTCTATTCAAGGCTAATAGATATAATACAAGAAAGAGATGGATGGGCTGATTGTGCATTTCTAGACCTAAAAAAAGCTTTTGACAAAGTACCACATAAGAAGTTGCTTAAGAAATTAGAATATGAAGGAGGAATACAAGGTAAATTGCTAAATTGGATGGAAGACTTTTTGCAAGAAAGAAAAATGAGAGTAGTGATAAGAGATCAGCACTCAAAATGGAATGAAGTAATAAGCGGTGTCCCGCAGGGAACAGTTCTGGCCCCAATAATGTTTGCTATATATATTAATGATATGGATGAAGGAATTGAAAGCTATATGAGCTTCTTTGCAGATGATGCAAAATTACTGAAAAGAGTGAAAACTGAAGAAGATTGTGAATCACTACAGAGAGATCTAAATAAAGTACAAGAATGGAGTAGGAAGTGGGAGATGGAGTTCAATACAAAAAAGTGTAGTATAATGGAATTTGGAAAAAGCAAAAACAGAATAACAGGATCATATAATTTGGGAAAAGAAGGAATAAAAAAAGTAGAAAATGAGAAGGACCTGGGAGTCATTGTTATGAATAATATGTCACCTGAGAAACATATAAATAAGATTTTTGGAGAAACTTATAATTTAATAAGAACAATCAAAGTGGCATTTACATACCTGGATGAAGAAATGGTGAGGAAAATCCTAATCACCCTGATAAGACCAAGATTGGAATATGCAGCAACGATATGGTCACCAAGTACAAAAAAATGTATAAAAAAACTTGAAAGAATACAAAGAGCAATTACAAAACTGGCACCAACACTCTCAAAACTATCATATGAAGAGAGACTACAAAAACTTAAACTACAGACACTAGAGCAAAGAAGAGAGAGAGGAGATTTGATAGCTATTTACAGAATCATGAAAGGCATAGAAATTACTGATAGAGAGAATCTGATAAAATGGGATGACAGAAATACAAGAGGACACGGAAAGAAAATAAAAAAAGACAGCTATAGAAGAGATTTTAAAAAGAACAGCTTTCCTCACAGAGCAATAGACAGTTGGAACAAGTTAGATGAGAAAGTGGTGTGTGAAAAAACAATACATGAATTTAAAAATAGTTTAGATAAAATGAGATTTGAGGACGGGACCTCACGAGCATAGCTCCCCTTCCCGTAAAATACAACTAGGTAAATACACACACACACACACACACAGAAAAAATGAACAAATAAAACAATAAATGTATACATGAATACATAAATGCATAAATAAATAAATTATATTATAAACAAATACACAATTAAATTTGATAAGTTAATAAATTAATGAATAAATTACTAAATAATTGATGACCGCTTTCAACTTCTACCCTCCCTCCTCTCTCCTACCCTTCTCCACCCACTCCCACATCCCCTCCACCCTCCATCAGGAAAGAAGCGCCGATACTTCTGACGGATTAAAACGACAAAATCGTTCTGACGGCTGAGCAGTGGCGGCTATACACGCCTCAGTCCTGTCACTGCTTGATGCAATCAATGAAATGGAAAGATGAACGAAACTCAAAGAGCCATTCACAGCCCATCTTGGACGAAGAATATTTGGAACTCGGACGAAGAATTGTGAACCTCTGATCTCCGCCCAGAACGAGAACCCAACTGACAGCCGGATATTATTTTGTTTCTCTCGTTTTCTTTCGCTATTTCTCTAACTACCCACCTCCCTCTCCCTCGCTCCTTCCCTACCTCCCTCCCTATTTATGTATGCATGTATGTATATATGAACGAACGAAACGAATGCATGCCTGCATGTATTGTGTGTGTATGTATGTTTGCAAAACATATGTGCATGCGTACACATGTATGTAGCTTTGTGGGAGAGTGATCCAAGAGCCACGGGCCACCAGACCCTGATTCTATGTTTAGCCAACCGACTTCGGCTTTCTAGGAGTTGGATGGATTCGTCTCTCTCTGGGTTACCATGGTCGAGGGAGACGAATCCAACTCCCACCAGGCGGTACGGAAAGCCCAGGTCGGGTGGTTGAGCACGAAATCAGGGTCTGGCGGCCCGTGGCGCTTGGATCACCCTCCCACGGAGCTACTCGTACAAAAGAGAGGAAGACGAGAAAATAGGAGGGCACCAGTGCAGTCAAAGAAGCAAAGACAAACAAAAGGTTTTGACTGTGGTCAAGAGTCGCCCAGCGACGACGACGACAACGACGACGGCAACCTCCCGAGGGCGCGACTTCCGCCAGAGGGCGCCAAACTATCTGTCACGGTCAGGTCTTCGTCGTCGTCACCAGGTGAAGGGATGGAGGAGGAGGAGGAGGAGGGGAGGATGGAAGTGAGGAAGAGGAGGGAAGAGGACGAGGAGGGAAAGGAGGAAGAGGAGGGAGGAGGAGGAGAAGAGGAGGAGGAGGAGGAGGAGGAGGAGGTGGAATAGGAGTAAATTAAAAAATGAGAGTGGGATGACGAAGTAGAGGGGAATGAAAGAATAAGAAAAAAGATGCAGAGTAAGGAGAAAAAGAAGATATAGGAGAAGAAGAAGAAAGAGAAGAAGAAGGAGAAGGGGAAGGAAAAGAATAAGAAGGACGCGGAGGATAAGGGAGGAGGAAGGCAAGGAGAAAAAAAGGAAGGAAGGAGGAGGAGAAAAAGAAGGAGTGGAGAATGGAGGGAGAGAGGAGGAAAACAAGGAGGGAGGTAGAGAAGGCCGTCTCCACTGATAATTAACCAGCGCTTCCACCTCTGTGGACAACATCGCGCCAAAGAGGTTTAAGTAAACGAGAGACTTAAAGAGGGCAGAGGCAAAACAGAAACTAATAGTTATCATAATTCTTCTTTGGGTAGAAATTAGTCATAAAAGAATATTATGTGTCTCTGGTCCAAAGAGGTGTCACTAAAGCCCACAAAGCAATTGTATAAAACTTATGAATTCAGTACACCATACGGGGAAAGAGAGAGAGGGGAGGGGTGGAGAGAGAGAGAGAGAGAGAGAGAGAGAGAGAGAGAGAGAGAGAGAGAGAGAGAGAGAGAGAGAGAGAGAGAGAGAGAGAGAGAGAGAGAGAGAGAGAGAGAGAGATGGAAGGAGAGAGAGAGAGGGAGAGCGAAAGAGCGCGCTGTAGAGGACACACCAAGTTGCAAGACGTGAAAGCGACCTAGAGGAACATTCCTCTCCTCCTCTTCAATACGCTGTCCCCTTCCTTTTCCCGTTCTTATCCACATTCTCCGTGCGGGCTGCCCACTGGGCCCGTTAGATGCTCGGCTCGTTTTCATTTCGAGACAATTGTCTCGGTCTTCTTTCCTACTTGCTCCCTCTGGCCGTCGTTTCCTCCTTTATTTTATTACAATTTTTTTTTTTTTTTTTTTTTTTTAAGTTTCTGACTTCTGGGACAGTTTTCGACAAAAACGCGAAGTCCGACGCCATTTCTTCCGTAATTTTCCGGCACGTTAGGTTTTCCTTCTTCCTATTTTTATTCTTCTTACCCTTTTCCTTTCCTTCTTCTTCGTTATATTTCTTAACCAGACCTGGCTGCCGGAATCCCTCGTCAAGCTTGGGATGTCGTTAAGGTGTGGTCTGCTGATAAATCTCAATTCACAACCACAACCACAGTCGTTCCAATACTCCCAAACATCACACACGCACTCCACACCCTGTAACCTTACCAAACAGGATGATGGCATTGTGGGGAGGAAGTAAAGGCTGTACCTTCCCCCAAGCGGATAGATAGACAGGAGATCCTGCAGTGAATATTCACCGCTGAACACTTTCGCTTTGTCCTCCCTCAAAGAACACTGGTCACTTTTTAACTTCTGTTATTCCTTCATTTTCGTTACTGTCTTCCTCCAACCTTTCCTTGACCAACTCTACCACTCCACTCCTCCTCCTCGGCGCGATGGTGTCTCTAGGGATAGAAGCGCTGGTTTTTGCCAACCCGCTGCTCTTCCTTCCAGTGCTCCCGGGCTTCCTTCGGACTTGTCTTTTGTCTTCTTGTGGAGCCTGTTTGAGGTCCGCTGTGTACTTGTACAATGTTCGTTGTAATGCAAGATGACTTCTGCGTTTCACAAAATTTTGTCGTTTATTTTATCTGTTATATATATTTTTTCTCTCTCTCTCGCAGGAATTACCCCGTAAGTCTTGGTATGTTTCTCGAGATTTTTATTCTTCCTACAAGTGTAACGAGAATTTTTTTCCTTTTTTTTTTCTTTTTCAAATATGTCTTAGCATCTTCCCTCCGTATTCCCATTCTTGCTACTACATGTGCCGAGTAAAAAAAAAAAATAATGATAAATAAATAAATAAATAAAAAAAATTAAATAAAAAAAACTACTTAACAATTTATATGATACCTTGTCGAGAGTCCATCCTGTTCCAATTTTGAACAACTTGAAGAGAGCGGCCATCAGCTCCTAACAAGAGGGACTCTCGCCCGGCTGACAAACAGACACCTATTTTATGATTTTTCTGAAGTTGCTCTGCTCAATCAATAAGAACACGGTAAAGGCCATAAGAAAAAATGGTTCCAGTCGGCTCGGCCATCTGTTTATGACCCTCCAGTGTGCAAAATCACTTGAAGAAGATTGAAGCAAATCAAATGGAAAACACGGGATGTGCTTGCACAGCTGCCGACTCAGAGAGAAGCAGTTTGCCTTCGTCTTCAAATCTGTGAGCTTCTGCGAACAGCATGATTAAGGTAGTACACTCTGAAATATACATATCTTCATATATATATATATATATATATATATATATATATGTGTGTGTGTGTGTGTGTGTGTGTGTGTGTGTGTGTGTGTGTGTGTGTGTGTGTATCTCAAAGATATACATTCATACATGCATGCAGTCGCATGCACATACACACATGCATGTATATTTATGCATACTCGTATATGCAAGCACATATACATACATTAGATATATGCACACCTACACCTATACATTCATACAATACATAACGCTGTCACGATGTGGCCTAGCTGTGATTCTGTTTGTCCTGTGAGTCCCTCCTCACCACTGGAGCGATTAGACAAAGATGGTACGTCTAGGTGGACTACACCTTTCAAAACCTAACTCACACCTAAAACAATTCATAAGCGTGCATGCGTGGGTGTGTGCGTGTGTGCGTGTTAGCGTGAATATTACCAGTGTGTGTCTATTTACAAACATCTTCCTTGCAACTCATCCATCTTTATCATACTCAGCTTCACTACCGTTCCTTTTCCTCCCAGCTATACATCATTCCCTAACTGCTTTCGTCTTCATTATCGACTGCTTCATTTCTCAAGACAACAGAGGATAATTAAGTGCAGAGTTCGTGTGTGTCCTTGATCTTCCCTTTGTGTACAAAGTCCCAGCGTCCTTAATCAGCCTTTAGTAAGTTATGTAGTGGAAAAACGTCGGCATTGCTTATCTCGTTGGAAATAATGATCGACGACGCCCGCTAACTGAAAAATGTTGCACAATTACACGCCTCCTACTTCTGATGCTCGATTTTCTTTTTTCTTTAAAATACTTGAGATACAATTTTTTTTCGCTATTTACATCAAGAAATTTCGGTTCTTTCCATATCTAGATGGAAGGTCTCTATCTCTCTCTCTCTCTCTGATGGCAGACTATTTTAGTCACTTCATCTCCTTGGCCAGCTGGCATTTTTCCTCTTACCTTGGCTGCCGCCAGGCGATTTTATCCCCCTCTGTGGCACTCCCTTCGGTTGGCCTCTCAGGAATCGAACAGGTAAGACCTGAAGTACTCGGACAGCGTAACCCCTCGTCATACCAGATAATAAAAAGAATATATATATATATAAATTATATATATATATATACATATATATATTATATATATATATATATATATGTATATATATATATGTATGTATATATATATGTATATATGTATATATGTACATATATATATACATAAATATATATATATATATATATATATATATATATATATATATATATATATATATATATATATATCTAATAAAATAAAACCAATCTAGATGTTTGGACCAAATTCCGCCACTCAAAAAAAATAATAATGAAAAAAGCAAATTCAATTCATAACTTTTTGTGCAAATTCGCTAACAGGCTAACGAACACAACCAAAAACATCACTTTGTCACTTTGTAAGAGATAATGATACTATATATATATATATATGTATATATATATATATATATATATATATATATATATATATATATTTTTTTTTTTTTTTTTTTTTTTTTTTTTTGACTCGCATTACTTCCCCCACCATTTCCCTTTTCTATTCCTCAGTCTCACACAAGCCGTATTTTTCATATAAAAAATATTGATTGCCCTAGAGAATTGTTCATACCCAATATATCCTCAACACAAAACAATATGTTTCTCTCTTCCTTTATCTCTCTACAAAATAATTTACTCTCTCTCAACGTATAAACAAAATGAATTCTATATTCTCGTACAACCCTTGGGTCGCCACAAATCTACACCATTGACTTGCCCTAACGCGTACAATATTACGGAGCCCCTTGACTACGCCTCATGCATTTTGTACGTTGGAGAATCCATTACACTTTTTTTTTCTTTGGGGGGAGGGAGGCGGGCAATAAAAATTAGGACACTTTTTTCCATGCTACTCAAACTCTCCTTTCGGTATTTACGCCTTGTTTTCTGATCGCTGAAATTCGACTTTTGATTTCGCAGCATCGCGTGGGGGAGAGGGAGGAAGGGGGAGGGGAAGGGGGAAGGGAGAGAGGGAGAGGGAGGGAGAAGGAGGAAGGAGGAGGGGGAGATTCGGCAATCACGTTTCGCTTCAATTCTTCACTTGTGTTCCACTCCTCCTCACCTCATCTGTTTGTCTTTCTGTGAAGTCCGAAGACAAAGCTTCGTGCGCGTGCACGGCGTGTGTGTGTGTGTGTGTGTGTGTGTGTGTGTGTGTGTGTGTGTGTGTGTGTGTGTGCGTGCGTGCGTGCGTGCGTGCGTGCGTGTGTGTGTGTGTGTGTGTGTGTGTGTGTGTGTGTGTGTGTGTGTGTGTGTGTGCGTGTGTGTGTGTGAGCGTATGCTTATGTGGGCGCTTATGTGATCGCACACGGAGTGCTACGAGACGAACATACCTTCTTCCTACCAAAGACTCTAGTTGTTCGATTGTGTGAATTCAATCAGAAATGTTATGAGTCAGTGTTCGTTCTTGCATCAGTATCGACAGCATCAAAGATGACACTCTTTATGTGTTATAGAGTTACTTTGTTTGATTATAATATATATAATCAAGACTCCTTCTAAATAAGATTTCCAGCCAAGACATACAATCACCCTTCACCCATTCCACCCTCAATTGTTTTCCCCTTTTATCTTAGCTCACTATGGATAAAGGGACATCCCTGACCCCGCCCACTGCCTGAGGCGTGGGTGTGTGCATTCACCATGGTCTTGGATCACGTGTTGGTCTCGTGATCGACAGCTATTTCCCTCCCAGAAGAGAGATCAGAGTTCATATATGACCCATCTATGGGTAATGCTGTGACCTTACACGCACACACACACACACCCAACTACCCGTCCACGAGGGTTGGAGTAACGACTCGTAGCGCAGCGATACTGAAATTATTTCAGCCATGGGCGGGATTTGAACCCGGACCGCCGTAGTGGCGGCCGCGAACGCTACCACTGCGCCACGTGTGTGTGTGTGTGAGTGTGTATGTGTGTATGTGCGCGTGTTTTATAAATTATAGAAGGTAGTGGATAGCGTAAATCCGTCGAAAACGATTGATTTTGATCTGCCGTACAAAAATGTACCTCTATCTCCGAGAGCTGCTGGCAACAAAGCTCAGAATAGCAAATCAACCAAATCCTCCTCAACATAAATCTCGTTTTGTAACAATTCTCTGTAGGAATGCTTCAGTCCGTTAAAACCGAGGATTCTCGATCTGTTGTAAAACTAGATAAATAGATAAATAAAATAAAATAAATACAAATACTGCTATCCCTCAGTGCTGTAGGCAACAAAGCTCAAAAGAAACAAGTTCATCAAACACTCCTCAGCATATTCCGTTTTAACAATCCTCCCAATGAAAACCCGTTTATCAAATCGAGCCTCACTTCGCTGCAAGATATGTTACGCTGACCAAGATTCCAGGAATAAAACAAAAAGTGATTCCTTGTTCGCAGCCTGGCGGCGAGTGGTATAAGCAATAAAGCAATTGATTTCTACTCGACAATTCCAGCGAGGAAACTAGCCAGCGTGTATTGTCCGTGGGTGTTGTTGTTGTTGTTGTTGTTGTTGTTTGCCTGCCGGCGTGTCTTGAATGCTTCCACTCTGACTGATTGAACGAATGGCTGACTGATTGATTAGGTGACTGCTTAATCGACTGTTTGATTAGTTGAATGGTTGGTTAGGGCTACTGGTTTTGCGCCAACAAATACTGACGCCAGAGAAGGATTTAAAGTGGTGAAACTGGATATAACAACACGAAAACAAGAAATAGGAATACGGTGTAGAAAAAAAATAATTGCGAGTTCAAAAGTCCAGAAAGCGGACAATAAAACGCCATGTTTTACGCAGTCAATACTTTAGGGACACCCCTACGGACCAGAGGTACACATCGATATTGAATGATTGGACGCTCATTACCATTCAAAGAAGAAAGCTGATCACTTGTATCTTCTGCTACCCACATTCTACAACCCACTTATTTATTTATTTATTTATTGCGCGAGCGATATTATCCCCAAGGATAGAAGCGCTGGTTACATCTGATAAAATACTAGATTCTATTGAGTTCTTAAAAAAACCAAGACCTTCATTTATTTGTAAGCACTCGTTACACCTTTCCTATATTCATGGCACAGTCAAACATTGTTGTTGATACGCCAGCAAAAGCAATCTTTCTAGACTTTAAAAAACAGTGAAAAAGAGAAACTCACATTTTTACGAACCAAGGACGCATTTCGCAATCAAACACACCAATGATTTATCTTCCCCCGTTGGAGAAAGGAAACAATACATCTGCTCTGACGAACCCGTAGCCCCTGTCTCCGACAGTTCTCCAAACCCGGTAGACCAAGGCTTCCAATCAAGAAATGCTTCTGTGTCTGGGAAGCAGTACAGTCACCGCAATAGCAACAATGTCCGTTTTCTATTGGAGGATGCATGCGTCATCCAATCATGCCCAATGCGAAGAGGGGGTAATACTTGTTCCCCATCTTGGGATACTAGGATAAAAACACTAAAACAGTGAGGCTGCAGTACCATGCATGAGCTTGTAAATCATCTGCCTGGATGTTTAGTTTGGGTGACAATTTTTAATGAAGAGCGTTTCCAGAACAAGTAGTCTTTTTTGGACTTGAATCGTTACCAACACCTATTTTCCATCAGACCTCCTGCTCTCTAGGATTACATTTTGATCTGTTCTGTGGTGGCTCTTAGGGGTTTCTGTAGATAAACGGTAGGACAACCGAAGAGATAGCTTCGTAGTAATCATACCAATATAGGCTGGATGGTACAAAAAGTATATCTCTTGATGACTTGGATTTTTTGGAGGTCACTATCCCTCTGGTGTTGTTTCAAGTAGATCAAGTCTATTGTATCAATCATTCAATCCTTAGACCCTGTCACTCTTTCAGAAGACCCACGGCCTTCAGGTAACCGCCAACGACCTAGTTCTAGAAATAAGTAGATTTATTTCCGTATTTTTTCACCAGTAGATTTGAGGTTTCTCTTTATGATCTGCTGTATGGCAACACTCCCAATCTCTTTAATTCGGGAACATACCTAGATTTAATTCTGGTTAGTGCTAGACTATTCTATTCAGCTAAGGAGGGACTCACGAATTGCTATAATCTATCTAGACCAGTGGTTCCTCTCCTGGGGTGATTGTAACCCCCACGCCCCAGGGTACGAATCCTTAAACCTTAGGGGGTTGAGAGACCTAATGGTCAGTCTAACGCTGCATTAACAAAGGGACTGACAAATAATATATACATATATATATATTACACACAGGAACCCACAGTCGGAGAAAGAATAAACTTCGAATAAAGAAAAATCCTATATTTCGGCTATCAACTGTAGCCCTCTTCAGGAAAGTACATAAGATAGAGAACAGAGGGGACTTATAAACTACAGTAAGAAGAGATGTGGACAGTTGACCTCACTCAGGCGCGGGGCAAACTGGGGTGGCGGGGGAGGGAGGAGGTGAGGAGAGGGGAGGATGTAGTGTCCGCACCAACTTGGCAACTGCTGCGCGTGAGATTATGTCAGGTGTCCACTGCCCTTTAGAAATATATATATATATATATATATATATATATATATATATATATATATATATATATATATATATATATAATAATAATTTTCTTTATCTGTATGCATTACTTTGCTTCAGTGATTTGATTGAATGCACCTATTTTCTTAGCTAGTTTTGTACCGCTGATACATGTCCCATTTTTCTAATAGTATCAATTTCCGACAGGAAGGTATGGGGGAGAATTTTTTTAGATTTCAAGGGGTATTGAGGGTAAAAGATAAATAAGTAAAGAACTACAAATAAATATATAAATAAAAGTTAATTAACAGCCACTAATCTAGACTAAAACGCTCGACCGGATGACGGACTTTACAGACATTATTCTGACCAAAGCCTTACTCCTTCCATCAGATGAAGGGAATGAAGTGTGCTTCAGTAATTCGAAACACATACATACCCGACACCCCCTACGGACCAGAGCCACACATCTTTATTTTATGAGATGCAGACTAGTCTGTAATAAGAATACCGAGTTTTATACTTTTATCATCCCTGTTCTGCCACCCTTACCCCTAAAGCTCTCTCCTTGACTTCTTTGGCGCGTAATGGTGTGGTACGTTGTAGCATTGTACAATTATTATATATTATATTTACATATTGCTCAATTGGGAATTGTATGTTTTCCCCATTATATAATTATTATAGGTTTTATTGGACATCAATTTTATTATCTATTCACAATTTTTGTACACGAGTCGTTATGAGAACCAAGCGAGCTCCTGTACGTTTCGCCCCAAGACAAGGCATGGTGTCCCAGTTGTAACTCTGCCTCCGAAGTGTATGGATGCATTTTTTCCTACTGTAGTGCTTTATCAAATTGTGATTTAATACATTCATTTACATAATTAATATACTTTTATTTAGCCACCCTACAACTGGTGCGATATTGCCACCAAGGATAGAAGCACTAGTTAAAGCATACAAATTTAATTATAACATATATATTATTCGTGTTGGACATCTATCAAGTTACAATTTAATCATATAAACGAGAAATCCACAGACAAAAACTACAAGAATACCCGCATCCTTTGTAAATAAATCTAAATACATAAACAAATAAAAAAAATATGACGTCACGTCAACAAACATTAACCAACGCGACAGGCTCATCCTAAATAACAACAATAATGATAAAATTAGTAAATAAAAATCTATAGATAACATTTCAATCATTTGATTCCGTCACAGATCCAGGTGATTTTATTCAGCACATCATCTGGCTTAAACAGCACCACAGTGAACGAGACGAGCCTACTGACCGCCTCCCCCCCTCCACCCCCACCCATCAAGCCGGAAGTCCTGCTCTGGCTGAATAAAGTTTTCTGACTTTCACTGTACCCAAGTCACCACCAGAGGGAAAATAATACATACATAAATGATAAATAAAATAAGTGTAGTCGTACTTCGGATTGTTTCAACCCATGTACAGGTACAGTATGATTCATACTTACATTCCTTTTAAGGACAGACGTCCCCCAAATCAGGCTCGCCCAAAGTGGCTCGACAAAGAAACTGAAAAAAGTATTGCTAAAAAGAGACAGGCTTATAAGAAATATAAGTGCTCGGGTGCATCTAATGTATTATGTATTAATACAGAGTGATTTAAAAAAGACAATAAAAAAACGAAAACGACAATACGAAATGAATATCGCTGATAAATCCAAAGAGAATCCCAAAGAATTCTATAGTTACATTAGAGATAAAAAGGTTGTTAGGAATCACATTGGTCCACTATTATCTCATGAAGGTCAACTTGAATATTCAAATGAAGGAGTGTGTAATATTTTAAACAATTATTTTAGCTCGGTATTCGTAAACGAAACACCTCAAAGTGAACTCCAAACTGAAACCTGAGAATAGTCTAGGGTAAACTTACTACAGTAAATATAATAAAATAAAAAATAAAAAGGTGTATAGAGAAACTCAAAGTTAATAAAACACCATGGCCTGACGGTTGGCATCCAAGAATCTTAAAGGAAATGAAAAATGATATTGTTGTTCCATTAGAAATTATTTTCAAGAAATCCATCATATCCGAAGATGTCCAATGAGAATGGAAGCAAGCTAACGTTACTCCCATATTCAAAAAAGGTGACAAAAAAGAAGCCAAATAACTATAGGCCTATAAGTTTGACTTCAATCGTAGGAAAAATAATGGAAACTATCATCAGAGATGCTATCGAATATCATTTAGAAAGTAACCGTTTGATAAATGATAGCCAGCATGGTTTCAGACGAAAACGTTCTTGCATGACTAACTCACTCGAATTCTATAGCACAGTTATCTCGAATTATAACATAAGAAACAATATAGATTTAATATATCTAGATTTTGCAAAAGCTTTTGATACCGTCCCCCACGAACGACTACTTACTAAATTAGCTTCACACGGAATAAGTGGTAGTCTATTAAGTTGGACTAGTAATTGGTTGAATGATCGGAAACAGAGAGTTGTTTTAAATGGAAAAACTTCTAGATGGAAATTTTTTAACAAATGGGGTTCCTCAGGGTTCCGTTCTTGGGCCACTTCTATTCATAGTATATATAAATGATATAGACCATGGACTAAAATCTACTGTTTCCAAATTTGCTGATGATATACAACTGTGCTGAATGGCAAATGATCACTTAAACCAATTAGATATTCAACAAGATTTAGATAAATTACAGTAATGGTCTGAAAAGTGGCTAATGAAATTTAACACAAGTAAATGCAAGGCAATGCATATAGGTAAAAATAACAGTAAGTACGATTACACGTTATTTGGAAATTCGTTAACAAAAGTGAATAGTGACAAAGATCTTGGCGTAATTATCAGTAAGGTATCTCAAATCATCCAAGCAGTGTATTTCAGCCTCTGAGAAAGCAAATAAGATTCTAGGACTGATTGCGCGATCTTTTGACTTCAAAAGTCCATCACTCATTAACAAGCTATATAAATCGTTAGTTCGTCCACATTTGGAATATGCTGTTTCCGTATGGTCACCGAATCTCATTAAAGACATTGACAGACTGGAAAAAGTACAACTGCGAGCCACAAAACTGATTCCAAATATCAAAAATAAATTATACGAAAATCGACTAAAACATATGAATCTGTTTTCCCTAAAAAAGCGTAGACTGAGAGGTGACTTGATATAGGTCTTTAAAATTCTAAAGGGAATTGACAACATCAAGTGACAAAATTTTCACACTAAATGAGAATCAGACAAGAAACAATGGTCTCAAACTGTCCGGAAATAGATTCAATTTGGAAGTTGGTAGAAACAACTTCGCCAACCGTGTAGTTAATGAATGGAATAAATTTCCTGCAGAGGCAGTGCAATGTAGTTCAGTTCGAAGCTTTAAGAATTATTTATATAAACACCTAAGCAAGATGCTGTAATGATTATAATCTATTTTAAATCATTTGTCTGTTTGATTCTCATTTATTAGTTATATGTCAATTTATTATCATCTACTATTTACCTGTTTGTTTATCATTTAACTATACCTATGCATTTATTTATGTACTTTTTATTTGTTATTTACATTATCATAGTTTTTATTCATTTATTATTATGATTTTTTCGCATCCGACCTAGATATGCACCAAAAGGTCTCCTGTCGGCGTGCTCCGCCTCTGTAATCCTTTGTATTTAACATGGGTGAAAACATGTCAATTAAACTTCAAAGCACTATGCCAGTTTCCACAAACCTCCGCTTGATATCTGCAAATTCCGGTCCATTATATTATCAATGAACTATAATATGAAACTCAATCTCCAGCTACAAGTTGTGTCATTAAAGAAAAATTGAAATACATAAATAAAAATAAAAATACAATTACTAAACCAACTTTGCAGGTTAACACACAAGAAACCCACAGTTGGAGAAAATAAACTTCGAATAAAAGAAGATTCTGTATTTCGGCTACCAACTGCAGCCCTCGTCAGTAAAGTGGGCTACAGTTGGTAGCCGAAATACAGAATCTTCTTTTATTCGAAGTTTATTTTCTCCGACTGTGGGTTTCTTGTGTGTTATTTACAAATGTGCTACTGTATTTCTGTTTAGACTTTGCAAGTTAACTTTTACCCCATACAATCTATGTTTAGTTAGCTACACTTTCTTTCACAGGAATTTGAAATAAGGACATTGTATGATTACACGCATAATACATATATTCACGCATACACATACTGGTTAACGTTGAGAGCAGCCACGCCGAAGACCCAAGGTCGCGAGGAAGAAAGCTTCACAACTCCACCAGCCGTTACTGACCTCTATAAGCAAGGAGGTGGATGTGTGTTAAGTCACATTATCGCCCACAGATCGAACTCTAAGCTTTAGGTCACAGCATTACCCATAGATCGGACTCTACACGAGCTCTGAGCTCTCATTCGGGGAGGGCAATAACTGTCGATCACGAGCCCAACACGAGATCCAGGACAGTTGCGACTCACAGAACGAGTTCGGGGAGGAAGGGAGAACGTTCTCGACCTCTAAAACTCGATGACTTCTTCGACGAGACACACGACAAAGCACTCGAGGGAATTCGGTCACAAGATCAACAAAACATCCTGGCGACAAATGGTAAAATGTCAAATTTGCTTGCAACATTTTCCCATTGGAATCTTCTTAAGTCTACTAAAGCCCGGTGATGCGCTATAATTCTTCTAATATCATGCAATCCAGTACTACCTACAGCATGGTCGGTTTGCATGGATTTTATCGGCTCCTCCTCCTCATTAAGGAAAAACAGATGAAAATATTAATGGAAAAAATCACAGGGGACACGAAACAATGGCCTTCCAACTCCGTTATGAATCATTAATCCACGGGTTTAGTGGGTACCGTCCCAGTAGAACCAAGAGACGGGAGTTCAGCAGGCTGAGAGACGCTCAGTGTTGTGGGAGCGTTAAGGTACCCCCCCCCCCCGGCCCAAACCTCCCATAGGGCCTACCAACACACCTCTTCGGTCCGTTATTGGGACCAAGATGGGTAGCCCCTCTTAAGTCTTCGAGTAAGATTCGCTCTGAGCCAAGCAACTACCAGCTGGGCCAACACCACACGATCTGAGGCGGTTTCCCACCGATCCTCACCCTATCAGCCAAGGTAGTGTGTTTACCCACGTCCAATGGGACTTTTGTGTGGTAAGCCCAACGTTCATTCTCCCATTGCTCAGTGGTGGGTGGTAGAAGAGGAAGGTAAATCACGAGGCCTATGAACATGACCTCCAGACATGGCGCTTCTGATAGGGGTGGGATTGCAACACGCCCTCATCACCACGTGGGCGACCTGAGGGGAACATACGACGAGTTTTCTGTTTCCCCCTGAGCTGTCTGGGATGAGAAAAATGGCTGCATGGAAGCTTACTCTGAGAAACCATGGAATACCACCATAGCAGTGTCCCCTCAGCTGATTAAAATCGTCTGGCTCTCGCCGTTACAAAATCCTTATGTAGAGTCATTCACAAACGTCCTGTTTCCATCATTTAATCTTAATTATGCGATAAAACGTTCCCTTTGCTTAACATTTAGTTATACTTTCACAATAATTAAAAAAACGTGCCGACGAAATTCCATTAATATTTCATTTTGTTGGTTGTAGTAGCACAGTTAAAGTCTAAAGTGGAAACAAGACCTCAAAGTAACTATGTCAAAAACAAAATAATAAAATCTTGGAATTCAAATGCAAGTGAAAATAAAGATAAAGGACCACATTTCCTTTTCATCAACTTTAGGAATATAACTTGTGTGAGCATTCCATCATACCTATTCTAGGAACCACTGAATTCTAATTTGAAATTTCTTAGTAATGACCATCATTTCAACAAAGGGAAACTGGTCTGCTTCTCAGAACTTGGACAAATGAATCGAGTTGGCTTTGAAGACAACAATTGCTGTCGATTGTGTGCCATTGGGGGAAAATTATATATATATATATATATATATATATATATATATATATATATATATATATATGTACATATATATACACATATATCTATACATATATATATTGAGGTGTGAAGACTGAGTGGTAGGGTGGTGAGTTTAAACGCCAAGAATCCGTTGAAGTTTTATTGTTGACGTTTCGTCCAACTAGGACTTCTTCAGAGTGTACACAAATACGATAATGACAACTTATGTATTCACACAGCTCACCTATAGATGCAACTCAAAAAAAGTGCTGTTTTTTATATATAAATAATATATATATATATATATATATATATATATATATATATATATATATATATTTTCCAGGCCCATAGACCATGATTAATTTGTGCATACCTTATTGTATATCCTATTTTATGTGTATGTTTAACCATTCATGACAAGGAAATTTGGAGTGTTTAATCTTTGAAGATTATACTAAGAGTAAATTTTGTAAGGTAGCCATATTGGCCCATATACAGTATCTACACTTGTTGCAGCATCTGAGTCCTGACTAAAAAGGTCAATTACTTGTTTATTTTTATACTGTGTCTGATGTCTCTTTGGATAAGGTAGATACGCATATGTGGAGGGATGAATCAAGTACTTACACCTGTTTTCATATACTTGATATTTAATATCTGAACAAATTTGGACGTGTAAAAAAACGCATAAAAAACAAGTTTTTTTTAAACTTGCGATTATTATTATTATTATTATTATTATTATTATTATTATTATTATTATTATTTTTTTTTTTTTTTTTTTTTTTTTTTTTTTTTGTATCGCTAAGCTCACCCCGTACATCCCCGGTCATTGTTGTTGTCATTTCGCTCTCGTCTGGGGCCTACCTTTAGGCTGCTTGCTACCCTCGCCAACTTCACAAAACCGTCCCGATGATTGCTACATGGGAGTGAAGTAATGTACGCTGCCTCAATAATTGTCCTCCTTTCCTTTTTGTCAAGTCCATTATGGAGCACCTCTGTTTTTTCCCAATCCGGCAGGTGGCCAAAGTTGTCGATATGTACCACTAATGAGTTGGAGGTCCGGTGGGCTTTGACGTCATTTTTATGTTCCATCGTCCGCTTGTGAATTCCTCTGCTAGTTTCGCCATAGTAACTAGCGGGGCAGCTTTTACATGGAATTCTGTAAACTAAACAGTTATCTTCATCTTGGACTTTGTTTCTAACTTTATTTCTCACAATGTCGCCTATTTTTATTCCCGTGCTATATGCCAGTTTCAGGCCTGCCTTGGTGAGATTTTGTTCTATGACATTTGAGCACTTGGAGTTGGGTACGGACAGATACCCACGGTTCTCATCACTAGCCTCTTTACTTTTGCCACCCCTATTTCTTATTTGTAACGCCTTTTCCTTGTTTCTATATAGAAAGCCTACTGGGTAACATATTTTTTTTTAAAAATATAAAAAACTTAATTAATTTCCTCCTGGAGAAATTCCTCACTACATATTCTAAATGCTCTCAGGAAGAAACCTATAACGATTCCACTTTTTATTTTGTTGTGGTGTGCGGAGTAGTAATGCACGATGTCGTTTTTGTTCGTGCATTTTCTGTGGACTGAAAATGCTGTCTTGTTACCTCGTCTCCATATTACTGTATCCAGAAAGGCCAGATGGTTACCTTTCTCACGTTCCATTGTGAATTGGATGTCACGTTCTATCTTGTTTAATCCGTGTAACTTCCCATCTAAATCAGTATTTACAGGTGAGGTGCGACGACGAGTACATCGTCCACATAACGCATCCAGGTGGAATCATGGCCCATTATTTCCATGAAATGGTCTCTCTCTAGTACCTCCATGTACAGAGAGGCTAACACGGAACTGAGAGGACTTCCCATAGTAAGCCCACGACACTGAAAATATTCTTCGTTGTTGAAGGTTAAAGGACCAAATTTTACACAAAGGGAAATTAGTTTTAAATAATCCTTCTTACCTATAGGCAAATCCTCATCTTTTATGCCCTTGACTACCTCCTCAGCAGTCTTTAATGCCCCGTCAATAGAAACATTAGTAAAAAGGCTAATTACGCCATAAGAAAGCATGGTCTTATCTGATAGATCTACGTCCCTCAACCTGTCGATCAGGTCACCTGAGTTTTTAAGGTGGACTTTGCTCAATGATCCTAGTCTAGCAGACAAGGGTTTGGCCAAGTATCTGGCCAATTTGTGTGGGACATTGCGGATCATGGAAATGATGGGTCTCATAGGAATGTTGGGTTTGTGCGTTTTTGGCAGCCCACGCATACTGGATGGTCTAGGAGTTTCTTCCAGTAATCCCACTAATTTCTTGCCTGTTTCATAGCACGGGAATAAAAATAGGCGACATTGTGAGAAATAAAGTTTGAAACAAAGTCCAAGATGAAGATAACTGTTTAGTTTACAGAATTCCATGTAAAAGCTGCCCCGCTAGTTACAATGGCGAAACTAGCAGAGGAATTCACAAGCGGACGATGGAACGTAAAAATGACGTCAAAGCCCACCGGACCTCCCAACTCATAAGTGGTACATATCGACAACTTTGGCCACCTGCCGGATTGGAAAAAAAAAGAGGTGCTCCATAATGGACTTGACAAAAAGGAAAGGAGGACAATTGAGGCAGCGTACATAACTTCACTCAAATGTAGCAATCATCGGGACGGTTATGTCAAGTTGGCGAGGGTAGCAAGCAGCCTAATTCTCCACGAGGCCAGACGAAAGCGAGACAACAACATTGACCGGGGAGGAACGGGGTGAGCTGTATGAATATATAAGTTGTCACTGTCTTATGTGTGCACACTCTGAAGCTGTCCTCGTTGGACGAAACGTCAGCAATAAAACTTCAACGGATTCTTGGCGTTTAAACTCACCACCCTACCACTCGTATATGTATGTGTGTGTATATAATTATATATATATATATATATATACATTATATATATATATATATATATTAGTGATATGCTGGGAGGCTTTTTTCTCGTTCTGACAGTCGCCAGGCGATTTTATTCATCTTCAAGACGCCTCTTTTCGGTAGTAAAGGCCCTTAGCTAAACCCTTATATATATATATATATATATATATATATATATATATATATATATATATATATATATATATAATGGCATACACACCTCGTGACGCAGTGGTTAGAGTTCCCGGCTGCCACTACGACGGTCCGGGTTCGAATCTCGCCCAGGGCTGAAATAATTTCAGAATTGCTGCGCTGCAAATTGTTACTCCAGCTCTCGTGGGCAGGGAGTTCGGTGTGTGTAAGGTAACAGCATTACCCATAGATCGGTCATATATGAGTTCTGAGCTCTCTTCCGGGAGGGAAATAGCTGTCGATCACAAGTCCAACACGTAATCCAAGACCATGGTGAATCACACATATTTATACATATAAAATTCAATTTGTATATATATACATATATATATATATATATATATATTTATATATATATATATATATATATATATATATATATATATATATACAGTACATATATTATTGCGATACATAACCCGTTGCCGTCACGGAGCCTCGATCCCGGGACATCCTAGAAATATATATATATATATATATATATATATATATAATGTTGAAAATAAAGTTAACAATATCAGTGTATTTGGCGTAGGAAAACTCAGAATGAGGCAGAAGCACTTTAATCTCTTACGTTTCGGCGACACGCCTCCTTCAGAGAGGATGACAGACAGATATACATTTCGACTTGTATATTCGTATGCTCTGGGGACGTTATCTCACTGGCTGTCTCGGAAAGCCCACGTCGTGATCCGCGTTTGCCCGTCCTGTTGTTAATTTTGATTCTGCCACTGTAACTTCTCCCGTTGTTTTGGCCAGGTTGACGAATCCTTCCCTATAATTGGTGGTTTCTTCTATGCTAATGTGCCCTGGTTCTACAGTTTTCTTTTTCTTTTTTCTATGAAGTACCTTATTAATCACTTCCGTATTATACCAGCCTGGGAGCTGTCTGTATTTGTCTACATATACGACCAATGAGTTGTGTTTTAATGTGTTTGATGTTATTCATATGTTCGTAAATACACTTGCCTATGCCACGTGACATCATTGACAAAGACGAGATTCCAGTAAAAAAAAATATGGCTACTTGAAATCAGTGTCCCTTTCCATCAACTTTGGGGCATTTACCTTTGTGCAGCACCAAGAATTCAAACAGTTCCGGGGCTTACCCATGGGTTCCCCTTTATCAGCTGTGGTGGATTCATTATTTATGGAGTGTAGAAGCGGATCACTTCAAGCGAATTATGGGAAGAGGAAGTTTTTGGTTTCGTTACGTGGATAACATCTTAGTCTTCATGCCAGACAACACACGAATACATGAAAAACTCAAAAGACTAACAGTCTGGAACAACATCGAATTGACAGTGGAGACGGAGTTACCTTTTTTGGACACCGTAATTCTTCCAACAGACGACACTATTAAATTTTCTGTTTACATGAAACCAACTAACAGAGATGATTTCATCCGCTACCAGTCAGCACACAGCAAAAGATCCAGACGAGGAGTAGTCATAATTTTTTTTATTTAAGGACAACCCGGTTACATAGTGCAGTGTTCATTGATAGATAATATTACATCATCGAAGCATTTAATAAACTGAAATATCATGGGGGATGGCAAACAAATTAAAAATAAAAGCTATTGAAATACATCCTGGAACCAAACTTAAAAAAAAAAAAAAAAAAAAAAAAAACATAGAAGCTCTTTTGTAGATAGCCGGGGTTAAAATAGCGTATACCTCAGGCAGAAAAATTAAGACTTAATGAATCATAGAACAGAGAACAAGAAGAGTGAAACTAGCGTGATATACAAGATACCACGTAAAGGATGCTCACGATTGTACACTGGCAGTTTAGAGCATCATAAAGTTGCTCCACAGGAGCATACTAGATTCAGTGAAGAGACGCCCTACATCTAGATTCTAGAGCAAACTGGGTGAGAACTGTTGCACTGTGCGGATTGAGATTCCCTTCCCGTGCGCAACACGCAAATGCCATAAATCAATTTGGATTGAAATTCACTGGAATGGCGAGCGATAGCGACAGCAAACCTTCCGTTCCGCAAAGAGGTCACAGGCACAACATATATGGGGAGGAGGAGGAGGAGGGAAGTGATGGATAAGGCAGAGAAGTTGACAACAGGACCTTCTAGTAAACCGGTGCGGGAATCGTTCACAGGCCTTTTGCACTGTACAGAGCATGTGATTCAACATGGTCTTGGACCACGTGTTGGACTCGTGATCGACACCAATTGCCATCCCAGATGAGCTCAGAGCTCGTATATGGCCCCATTTATGGGTAATGCTATAACCTTACACACACATACGAAATATTTGCCCTTACAGTGCTGGGGTACTGACTTGCAGTACTGTGATACTTTTCAGCCTTGGACGGGTACCGAACTCAAGACCTCTGAGCTTGCAGGCCAAGTCGGTACCATTTCACCATCAAGCTGTAAACGTGCATGTACAGTTTAGTCGTCTTGGGACACTAGCGGTTATTCATTTCGTCTGTAAATGATGTCATCTTCATGACTGCATTAATGTGGAACTGGCAGACCATCTTGATTCAACTGAATAATTAAATTCTACCGTCATTTAACATGGCAGCTGGGTGGGGGACGGCTGGTTGCCGTGATAGAATCATCAAACGTAGTAATAACGATAAATCTTTACGTAAAATCAAACGGTAAAACCGGGGAGTCGAAATGGTGGGGCGAAATTGCAAGGCCAACTCGGTGGGGCAAAATTGTCGTCTGTTTGGATTGTCTTGCAATACCCGTGGAATCGTTCAGTGAAATCAGGTGAAACTCTAGTTTACAATAGTTAAATGACCCAAGGTTGGGCGAAATCTTAAAAATGCCAAACTGTAATAGATAAATAAATATATCCAATGTTGGACAAAATCCTTTAACAAAATGACCAATTACATTATTAGAAGTAATGCTATACAATATCATATACATCATCGATTTTTATTATTATTTCATAATTTATTACTTTTTATTTCATTCATCAAATTTTCGTAATGATATCGCTATCGTCATCTGAAATGGTAACCAGGCTATCGCTGATATGCAACTTGGTTCATTCCATATTAAACATGTTTACACTCCTTTAGCTATCCACCGAGACACTGATGCATTAATAACAAAAATGGAGGAGAAACTCAGATTAGTTTAGCTCAAATCAGACAGCAACCACCATTCTGTCCTGTTCATAATTCATATAAAACTAGGCTATGACTCAATCTTTCACTGTGATGTAAAAATGTGTACGTATTTCCGATACATCAATCCTATTCGCCAGCGTGAAGCTTTCCTCCTAACATATACAGCCTCATGATTTTTCACCGTGATGTAGAAATTGGCAAGTGAAATACACTCACTTTATTCACTTACGTCAACCTTCCCTCACAGCATAAACATTCTCACGAGCCTATTTTTCACAGTAATACAAAAATTGGCATGTATCTCTGACACGTCCATTTTATTCATCAATGCAAACCTTCCCTTCCCAATGTAAACATTCTTATGGTTGTCTTAGATTTATCATAGAGTGCCCAAGACGTCAATCAAGATGTCTTCTATCCTCCACAGCAGTGTCTTGTTAAGTTTGAGGTCTTCCAGGCACTACGGAGATCAAAATCGGTTGAATGAAAACATCTATATTAGTTATACTTGCCACTAACGGTCAATTAAATACCCCCTGAAAATAGGGGTGCGTATACTTAATTCCAGGTAAAGAATATGACAAATCCTACATTGGTCAGACTGGAAAAGAATTGAAAATAAGTTTAAAACAACAAATATAGCGTAAGAAATGGTCAAATAACCAACGCGTTATTTGTTCAAGAGATTTCATTGTATTAGCTGGGTGCTAAAAAATTAAAAATAAGTCACACTTGAATAGAAATATAACAGAATCCAGTCTGATCAAGGATACTTTTGGCAACTTTATGTCAAGAATTCTACAAATTGGATAATTTTGATATTAAGGCAGTGATGGCCCAAACATCCGCAGCCCGGGAATCGTAGGGCTTGGGGAGAGATTTCCCGATAAACGTTCTTAGTTCCTTCTCCCTACCACCCTATCACTGTATATTGTATATACTCTTGTTTCTTCTATTAATGTACCTTGAAGATGTCTGAATAAACGAAAATGTTTGGTCCAAAGTTTATTATTTTCTTTTGTGGTTTTCCGCAGATGCATATGTACATATATATATATATATATATATATATATATATATATATATATATATATATATATATATATATATATATATATATATATATACATATATCGAACTGAGATCCATTTGAGCGTGAATTTTGCTCGTTACCATTCCGTGTGTGACATTCACGCTCAAGTGGACCTCAGTTCGAACCTCACGAAGACCGGGTTGATTATTTGATTTACATCGCTGTTACTAGCGATTCTTTCCATATATATGTGTATATATATGTATATATATATATATATATATATATATATATATATATAGATATATATATATATATATATATATATATATATATATATATATATGTATACGACGTAAGTGGGAGCAGGAAGAACAGGAGTCTTAGTCTGAGTTTATTCCTGACTAGTTTCACAGGTATGCTTTCTCAAAGCATACCTGCGAAGCTAGTCAGTTATAAACTCAGACTAAGACTCCTGTGTTTCCTTCTCCCACTTACGTCAACCTGTCAGAATGCCTCGTCATATATATATATATATATATATATATATATATATATATATATATATATATATATATATATATATATATATATATATATATACAGCGTCATCATGGCAGCGGGATTAATGGAGTTTGTAGCAACCCCTTCGACACTTGACCTTTACTGACACCCCTACGGGTCAGAGTCACGCATTTTTGTATGACGGTAGATTTCACTCAAATAAAGAGTGCTTAGCATTTTTAATTTCTACTATACCCCCTTCCAACTGCTCTCCTTAAATCTCTCCCTCACCTCCCCTACGACTCTTTGCAACTGAATCCCAGGCCGACCACAGACGATTTCATTGGTTTACGGGGGGAGCGCCGTCGCCCACGTGATGACGTCACGGCCGCAACGAAGCTCGAAGGCGGGAAATGTCTCTCAGGTCACGACCATCACGTCACAGTCAGGTCAAATTCTATTACGTGCCTCGGACTAAATTCGATTCTGTACTGGCCAGCGTGTGTGTGTGTGTGTGTGTGTGTGTGTGTGTGTGTGTGTGTGTGTGTGTGTGTGTGTGTGTGTGTGTGTGTGTGTGTGTGTGTGTGTGTGTGTATACGTTTGTGTGGGGGTGAGTGTATGTGATGTGTATACATGTGTGATTCACCAGCCTTGAACCACGTGTCGGACTCGTGATCGACAGCTATTTCCCTCCCGAATGAGAGCTCTGAACTTATATGACCAATCTATGGGTAATAATATGATATTACACACGCGCGCGCGCACACACACACTCACACACACACACACACACATTCCCGCAGCGTAGCGATACTGAAATTATTTCAGCCTTGGACGGTAATCGCACTCGGACCGCTGGATTACCGGTCGCGAACGCTACTATTGCGCAGTCGTATGTGTGTATGTGCGTGTGTGATTCACCATGGTCTTGGATCACGTATTGGACTCGTGATCGACAGCTATTTACCTTCCGGAAGAGAGCTCATAGCTTATATATGACCGATCTATGGATAACGCTATGACCTTACACGCACTGATACACACCCAACTCCCCGCCCACGATAGTTGGAGTAAATACTCGCAGCGCAGCGATATTGAAATCATTTCAGCCCACGGCGGAATTCGAACCCGGTTCGCCGTAGTGGCGGCCGAGAACCCTACCATTGCGCCACGAGTGTGTGTGTGTGTGCGTGTGATTCACCACGGTCTTGGATCACATGTTGGATTTGTGTGTGTGTGTGTGTGTGTGTGTGTGTGTGTGTGTGTGTGTGTGTGTGTGTGTGAGAGAGAGAGATTGATTGATTGATTGATTTATGGAATTTTTGGCTCGAAGGCCAAGCGCCGGAGCCGGTAGGCCATTCAGCGCATATTTATCTTTTAGATTAAAAAAAAAAAAAAAAAAAAAAATCAAGTAAAATAGTTAAAACAATAAACATTCACGAACACACATCAACAACATACACTTACAAGCATTCATATACACAATTTTAAATTTCATAAAATAAATTTATGTCTTTTAAAAACTTTAAAACATTTTTCACACGAGCTTCCTCCCCTAAAATTTCTTTAAAAGATAAATCTGTTAAAAAATTTGCCCTGCGCTTATCAGAGAATGCAGGGCACTGAGTTAAAATGTGTTTAATTGTTAAAACTACTTGGCAAGTGGGACATTGGGGGGCCAGCCTCTCTGCTCCACTTGCCATCAAAAATCTATGAGTGATGTAGGAATGGCCAATTCCTAATCTTGTCAAGACAATACTTGACCTTCTGTCCAAAGGAGGACACTTCCAAGGGTTCACCAAGGGGTGAATCTCTTTTAGTTTATAATTGCCGTCCAGCCTTGTCCATTCTTCTTGCCACTTCCCCATTGTGTAACAATGAATCACTTCTTTGAAGTCCGTATGTGGGACTTTTCGGTCTGTTACTTGGTTGAGCTTAGTGGCGGCTTTGGCTGCAGCATCGGCCTGCTCATTTCCAGAGACACCCACATGGGACGGCACCCAGCAAAAGTTTACTTTTATTTTTTTTCTGTTGTTGATTAGGATTAACCAGTCCTGTTTTTCTTGCATTAAAAAATGAAGAGGCAAAATTGCATTTACAGAGGTTAAAATGTTCATTGAGTCTAAAAATAACAACGTTCTTGTTGCATGGA
Source organism: Oratosquilla oratoria (assembly GCF_046742065.1). Classification (NCBI taxonomy): domain Eukaryota; kingdom Metazoa; phylum Arthropoda; class Malacostraca; order Stomatopoda; family Squillidae; genus Oratosquilla; species Oratosquilla oratoria. The sequence goes on from NC_134790.1 coordinate 23,728,971, forward strand.
ACAGAATTAAAAACAAATTTGAGGGCGTTGCTGACTGCCTGCAGTTCAGCCGTAAAAACAGAGCTAAAATGGGGCAATTTTCTCTTTAAAACTGTGCTATCACATACAACAGCACAACCAACACCATCTTGGGATTTTGATCCATCTGTATAAATAAAAATTGCATCAGCATGTACTGATAAATGTTCTAAAAATTCACTTTTTAGCTCTACAGCAGTTCTATTTTTCTTCTTTTTAAGAGGACATATTTCAGTGGGGCATCGGTTCCAAGGAGGGAATTTGGGAGGCGTGATCTCAGCAATTGTGTTAGGAACAAGTCCTACCTTCTCTGTCCCAACTTCACATCTCACTTCTAAAGGTTTTGGCAGAGTACTTTTCCTTGGAGCTCTGTCTACCGGCTGCTTTACAAATTTGAAGTTTGGATTCTGTTTGGATGTCAAGACCCGAGATATATATCTAAGGCTTAATTCCTCCCTGCGAATATACAGGGGAGGAATTCCTGCGTCCACATACAAGCTATCCACTGGAGATGTTCTATAGGCTCCCGAACAGATCCGTAAAGCCATATTGTGGACTATATCAAGCTTCTTCAGTGAACTTTTACATGCCGATCCACAAATTTGACATCCGTAATCCATTTTGCTAAGGCACAATGTTTGGTAAAGCCTTATTAAAGTTACACGATCTGCTCCCCAGTTGAAACGAGACACTACCTTTAGTATATTAAGTCGCTGTTTAACAGTGTATACAACCTCGTTTATGTGATTTGTGAATGTCAACCTTTTATCCAATACCAGACCCAAGTATTTTACTTCATCTTCATACGGTAATATGACACCCTCTAAGAATAGTGTTGGTATTTCTTCCTTGCGTCTTAGTCTGGAAAACCTTATGGCTTTGGTTTTTTCAGCAGAGAATCTGAAGCCCCTGCAATTAGCCCATGCTGTTGCTAAGTTAATAACCTCTTGAATCTTTTGGCCCGTTTCTAATGTTGTCGATTTGCTGCACACAATAGCGAAGTCATCAGCATAAGCCAAACCATGAACTCCTGTGGGAACTTGTTCTAATAAACTATTAATGGCTATGCTGAAGAGTGTAGGACTCAGAACACTTCCTTGGGGAATCCCTTCCTCTTGAAGATATGCACAAGAGAAAGAAGAGCCCACTCGGACTTTTAGATAACGGTCAGATAAGAAGTCCTTTAAACAATTGAACATATTACCCCCGATACCCCACTCTGCAACTTGCTTCAGAATGCCTCCCCGCCAGGTAGTATCGTAGGCATTTTTCAAGTCAAAAAACACACCAATGCTAGAGTTCTCAATTGCGAAGGCATTCTCAATCTCACGAGTGATAAAAAGTAAGGGGTCCAGAGTGCACTTATTTCTTCTAAATCCAAACTGTCGGTTAGATAGGAGATTTTTAGATTCCAAAAACCAAACTAAACGCGTATTAACCATTCTTTCATAGATCTTACAAATGCAGCTTATGAGAGCAATAGGTCTGTAACTTTGTGGGTCATGAGAGTTTTCCTGCCTTTAAGATTCCTATGATGATTGAAGTCTTCCAAGATTTAGGAGAAGATCCAGAAGACCAAAATTTGTTCAGCACATTTAAAAGGAATTTCTTCGACGATATGGATAAGTGACCAACCATGGAATAAAGAATGTCATCCTCTCCAGGAGAGGTTGGGGAGGATAGAGATAAAGCATGATCCATTTCATCCAAGGTGAAGAGAAGATTATATGCCTCCGAGTTCGTATTGGTAGGAGGAATAATCGTCGTCTTGGCTCTAATTCTTCTGAAATTATCTGAATAATGTAGTGGGCTTGAAATATCAGCATAATGTCTTCCAAAAGCCTCTGCTACTTCTCTTGTATCTGATATAAAAGAGTCATTTATCTTCAGAATGGGTAAAGGAGATGGAGTAAACTTTCCTTGTAGTTTTCGAATCCTATTCCATACTAAGGTAGGGGAAGAGTCATATTTCAATTTGCTAATATATTTAATGAAGGATTGCCGCCTTGCTTTCTTGAAGATTTTCTTCTGCTTTGCTCGGGCTCTTCTGTACGTTATCTTATTGACTAAACAAGGGTATATAATGGATGGAATAAGGGACCGCGTGTCGTTTAAAAATAGAGTGAACATTCGAGAGTAGGCTTTCGGTGAAATAGCAGGGAGGAATAAGTGATGTTGTTCCGAAAAAAATCATCTTCATTTACTGCTTTTCAGAAGCATAAAAACAGGGTAGAATTTATATTTTTAATTATAATGTTCATCCATATATTCATGTGACCATATTCCTCTAAATTATGCATTTTTTGTGAATTTGAATTTCATAGTAGTGCGTTTTTATAAGAAAGTCGTGTTCGAAAAAATATGCTGAATTGGTAGCACTGTTGCAATTGATTATTCTCTTGACATAGGTTAGAGTGCAATATTGTTTTCTGATTAAGGAAAGGTTATAGAATATAACTAACATATTTTTAAACACTACTTTCTCTTTTTTTCTCAAAGTTAGGTCTAGTATCTACGAAAGGATTTACAATGGAAACATCACGAAACTTGTTTTCATCGCAAACTGTAAAACCAAGGGTCTCCAGCAATCCCATGGCTTCTGACAGGCTGTGTGCAGGCAATGGGGAAGGAAGAGATGACTAGGAAATTCCAAAATTACGAAAATCATGTTTTGCAACGAGACGGAACAGTATTCCAGGGAAATGAATTCGAAGGAAAAATCGCCATTTGTGAGCTAGACCAAAGAGGACACATTTGTGATCTGGCAATTAAAGACAATTACAGTGATAATGAGGAAACTTACTTTGACCATGATGATGAATTTGTTGGAGGTATGCCAAACATAAGAGCAGTAAAAACTGAATATACTCTTATTCAAGCATAATTATTTGGTGAAACTCCTAGCACGTAGAGTTAGGTGAATAATAATGTTGGTAGTAGCAGGACTATCATTACTAAATTATTTATGGCCGCTGTTCCCTCTGGATTACTGACCTCAAACCCCAGAACAGCCGTGGCTATAACTAATATTATTACTGAACATGACTGCAACTAATATGATTGCTGTAGGAAGACAGTTTTAGTACTACAGTAGTGCATTATATAGTTGCATATTACATTGCACAACTGTCTGTATACAGAACTTTGGTTTTTTACCCTTAGGACACTTGTAAGAGTTAAAGTATTAATGATTATTAATGACAGCTTAAAACTTTTGCTCATAATACCTTAGACATGGTACTTCAATGTGAACTATTAACTGCTGAAAAATTGCTAGTAATAGTTCTAATTGAAGGAACCTATTTGGGGTGTCGAGCAGAAATTTTATACCATCAATAATAATTTATTACCTCTAGTTTCAATGCCTGAACACTTACAGCTCTACATCAGTGGGTAATATTATTCTGGTCATTCCATGTGTAAGGGGTGGCACTACACATAGATTTCAGAGAAGAAATGTTGGACTGTTGTATATGCTGTAGTCAGTCGGCCTGGCAACTTACAGAAGACCTGCCCTGAGGCAACTAGCAGCAGCTTCTAGGCTGATCCACATTTCTCTCAGGGAAGATATATTGTGTTGTTGTCTTGGGACTGTTAGTGTGGGGCACCATAGTATGAGACTCTGCTTCCTCTTGTGGTAGCAGTATCTGGGGCAGTTTGTGGCCAGGCCTACATCCGTTTGGGACCGTTTCCATTTCTTATTCACTTTCAAGTAATAAGAGAAGAGCAGTCACTGGTTGTCAGTTCTCCTTATGTGAAAAGGTGGAGGAAATACGAAGTTGATGGAGAGAAAACCTGGGTTAGGCCCCAAGATGGAGTGTCAGGCCTATAAGGCTAACCCTGCAGATGAAAGCGAGTGTGATGAAAGTGTTTGAAAATGGGTGGAAGGGAGATAGTTCTGTTTTAATGTATATTTTGTAGGACTAACTATTGTAGTTACTTGTTGTCAGTGCCTACTGTGAGCATTATCGAGACTTTTAGGTACACCTAGGTCTCTTAATCCAATGCTCACTAAATGCCACTTGTGCGGACGTTTGGTCCCAGGACATGAACCTGCTATGGGAATTGGAAGACATAGAGCACCACCAATTCTCGAAATGGGTCTATGTCCTGGGCCCAAACGTCCACACAAATGGCAGTTGGCTAGTGTTGTATTAAGAGACCAAGGTGTATATCCCTATAGGTCAGAGCTGTACAACATTCTGTTTATTTAGATTGGAGATGAGTCTTTTCTCTTACAAGAATACTGATCCACTTACACCTTTTCTCTGTCCTTCCACCTAATAATGTACTCCCTTACCTTGTATTGGTTAGTGGAGAAATAAAGATACTCTCTTTTCATTTCCCTCCCTCCCTCTTTTAGTAGTGTGCCATCTATTACTCATAACCCTTTATGTTTGTCAACCTTAGATTTAAATGCATCTATAGATGGTGTAGGTAACATGTCTTCTAGTATGAGATTCCACTCTCATGTGGTACCCTGTACAAGGGGTTGAGTGGGTGTTTGTTGAGGGGGATGAGTCTGTCAAATGAACTAGGGGAGAAAGGAGGGAGTGAGAATAGTGCAGTAGAAGAAATAGAGAGAATAATTAGCTAAAGTAGCATTGTAGGATTAGATTAGCATTATTAACGAGAATGAAAGAATAGCTAGAAGTGACTTTCTTTGGGCCCTGTGGTGGTGAAGTGGGAAGAATGAAGAACTGCTAAGGTAAGTGAACTGTGCACATCATTGCACACTGAATACCAAAAACAACCAAATAATGTTGATATAGAGTGGAACCAAAAAGAATGGCAACTCTAAATAGAAGAATTCATCAGAAATGAAGGAGAAACTGTGACCATCCATAGCGGAAATAAAGATTATGTGGACATCAGTATTCCAAGAAACCTAACAGAACATTACAATACCATAGTGGTCTTGAAGGTTGTATTTTTGGTACCACCTCTTAAGGTTGTTGGTTGATACATGAGCTAATGTTTCCAGACTCTTTGTATTCGTTGAAGATAGGTGATTGAAGGTGGAATGTTGCAAGTAGGGAGCTGAGGGAAGGTGAAGAGGAGAGAAGAGAAAGGAAGAGGCCTGCAAATATATATACAGTACTAGCAATGGTACAAGCATACAATTCACTTATGTAATAGCAAGGTACAGGTATATAGTTTACACATCTATATGAATACAAATATTTTACATGCATACAATATACAGTATATATATATATATATATATATATATTTATTTATTTATCATTCACCCAGACTTGGCACCTATTTCAGTGAGGTGTTCTCAGGATCAAGGTCAGCTCAGCACTGGGTGACGCTTTTAAACAGGTATCGCTACTATGATCGCTAACACTTACATTGAATTGAGTAGTTTCTCACTCATTACATTATTTACACATACATTTTATATTTTAACTACTATTACAAGGACTTCCCCTCCAAGAATGGAGTGTAACAATGTGGGGAGTTTTACATTAATATGAGGGGGCAATCAAAAAGTTTTGGCAACAGGGTAACAAAAACAAAATTAATAGAGATACACATTTATTGAGCCTCACACTCCTTCAGCATACTCTCCTCCAGGATTTATGCACTTCTGGAGCCATGTCATCCACTTGACAAAGCACTCGGAGTACTCACAAGCAGGTATTCTTTTCAGTCCTGCATTTATCCTTCTGGCAAGGTCCAGTTCCCTGTGAAAATTTATCTTAGCAAGTTTTTCTAACAACTTGAGGAATAACCAAAAGTCACATGGTGCCAGGTCAGGACTGTAAGGTGGATGGTCAGCGAGTTGTAACTTGTTTTCCTCCACAAACTGGTGAGTTTTGACAGCAGTGTGACTGGAGGCACTGTCATGGTAGAGGTGAACCTTTCTTGAAGGAAGGTGTGTGGGCTTTGTTTTTTCTAGATTTTTCACTACAGACTTAAGAGCTGTTTCTGTATATTAGGTTGCATTAACATTCTGACATTTGGACACAGTAACAACAGATACAGGGCTGGTTGAACTAGAACATGATGAACATTTGCTTTCATGAATGAAACTCTCCCTTGACAAGGGTGAGTTGTGCATCATCAAGCCAAACCACAGAGCTGGGTGCGTTCCTCGATTTTGGGTAGTGTTCCTGCATTCCTCTGGCCATGGTTAGTGCATTCCTGGAATAGCGTTCCTCTTTTTTTTTTATCAGTGCATTCCAGCATTCTTGCATTCCTTTATTAGTGCTCCCAAACTATTAAAGTGTCCCTCAAAAAAAGTAGTGCATTCCTAAAAAAAAAAATTGGAAGAAGTAAAAAAACAAAACAAAAAAAAAACACTATGTTCCTCAAAAACACTACTGTGCGGATCAAAAAACTATTCCACAACTCAAAAATGAAACAAAATACAAGGTAATATATAATACATCAGAGCTTCATACATTAAAATATATGTAAATTTCAGACAAGTTACAATTTTTTTTAAAGAATTAAATTACTGCTCCTCCTACTCCACTTCTCCTCTTGCACCTCTTTGTACCCAAGGAGGTGCATGTTGCCCCTCACAAACATCTACTGTTCAAAGTTAATGTTGCTCAGGCTGGACCTTTTTGCCCGCAAAATGTCTCCCACTGAGCTAAATAGCCTCTCCACAGCAGCTGAGCTAGGAAGAGGAGTACTGTATTTATATATATATGTATATATATATATATATATATATATATATATCTTCCACCTCCTCCTACCACCTCAACTCTGGCACTGCGGCAGTGGAGGGGAGCAGGTGGAACTGGTCCACCTCCTGCCTCCCCTCAAGTGTCCACCATCTTCGTCACCTCCAAAAAAATACAAAGTTCGTTGGTTAGGCGGGTATAGACTAGTTTACACAATGAGTGATCTGTACGTACTACTGTAATGGTGCACAAAACATTTGTTAGTCTTAGCAACTGACCAATGGGAGGGCTTCCTGCATAAACATAAACAAATAAAAGTTTGGTTGTCTTTGCTGCTGACCAATAGGAGAGCTTCCCACTTGAATGTAAACGACAGAATGTTGCCATGTAGTAAATGTTGTCTTTGTTGTTTGCATTGAAAACATTGGAAAATGATTTGAAAAAATAATTTTGTAATGATCGGAACGCTTTAAAAATTTGGGTGGTGTGTTCCTCTTATTTGTGTTCCTTTGAAAATTTTTGCATTCTTGCATTCCTAAAAAGACGGTGCATATGTATGCAAGAATGCAGTAACGCACCAAAGGAATGCACTTGCCCACCTGTGCCAAACCATGTTTTGCCTCTTGTGTGGCAATTGAAAGAAGTAAAACCACTTCTTGTTACCAGTCACCACATCTGTGATGCATTTTTTACCTTTAGGACCAAATTCAGAGAGAATTGCTAAAGCACACTCAACTCTTCATTTTTTTTTTTTTTTGTCTGTCTGTCTGACAGGAGATGTGGCACCCATTGAGAACAAACCGTCCTCATCTTTAGATCTTCATGAATGATTGTATTGATGCTGCCAGCTTAAGTACATAGATGTGAGTACTAAGTATTACAGCACTGGCATCCATGATGTAGCCACCAAAATAGGGACTAGATCATGTTGAACATTATCCTTTGTTGCAAAGATGCCACCTGTGGAAGATAAAGCTATTCTGGGTAGCACATATTTGGGAACCAAGCATTTCCGGACATATGTTTCCATTATGTAGGTGTATAGTCCTGAAGTTATGCCATTCAATTTTGGAACACCCTCCATATGTTGCTGTACCTATAAATACATTGATTAGGACAAACTACAATGTACTACAAGGCACAGTACTTTTACAGTACTATATTAACCATGCTAGGAAGTGAAGCAGTAGTCACAGCAGCTTTTGCAGAAGTTTTCACCATCAAGATCACTGAGTAGTTTGGAAGGAATGTGGTGTTCACTTTTTCTGACTGGTCATTATTTGTGAACTTGTCTTATATATTGAACTAAGTTTATTATATCAGTAGGTAGTTTGGATGGAATATGGGGATTGTTATATCCAAAATTCTGTATAATGGGTTATGTTATATTTGAGGATTTATAAGATCAGGACTTATACATAAGTCCTTTTTGTGTAAAAGGGGGACCACAGAAATGAATGAAATAGCCTGGCAGTAGTCTGAACAAAAGAATGAGTACATTTCAGCATGTGAGAGATTGAAATGATATCAATTACATTGAGACTGGAAACCTCCAGTCTCACAGTGGCAGGCAGTGTACCTGAGGCCCTCGAACAGATCTCTTTGGAATGAAACTTGACTGTTGTCTTTGTTGTATTAGTGTGGGACAGTCTATGTCATGGGTGTGTTATAGTAGTAGGAGGGGAATATTTGCTAGTTGTCAGCTCTCTATGTGTGGTAAGATGGAAGAAATACATTTGAAGTTGATAGAGATCTTAGGCTCAGTCCAGTATCTGCTCCTTGGTGCTGCACCACCAAATGGAGGGGAGGGTGGTTTCAGAATGTGGCAGAACCATCACTTGTACCCATCGTTGGTCCTTTTGTCACAAAGGAACAATGGAAGTGTCTTGTGTGCATTTTGTTACCAAGATTACCACGAAAGGATTCTTTTACAATTACACATGAATTTTTTTTATCCAGTACTTGCTAGCAACATGAAGTACTTGTTTCTCCAGTAGCACCTTTTCTCTTTTGTATCTCACCATTTTATTTATATACGGTATATATATATTTATATATATATTTTTTTTACAGGGAGTAATCATTCGGATTCTGATGCAACCTACTGTTCAATAGTTGTGCCTGAAGAAACCATAATGAAATCTCAAGAGGAGATGGGGCTGTCTGAAGTGGAAGAAGAGGGGAGCAGCAACACATGGAAATCCCCAAGTCTTTTGTGTAATTTTGCAAACAAATTCAATGGGGAAGATGAGGATTTGGAAAACTAAACAATCTGACAGGAGTGAAACAAGAGTAACAAGTTGTGATGGGATGTCAAATGATGTACACATCACTAAAGCTCAGGATGATACCTCTGCACTTCCTGATTGTGTGAAGAATAGCAATGGATTGCAGTCCAAGGAAAGGTCTCACATGGGATTAAAGGAAGGATCATTCGACTTAGATGGTAGTTCTTGTGCCATTGTGCAGACAAATAGTGAGACTGAGAGAGACCAGGGAAGTGCTTCTATGCTTCCATTACCATCATTCAGTGTGATTTCAGGAAGAGGGGATCTTCATTGGCAAAATTCAGAACTAGACTGTATGACTATGACGACAAGCGAGTGCAGTGAACTTTTGCCACAGCTCATGAATACAAATCCATTTGGAGACAAATCGTCTGGATGTGAGTTACTTCATCTTTCACCTGACCCATTTTCTGATTTGTTGTCTAAGTTACCCCATATAGAGTTAGGGGAGGGATGGAATGTAGACAAGAGTGTTGTAGATTCTGTTTGTGATACTTCTGATAGAAGTAGAATATCTCCAAGGAAGAAAGAGAATATATTGCACAGTGATTTGTCTAAACCATCTAGTAATAGTTTAGTTGTGGGATTTGAAACTCCACTTCTGGAACCAGAGACAAATGATTTTGGATTCACTCCATGCCAAATGGAAGAAACAAATACCACCCCAGATGGAAACCACTCGACAGTCTTGTACCCTTCTGAAGTATATAGCCAAGTTATAGAGGGCCAAAACATTATTCCTCATAATGCTGGAATGCTTTCCTCAAATGCCCAACATCAACAACCAACTTCTGTGGTTTGTAATCAGTTGTCAACCTCACAAGTTTCTCCAAAGTTTACAGCTCAAACTCCTAGCAAAATCCTGGAAGAGGTTCCCTCAAAATCCACATTCTTTTTACCATTATCTGGCAGCACACCCTCACCTCTTCAGCTTGAAGTCAGCTTTGACCTTGCAACACAAGTGAACTCCCCCATCATCTCCCAAGATGCCATATCTAAAGCTATTGAAATGATCAGTACTCCAGGTTGTCAAAATGGTATTTCCTATTTACTGAAGGATATAAACCTGCTTGGGGATGATGGAAAAGAAAACTGTGGTGATGCTCTAGGGTCTATTGAAGCTTTGAGTAGACCTCAGGACCACATGGACAAACAGGTGGAGAAAGGAGTTACACTCCCTGTACTACAGTCTAAAGTACCCAACAACCAAAATTCAAATGAGTTTGTGTCTGTGGATGTCAATAGTGCTACCTCGGAGTTCACCTCTGCAAGCACTCGTGGGAATTTTTTTCACCCAGAAAGTGGGATGCTGACAAAGAAAATATACAATCAGAGAATGTTGATTACGGTAACCTTGACTCAAATGATATACGTCATGGTGCAAATATCAGCACTAGTCACCATATTGGGCAATCTGTTATAGGTCATATTAATAATGTGAGCAGTAAAAGTTTGTGGACAGATATCCCAGGGCTGCTACAGGAAGGAAACAGTCAGGGATTACCCAAAGTTATCCACAGTTCAAATATTTTACAAGGGCAAGATATGACCTCAGCTGTAGGTCCTGTGAGTGGCTGTTCTCCAAGAAAGAAAAGACAAAATCGAGACCGGCAGACCCATGGTTACGTAAAATCTCGCAAAAAATATGGATTACCACCTGTAAGTACTCAAAAAGTAAGTTCAAGTAAAATTCATGATGAATGTGAAGTAATAATGTTTTGTCATTCTTGCTTCATGGTTTTGATTTTCTTGGAATATAACAGATGACAACCTTCGGCAGTGCAGTAGCAAGGATGGTACAGAGGCTGCAGAAAATATCAACTGATATTTACAGACAAGGTGATTAACTTTGCTTAGGTCTTAATACCAATATAAATAAGCATTCACATTTTTTTTTCATCATTTAGTAAGAATAATTGTTGTGTCAAATTTCATCAATTGGAAAACCCCCACCCCCACAGTGGGTGGCAAGTCTCCAGGCACACCCACAGATCTCTCTGGGAAGAAACTTTGGACTGTTTTGCATTGTATTTGTGTGGAACTGTTTCTAAATTGCTTCTTGAAAGGGGTGGAAGGGGAGCAGTCACCATATGTCAGCCCCATGTATGAAACGGTGCAAGAAATACAGTTGAATTTGAGAGAGAGAGAGAAATTTTGGGGCACAGTTCAGAGTCTGAATGTCAGCCCTGCACTTCTCGATGGAGGTGAGGGGGTTGACAGTTTTGAAAAAGGTCAACTGTATTCTCCATCCAAACTATATCTATAAGTAATGACCCTTTATCCATGAGGAGTCAAGATGAAAAGGAAACAAATGGGTGAAGGATAGGAGTGGGGATGGTGCAGTCTGTGGCTGCTTACTTCCCTTGCAAGGAGAAAGAAGGCTTTGGTATTTAGTTATAGATGGGTAGGTAATAGAAAATATTTTACTGATTTGTATTAACTTTTTATCTTTAGATAAAAATAAAATAAATAGATAAAATTTACATATGTGCTCCCAAACAGTCCTATACCAAAAGTCCTTTTCTTCTTTGTAAGGTGGGTCACTGAGTTAAAGCACACACCCATCCTACTCTCATTGAAAAATCTATTTGTTGTCCTTTCCATGTTTCCATGTTAACCCCTTCAACATGGTGACAACATTGACAATTTTGTTGTCTAAACACAGATGGTTTTGTGCACATAAGGACCCAATCTCTGTCCTGAAGAGAGCATTGGTTGGTTGGTTGAGACTCCCCTGAAAGCCTGAGTTTGAGCTTTACGCTGGATTAGATCGAGTGTTTTTGGCACGAAAATGACACATGAAATGAGTCACTGTATTGAAGAAGTTAACATCTAATGAATAAAGGATCATCCATGTCCTCTGCTACACTTCTTGGGCCAGAGGCAATGCAGTAAGACACAGCACTTACACATCAGGACTTGACAGGTTAAGCTGGTTTTCCCCCCACTGCTTCATTATATGTAGACCCCCTTCCTTTTCATCCACTTGAAAAATATATGGAGCAGACATGTACTTACAATTTCTTTAAATTTTCCAGTATTAAAACGGCGTGATTTGAAGGCAATTCAAGAAGAACTTAGAACTGCATCTAGTGTGATTTATAGACTTCATGATGGAATGGTCTCTATGAATAAGGTATAACATATATTTTTCCTTTGTCATTATTATTTCTTTTTAATAATTCCCTTTCCAGTTATATACATTTAATCAGATGTTATCATTTTCTCATGTGCAGACAAAAGCATGGACAAGACTGGAGGAAGTGAAACAAGTTTGTGAAAAACTCACTATTAAAGTAGGCCAGCTGTTAAGGCAGTGCAAAGGAAAAAGAAGAGGTGATGTTAACAAGGACACAAGTGAAAGAATTGCATTAGGACATCGGTATGATGTTTCCCTTGGATCCAAGGCAGATGAAAGGTTGAAACCAGAGGTTTCAAGAAGGGGCAGAAAGAAGAAGAATCATGTCAATGTCTTCCATCACTCAGCAATGATGTTGCCAATGGGGACTGACTTGGAGACTCAGGAGATGGAATTGGATGAAGATCCTGCCTCAGAAAAGTTAGCCATGGCTGAGGATATACAAGGAATGGAAACAGAGTCTCCAAAGATAGGATATCAAGGACCTCAGGAAGATATGGAGACTGAGGATCTTGGTTGTGGAGACTTGAGTACCACTAATATGTATTTGATGGCAGTAGAGAAAGTAAACGTGAGTGGAGAAACAAAGGAAAGAGAGACAGGCACCTTAAGTTCAGGAGATCAAAAATTCCAGGACGAGGAAAAGGAAGAGGAAGAGGAGATGAAGACAAAGGAGATTGCCCATGTTGACTCAAATATTGGGGGCTTTGATGTAGAACATAATTCTACTCAGAGTACAGAACCCAAAAATGACTCCCAAGAGGAACTGGTGACAGGCATCGAAAGCCCATGTAAATGCCTTAGAGTGGAGACTGAAGGAGGTATACCTCAAAGTGAAACAGATGCCCAGGAACAACTGCTAGAACAAGAGGTATCTATGGAGAGTGATTATGAGATCCATGACACAATCAAGAAGTGCACTGCAGAAACAAACATCCCTTATGTTAAGGACTCATCAAAATTTAACAGCACAGTACAAGGGTTACAAGATGTTGCTTGCCAGGTGTTGCCACATGATGTTCTAGAGCCAGTTGTTGCAACTGTGACATCCACAAGTCATTGGTGTCTGCAGCCTCAGTCGCAAGGCCATCATCATGCTGATGAATCATTTTCTTATTCATGTGGATTCCCAGACCTTCAGAAAAATGACACCAGAGCATTTGACAAGGCTCACTCACCAAAAAGAAGCTATCATGGTGAAGGGAGCAAAGATGACAGGGGAATGGTTCCAGCTAAAACTCTGTCCCTCGTTCGTATGCTTGAGGCTGGGCTTGTTGAATCAGGCGAGAAGCAGCTCACAGTCCAGCATAAGGTAATGTCAATTAAATTGAGGTCTTGTTTTGTTTAACCATGTTAGAAATTAATATTGGATTTAGCTTTGTGTATAATGACATTGGCATAACTGATATTAAATTTTGTGTTGCATTGATACTTTTACATTAGGAATGAGTAGTGATTATCTTCATATGTTGTGGTTACATCAACTAGGAGAGGTATTGCATACATGTATTTTTTATGAAAATGATGGGAAGGAACACACCTCTCCAACCTATTGGCAGATATTGTAAAGATCATGAGGAGAACAAAAGATGTAGACTACAAATTCTTATGAAAGTATTTAGATGGAATGTACAATGGCATAAAGTTTGGAAAATTAACAATAGTGCCAAAGAGATGCATACTAATTAAAGTTAGCAGAAGTGCAAAGACACTATAATTCTATCTATATACCAAGGTTATTTTTTCCTCTATACCAGGTAGGTAGCCAAAGTCAAAAGGCATATACCCACCCCCACTCATTTCATTTCCATCCACCATCCTTTCCTTCCTCTCATCTTAGCTTGTCATGGATGACATATCATCCCTTTGTTCCATCCACTGCCCTGGGTCAGAAAGAGTGCAGCAAGACACAGCACATCCACATTAAAGCAGTTTTACTCAATCAATGACCCCCCTCTCTGGCCCCTCGTGCAGAAAAATAGCAGATGGGGAGAAATCCCTTCAGGCTGCATCAAAATATTCACACATAACCACTCCTAAACCCCCCATCCCCCCACCCACTCCCTTGTATCACAGTATCATCCATACACAGCCATTCTCCACTGACCCCTGTCTATTGCTTTTTCCCTTCCCTACTCAACAGACATCCTCCTTCTGCTCAACACCCCATCCATCCATCTCATCCTTGGTCGCCCCCTCATGTTCACTCCATCCACTTCTGCCTTCCACACCTCTTTTACTAATCTTTCTTCACTCATTTACCATGTGTCCAAACCATCCCATATTCTTTCATCAACCCTATCTCCCATCTTCTTTTTCATCCCAGCTGTCCTCCACCTCATTTCTCACACTTTCCAACCTTTAAACCCCTACCAAATTTCTTAGACATTTCATCTCAAACACATTAAAACTTTTTCTCTCTGCCTCTCTTCGATTCCATGTCTTTGCTCCATACAGTACTATCAGCACAATCAACCCTTCATATAATCTAATCTTTCTATCCATTCCCTAATGCCTATTTCTCATTACACTTTTTAATCCCCAAGGCACTTGCTTCTCTCATTCTACAGTTTATCTCCACCTCCACTCCCTTTCCCACCACATGTGACCTCAAATACCTAAAGCTATCCACTTCTTCCAGCCTTTCTCATTTAAGACTTACTCCCAAATTGCTGCCATCCTCTCCCCTTGTGCATTTCATCACCTTGTACCTAGATTTACCTTCATTTTTCTCCTATAGCATACCTTCCCCAAACTCTGTCACCAGCTCCCTTAATCCCCCCTCTGACCCTGCCACAAGCACAATGTTGTCAGCAAACAACAACTGGCTCACCTCCCACTTTTCTCTATTTTCTTTAACCATATCCAATCTCCTGCCCATTACCTTTTCATTTATCTTGTGCACCACCCCATCCATGTATACATTGAACAGCCATGGCAACATGACACATCCCTAATGCAGTCCCACCTTACCTCAAACCATTTGTTCTCACAATTTCTAATTGTAACACAGGTTACTACTCTCTTAAAAATTCTTGACTGCCCTTTACAGCTTCCCCCTCCCCCCCAATCCTATATATCTGCAAAACCTCCCACATTGCCTTCCTGTTCACCTTGTCAAGCCTTTTCCAAATCCATAAAGGCCCAAGAAACATCCTTACCTTTTGCTAAGGCTTCTCACATATATGCCTTACCACAAAAATCTGATCAACACAACCCCTACCTTTCCTAAAACCACACTGTTCCTCATCAAAACACTCCCTCTAATCATCTCCTAATCCTCTCAATTAAAATCCTCCCATAAGCCTTCCCAACTAAACTCAACAAAATGATCCCTCTGATAATACTACACTCACTTTTGTCCCCTTTTCTCATGTAAAGTAGAACTATACAGGCACCCCTCCAGTCCCCTGGCACTCTATCCCCCCTTAGACACATGTTAAACAACCTCACCAGACAGTCCACTGTTACTGTACCTCCCTTCTTCAGGCATTCTGCATGACACCCATCTAACCCAGGTGCCTTGCCTGCTGTCATAATTTTAATGACTACTTGCTCTTTGTATGTTTTTCCCTCCATTTTCCTCATCCATCTCTGTCATTTTCTTAGCACCTCCCACTGTTACCACCACTCTCTATCCTCCTCTATATTCAGTAGGTCCTTAAGACTATAAATGGTTTTGTTCAATTGATTGATTGTTCCCTTGAGTTTTACCAAGTGAAAAACCTGCAGCCCCACAGCAGCTGGCAATGGTCCTTGCACCCACCCACAGACCTCTCAGGGAAGAAACTTTGGACTGTTGTGTGTGTTGCATTGGTGTGAGACTGTTTCACTGTCACCAGCTTAAAGTAGTAGTGGGGGGGGAGAAATGGGATGGAAAAAATGGAGTTGAGGTCTTGGGTCCTCAGGTGAGGGGGTTGATGGGTTTTAAAAATGGACAATATCACTCTCCAATTTGAATGGCCATCACATGGAGGTAATTGTCATTGGTTCCATGATTCAATGGAAAGTGAAACGATTATAAGTGGCAAAGGAAAAGGTTCATTCTGCTCACTGGTAAGGTTAGGTCTATTTAGGTCACCAGTAATGAGTTTCTCATTCTTGCCTATAATCTCCACCCAAATAGATTCCGTGTATTGACTGCTGCTTTCCGAATAGTTGATATTTTTTATTATTATTGTGTATATATATATATATATGTATATATATATATGTATATATATATATATATATATATATCTATATATACAAATATATTACCAAAAGTGCTATTCGTCCCCTAATGCTTACCTTATCCATGTGAAAAAGTTTATATCATTCTGTCTTGATTTCCGGAAGGAAACATGTATCCGCCATATTGATCCAGGATTCTGTTATAGCTATATCAAATCTTTCTATCCATGATTTATCGCGCAACACATTTTACTCATTACGCTTTTGCTGTTTGTATCCTCCCTCCACCCGTTTAAATTAGTCCCCCCCAACTCCCACGTAATCTAACCCCCCAAAAAAATGCAGGAGGCCATCTCGCTCAAGGAATTCAGCAAGAAGCTGGTTGATGACAATATCGTTTCCAAAACTGATGGAAAATTATTTCATTATATATTAAACTTATAACACCGAAGCACTGAAAACACACATATTTGTAGTATGTTATTGTATTTACGCACCATTTTCTGTGACGGGTGTGTATTTGAAGAAAACGCGTGCTGAATCATGTATGATTATATAAGTTCGTTTTCAGCAAGGATTGTTTTTACACAAAAACGGGATAAGCAAGTGTGGTTTTATTGGTCTTTTTATTATTTGTTTTATTATCGTAATACCCCGCCGTTCAGCATCAATTGCTTCAAAAGTCCATGACGTAAAATGGACGGAATGCCCAAAAATTATGAAGTCGAACTATAGCGGTACCTTTCGAATAAATCTTTTCTAAAACTCTTACGATCTGTTCGTTTGTACCCTGTTTGCGTAGCGAGTTTAGTATTGCTATTTGTTCTACTGAATCAAAGGCCTTCTCGTAATCTACAAAAGCTAAACACAGAGGTATATTATATTCTGTCGTTTTCTCGATTAGTTGGTTTATCGCCTGCAAATGGTCTAGAGTTGAATATCCGCTTCTAAAGCCTGCCTGTTCTCTCGGTTGCTTTCCATCTAAAACTTGACTCAGTCTATTCGTAAGGATCTTGGAGAATACTTTATATACGTTTGATAGCAAGCTAATCGGTCGATAGTTACTAAGGTCCTTCTGGTCTTTTTTATGAATCAAAATCACTATAGCATTGCACCACGCATCCGGAACGCTCTCTTGACGTAAGCACTGGGTGTACAACTCAGCTAATTTAATATGAACTAATTTACCAGCGTCTTTCAGTAGATCTATTGATATACCATCTTCCCCAGGTGCTTTTCCTCTTTTCCTAGTTTTTAGAGCAAATTCTACTTCCTTTGTAATCTCTGGTACACTACTAACGTCTACACATGAATTTACTGACTCAACTACGGCCTTCGACGAGTAAAGCTCTTGGTAAAATTCTTCAACTCTTTTTACCATTTTGTCTCTGCATTTGATTATTTCTCCATTTCTATCTTTCAAACATATCATCTGCTGTCTTCCTAAAGCATGTTTACGCTCGGTCACTTTAATACTTTTACCTTTCCGAATAGTTTCTTCTATTTCGTCCATGTTTCTCTTTCTTTTCTCTAATCTCTGCCTTTTGTTGATAAGCTTTAGTTCTACTCTTTCTATTTCGTCTCTACTGCTTTTAATCTGTATGTTCCTTCTTCTTTTAATTAGGTAATTTGTAGCTTTGGAGTATTTGTTTTCTCTAATGTTTTTTGTACTTCCTACTTTCTCTGCTGATTCTTTAATGATATTCACTAAATTCACATTGATATCTTCCACGCTGTCCCCGTTAGTTCTTAGAGCTTCGAATCTATTTTTAATTTCTAACTGAAATTTCTTTTTATTATCCTTAACCTTTGCGAGACTTATTTTCCTTTTTAAAATTAGTTTATTTCTCTCGGCTCTGAAGTTGAATTTAGCTGTGCATCCTACCATTCTATGGTCACTCCCTATGTTGACTTTATTTATCACCGTAACATTGCTAACGCTTTTGCTCTCATCTCCTAATATGAAGTCTATTTCGTTCTTTGTTGTTCCATTTGGACTTCTCCACGTTCATTTACGACCTACACGCTTTTGGAAGAAAGTGTTCATTTTCCCCATATTGTAGTTCTCTGCAAAATTGACTAACATCTCACCTCTGTCATTTCTTTCACCTACTCCAAACTTCCCAATGCACGTCTCATCTCCCATCTTCTTCCCTACTTTAGCATTAAAGTCTCCTATTACCAAAGTGTACTTACTTTTTTCTTGATCCATTACTTTACTAAAATTATCATAGAAGGACTCAATTTCCTCGTCTGAACTCTGTGAAGCTGGTGCATAGACCTGAACTATTTTTAGAGTGTACCTTTTAGACAGCCTAATCACAATCCAAGCTATCCTGTCCGATAAACTACTGAATTTGATTACGTTACTCGTACCCGCAACCTCTCGGTTGATCAAGAATCCTACTCCACTAGATCTTTCTTTGTCCTTGCCTCTATAGTAGAACAGGTGGTGACCATCTTGTAATTGTACCAGCTTTTCTTTATATGTATATATATATATATATATATATATATATATATATGTATGTATGTATATATATATATATATAATATGCAAACAATCAGATCACCGTGATACAAAAATGCAAAATAACCACAGGAGAAGGGAAACTTGTAGACAGCAAGTGCTTTCGTATATTACATCTTCAGACTAAATCTGAATATATATATATATATATATATATATATATATATATATATACACGTGTATATATATATATATATATACATATATATATACATATATATATATATATATATATGTGTGTGTGTGTGTGTGTGTGTGTGTGTGTGTGCGTGCGTGTGTGTAATAAAACCACTTGGAAAATGAAATGAAATATATTTTATTTTCCAAGTGGATTTATTACACATTTTGTGAATCACGTGTTTTTGTGATTTATTCGTTGTATATATATGTGTATATATATATATATATATATATATATTGTATATATATACATATATATATATGTATATATATATAATGTATATATACACAGTCACTAGAATCAGTATAGAGGAGAATGACCAAATTGATACATGGGCTCAGGAAATTAACTTACGAAGAGAGGCTTATACACCTTAATTTACACAGCAGAGACGCAGAGTACGGGATGATCTAATAGAGGCGTTCAAGTGGATCAAAGGCCCAAGGGTGATGCAAACAAGGTCATCATATTAGGATAACACGGCAGGACTCGCAGTAATGGATTTAAACTGGACAAATTTAGGTTTAAGAAGGAAATAGGCAAGAATTGGTTTACTAGTAGGGTGGTCAACGGATGGAATAGATTTAGTAACCATGTAGTGAGCGCTGAAACTATCGGTTGTTTTAAGAAACAGTTAGACAATTTTATTGATGAGGATGGCAGGTGGTAACAGACATGGAACTGCCTAGTGTAGGCCTTATGGTCTCTTGCAGTCTGATTCATTCTTATATTTTTATTATTACTATTATTATTATAATGCTTCTGACCCAGGGCGGTGGGCGGGGTGGGTACTGGGATGATCTGCCATCCATGAGGAGCTAAGATGGAAGGTAGAAGAGGGTGGTGGAGGGGGAGTGGAATGGGTGGAGTGGGTGCGTGCCATTGACTTGGCTACCTCCCTTATAAGGGGGAAAAACTCTTGGTATATAAATAGATTATGATGATTATTACTATTATAATAATTATCATTATTATTGGTATTAATATTATTATATTACCAAAGAACGGTTGTTGGCCATCAACACTGAACTAAATCGTCTGGTTAGCCACTTCCCCTAACATAAAGGTGGCGGCTCACTAGGTTAGCATGTTTGCTTTGCTAGTTCGTTTGAGTAGAAACATACACATACATATACCAAAGGCTTTCTCCCCCTTACACGGGGGGTAGCCAAAAAGAAAAAGGCATGGAAATCACTCCCACCCATTTCATTTCCCATATATTCACTCCCCACCACCCTCTTCCCTCCCTCCCTCCTATCTTGACACCTACTAGACTTCCGTAAGAACATTTCAACAAAGTGTCTAACACTCGTGCAGGTTTAACTTCTCTTAGGTCGTCATTCAGTTTCTCACTGTATAACACAAGAGTAATTTGATATTTGAAGATTTGAAAACCAAAGTCGTGTCTATTCAAACGAGGTAGCAGAAGCAAGTGGCATGCTAGCGAGAAATGCTAAGTGTGCTGACACCTTGAGTGTCTTTACTAAAATTGCAACATTCAAGGATCTAAACTCGTAGGGTTCTGTCTCCTATTCATTTGCAGGACTTTCGTTATGGGAAGCATTCCTTAATTTGGCACATGATGCTCAAGTTCACATTCATCAGGTTAGGTTAGGTCAGAGACATTCCACATTTTGCTTGCATTTTCAACATGCCCAACTGCTCTAGTGCTGATTTCCCCCCCCCCCCACAGTATAGGTTAACAAAATAATGAAAAATGAATTAAAAGATACATATTTATCTATTCTTAGCACCTGACCTAGTTATGGACCAAATTGTCTCCTGTCGGTATGTTCGCCCTTTGTGATCCTTTGTAAAATAATAACGGGATGGAAAAGAGGAAGAAGAAGACAGGAAAGGAAGGACCTGGACAGACGTGTATCACGGAAACCATCCGCAGTCATCAATATCTTAAGTGATTAAAGTAATAGCGGTAGTATAGTAGTCATTGTTGTAGTATCAATAACAATGATGACGACGACGACAACACCAATAATAATAATAGTAACAATAATAATAATAATAATAATAGTGATAATACTAATAATGATAATAATAATAATAATAATAATAATAATAATAATATCAATAATAATAATCATAACAATAATAACAATAATAATATTAGTATTGATAACAATAATGAATATTTGTAATTTTTCCTTTATCTTATATTCGTATTTTTTGCATTGTGACTAATCTTAATGTAGAGCTTAGGTTTTTCCTGGTAACGTAATCGAAAGCGTGCTGGTCTCACACCCTCTTAGTTTTGAGTTCGAATCCTGCACTTTTCTTCAATTCCCAGCGCTGTTACGTGTTCCAACATGTCCCCAAAGCACATAGGGCAAAGGTGACGCCTATGGCCATTGCTGTTCAGCGCCTCTTGACGTAGGTTCCTTACCAACTATGGTTTGCTTGGGCCAATTGTCAGAAAATTGTATTATCTACACCCTGTAAAGTTTAAGTTAAAAAAGTATGTCGGACTTCCTTGAGACATGAAAATTATTTCATGATTTCTACAATGAGAAAATAAAATAAAAATGTTGGTCCATATAATGCATTCTATGATCACATTTGGACCTCACAAAAGGGTATAAGGAGAGCAGATATTCACATGATGTCAATAACGTATCCTTATTTGATGATAACATTCACATGTGATTGTAATGTAACTTATTTGAAAATGGGCGGAAGGACTTCATTGGTGTAATGTATATCCTGGATTCTCTTAAGACGTCTCACCGTAAATAAATTTTGTTCAAAGTTCTTTAGGTTTCACCGTTTGGCGAAGAGATGGAATTCAAAAACACAACAGCTGAAGGATCAAGAGCAGCTGGTGGCCCAGGGCCACGAGGAACCTCGCAGGACTTGACACGGGCTTCGAAACGAAAGTTCGAGCCATCGTGAGTGGATGCAGCGACCAGGAGCGACAAGTGCTCCTCATCCATTATAACGAAGAGATCGAAGTCTTCCTGCAAGCCGCACAAATGGAAGACACTCTTCAGGAATCAAATGAACACATCTTGCGTGTCTTGAAGATCGTAAAGATTGTTACTGAAGAAATCGATAAAAACCAAATGAGAAAACGAAAATTTGAAGAAGACGTTTCAATGCAAAACAAGAAATTTAAGATTTCAAATCACAGAAACGTTGAAGTACTGAAGTTGCTGGGCAGAGGTTCGTTTGGCTCTGTTTATCTTGTCAAAGATACCACAACTGAAGTAGAGTGTGCAAGAAAATCTATCAGAATGACAGGTCTAAAAAATCAGGTCAAGGAAATTAGTCTCCACAGACGACTAGACCACATGAACATTGTATCTTTCTTTGGTGAGCAAAGGGACACAAAATTTGTTTACATTTATCTCGAATATGTGAGTGGAGGAACACTGGAAGACAGAATTGAACCAAGAGGAATGGAGGAGAACAAAGTTCAATTCTACTTCAATCAATTGATTACAGGGGTCAAATACCTTCACTCCCAGAAAGTGGCTCACAGAGACCTTAAACCTGAGAACCTTCTCTTGTCCACAAACGAAGACCTCAAAATCGGAGACTTCGGTCTGGCTGTTGAGTTCCAGAAACACAGGCATTTGTGGGAAGTGTGTGGAACATCAGGGTACATTGCACCCGAAGTATTTACTGGAAGATACAGAGGAGAGCCCGCTGACGTTTGGTCTTGCGGAATCATCCTCTTCCGACTTCTTACTGGTCAGAAGCCTTGGAAGGACGCTCAGACCGAAGACTTCAACTTTGCGATCTGGTCCTCTTCACCTTCAAAAATGCGTCTCCGAAGTCCTTGGAGATCCCTGTCCAACAATGCTTTTGGTCTCGTTAAAGAGATGCTTGCTCGAAAACGAAAATACAGAGCAACACTTTCAGACATCGAGCAAAACGATTGGTTCCAAGGCTGAACGAAAAGGATACATATAAAACTCGTCTAAACTAAATCGTGAGTAAAATTCTAAAAGAAACATCAACAAATAATTCTGAAACACTGGTCAGCGTGACCATCATCTGTTAAAGGTGTATTTATTAACACCGTAATTATTCCGAGGTTTCCCTCAGCTGAATAAAATTTCTTGACGCCAATCAAGATCTTCATAGCCGATATCACGTTTGATCATCTCAGGACGTGTACATTTATTCTGGCAAGGGGGAGAACTCCTGTCCAGCAAAAGGGTTAAGCTTAACTCGATTAGATCTCTTCATGTTACTTATGACATGCATTTGTTATATTCTCACTCAATATGTATGAATATGTATGTATGTACTGCATATACTGTATACATACACACGCACGCACTGCGAGATACAAAGGCGGGATTCCACGAGCATTAGGTCCCCTTCCCGTAAAATACTAGGTAAATATGTAGGTAAGTACACACACACACACACACACACACACACACACACACACACACACACATATATATATATATATATATATATATATATATATATATATATATATATATATATATGGAAGAAAAAAATTCCAGAGCTATTTTCCATTTTTTTTTTCACCAGAGCCATTTTTTTTTAATTACCAGAGCCATTTTTTATACTTCCAGAGCCATGTTTTTGCAGGTTCGCTTTCCTTCAAACTATTGGTAGGGTAACTCATTACTCATGTGCATGAAAAATGATTTTTTTTTTTTTAACAAATCAGCCTTTAATTTTGCGGGGAGGGGGATGGGTGGGGGAAGAATAAGATACATGCAAATTTACAGGTTATCATTGTAATGAATTGATACAAACATGTCAAATTAGTTCATGGATTTCCATATGATGCAAATTACTGAGTTTCCTTGTTAAGTTGTTTAAGATCCACTTGCAGAGTTTTGTAGAATAAAATTAGTAGATTTCTGACTTTCTGCTGTTCTGCATAGTACTATACAGATCTTCTATGGTAGCAGTACAAGGTCACTATGTAATTTTCATTATTTGATATTTATCTAGTTATAGGAACCTAATAGGTTAAACCTGTTTATATGATTATTTGATTAGTCCATTAGCATGTAGTTCTCAACTTCTCATTCTCAATGCTCAGTTTACACTAGCTCTCTTAATCAGTTTTACTCACTCTTTAACTCTTGCACTTTGAATTTTTGATGATTCGATCTAGTTACTGTTATTTAGTCAATGCAGGTATTGAATTGATCTAAATTCTTCTTGTAAGACTTGTATACATTAATTGCATTTCAAAACTGCCTCCAAATATTCTGATTCTTTCCAGTTCCCACCATACCACAAACTCCTAATCCTAACCTCCTCATTCTCCATTAAGTCATTTACACCTCAATTCATACAAATAGTAAAGCATAAATCCTGTTTGATTTTTATTTCTTTGATAAGATAATCACTTGACTAAGTGATTTCTTTTTTCAAGTATCAAAGCAAGACACAAATAAATTCCATTTCATTTCTTATACTTGGAATACCAAACATTTGTTGATTTGTTTAATTTCCTCACTTGCTACCATACACGCACATGCAACTGATACGAAGCTAGGCTAGGTAAGCCCAAGATCTATATACACCAGGTCTAACCGTTTGAGCCGTTCTGCGCAGCTTCTGACGTCATCTGGTTGGTTCCGTCTTTTTTTTTTTTTTTTGTGAAACACTGAAGAAAAATGTGAAACGCCAAGGAAGACTGGAACTATTATATTTCCCCCCGTTATCTCTCTCTCTCTCTAGCTCATTGCTATTATCAGTGTGTGTGTGTGTGTATTTATATACTTGTATTTTACAGGGAGGGGACATATCGTCGTGTGTGCTTATATGTGTACACGTTCACATTGTGTGTTTATGTGCGTATGTATGTGTGTGTGTATTTATATACTTGTATTTTACGGGAAGGGGAGATATCGTCGTGCGTACACGTTCACATGTGTGTTTGTATGGGTGTGCGTGTGTGTGTATTTATATACTTGTATTATACGGGAAGGGGAGATATCGTCGTGTGTGCTTATATGTGTACACGTTCACATATATGTGTGTATGTGTGTGTGCGTGCGTGTGTGTGTGTGTGTGTTTATATACTTGTATTTTACGGGAAGGGGAGATATCGTCGTGTGTGCTTATATGTGTACACGTTCACATGTGTATGTGTGTGTGTGTGATTCACCTTGGTCTTTTGGATCACGTGTTGGACTCGTGATCAACAGCTATTTCCCTCCCGGAAGAGACCTCAGAGCTCGTATGTCCGATCTATAAACTTACACTCCCACGAGAGTTGGAGTAACGATTCGAAGCGCAGCAATACTGAAAAAAATTCAAGCTTAGGGAGGATTCGAACCAGGTATCACCGATAATTGCTTCTGCGACGTCTGAGTCTCTACCAACCGCTCCACCGAGTCTCATACTCACTTGAACGTGTGTGTGTATTTATATACTTGTATTTTACGGGAAGGGGAGATATCGTCGTGTGTGCTTATACAGTATGTGTACACGTGTGTGTGTGTGCTTATATAGTATGTGTACGTGTGTGTGTGTGTGTTTATTTGCAGGGAAACGATGAAAACTTTCATATTTGGGCGGGATAAGAACTAGGTAATGCTGTTATAGTTGGCCCAGAAACCTGAGTCCCTACCAACCGCACCACCGAGTCACTTATAAATATGTGCGTGTGTGTGTATTTATATACTTGTATTTTAAGGGAAGGGGAGATATTGTCGTGTGTGCTTATACAGTATGTGCACACGTTCACGTGTGTGTGTGTGTGTGTGTGCGCGCGCGTTTATATACTTGTATTTTATGGGAAGAGGAGATATCGTCGTGTGTGCTTATATGTGTACACGTTCACGTTTGTGTGTGTGTGTGTTTGCAGGGAAACGATGAAAATTAACATTTGGCTTACTTCCTCTTTGGTTTGAGCCACAACCCTTAATGTCACAATAAGCCATATTGTCAAGATCTCTATATACCGGTAATTACAGATCTTCATTGTCAGAATATAACTAATTGCGTGGGGCGGTGCGAGCGGAGGCAGCAACATACTTGAGTGACGCACCAGCTACAACTGACAGCGATAGGACGAGCGAACCTCACTTTGAACAGCCAGGTGACGTTCACGGGCCCGCTGCACCAACACCCTGGAAATTCGGTCGGAAGTGGTTAGACCTGGTATATATAGATCTTGGGTAAGCCATTGAACTCTAGCAGCTATACCGCGTACACATCCATACGTACATCAACATATTAAAGTTGCGTTTATGATATCGATTGATAATGCAATGATTGATCACGGGTAAGATGTGTTTACTCCCAATGGTGATGGAATTCAGGGGTTGCCAAATGATGGATTATGCATGAAAAACGTTGAATCTTGCCGCGGGAGCGATTTTTTTGTGGGGGATCGCTCCCGTTATTAGATTTGCGAGAGCGATATTGGAACTTTCCTGAGCGAAATCGCGCGTCGCTTACGTGTATTTTTTTCGCTGTATATATATATATATAATATAATATATATACAGCGAAAAAAATACACGTAAGCGAACCAACCAGGTGACGTCAGAAGCTGCGCAGAACGGCTCAAACGGTTAGACCTGGTGTATATAGATCTTGGGCTTACCTAGCCTAGCTTCGTATCAGTTGCATGTGCGTGTATGGTAGCAAGTGAGGAAATGAAACAAATCAACAACTGTTTGGTATCCCAAGTATAAGAAATGAAATGGAATTTATCTGTCTTGCTTTGATACTTGAAAAAAGAAATCACTTAGCAAAGTGATTATCTTATCAAAGAAATAAAAATCAAACAGGATTTATGCTTTACTATTTGTATGAATTGAGGTGTAAATGACTTAATGGAGAATGAGGAGGTTAGGATTAGGAGTTTGTGGTATGGTGGGAACTGGAAAGAATCAGAATATTTGGAGGCAGTTTTGAAATGCAATTAATGTATACAAGTCT
Organism: Oratosquilla oratoria; assembly: GCF_046742065.1. Taxonomy (NCBI): domain Eukaryota; kingdom Metazoa; phylum Arthropoda; class Malacostraca; order Stomatopoda; family Squillidae; genus Oratosquilla; species Oratosquilla oratoria. Next base: position 23,755,855 of record NC_134790.1, read on the forward strand.
TACAAGAAGAATTTAGATCAATTCAATACCTGCATTGACTAAATAACAGTAACTAGATCGAATCATCAAAAATTCAAAGTGCAAGAGTTAAAGAGTGAGTAAAACTGATTAAGAGAGCTAGTGTAAACTGAGCATTGAGAATGAGAAGTTGAGAACTACATGCTAATGGACTAATCAAATAATCATATAAACAGGTTTAACCTATTAGGTTGCTATAACTAGATAAATATCAAGTGATGAAAATTACATAGTGACCTTGTACTGCTACCATAGAAGATCTGTATAGTACTATGCAGAACAGCAGAAAGTCAGAAATCTACTAATTTTATTCTACAAAACTCTGCAAGTGGATCTTAAACAACTTAACAAGGAAACTCAGTAATTTGCATCACATGGAAATCCATGAACTAATTTGACATGTTTGTATCAATTCATTACAATGATAACCTATAAATTTGCATGTATCTTATTCTTCCCCCACCCATCCCCCTCCCCGCAAAATTAAAGGCTGATTTGTTTTAAAAAAAAAATCATTTTTCATGCATATGAGTAGTGAGTTACCCTACCAATAGTTTGAAGGAAATCGAACCTGCAAAAACATGGCTCTGGAAGTATAAAAAATGGCTCTGGTAATTAAAAAAAAATGGCTCTGGTGAAAAAAAGAAAGAAAAATAGCTCTGGATTTTTTTTCCATATATATATATATATATATATATATATATATATATATATATATATATATATATGTGTGTGTGTGTGTGTATTTACCTACATATTTACCTAGTATTTTACGGGAAGGGGACCTAATGCTCGTGGAATCCCGCCTTTGTATCTCGTAGTGCGTGCGTATGTATGTATACAGTATATGTAGTACATACATACATATTGAGTGAGAATATAACAAATGCATGTCATAAGTAACATGAAGAGATCTAATCGAGTTAAGCTTAACCCTTTTGCTGGACAGGAGTTCTCCCCCTTGCTAAATGGAATCGTGTGGCGTCAGCCAGAATAAATGTACACGTCCTGAGATGATCAAACGTGATATCGGCTATGAAGATCTTGATTGGCGTCAAGAAATTTTATTCAGCTGAGGGAAACCTCGGAATATTTACGGTGTTAATAAATACACCTTTAACAGATGATGGTCACGCTGACCAGTGTTTCAGAATTATTTGTTGATGTTTCTTTTAGAATTTTACTCATGATTTAGTTCAGATTAGTTTTATATGTATCCTTTTCGTTCAGCCTTGGAACCAATCGTTTTGCTGGATGTCTGAAAGTGTTGCTCTGTATTTTCGTTTTCGAGCAAGCATCTCTTTAACGAGACCAAAAGCATTCTATGAGAGGGATCTCCAAGGACTTCGGAGACGCATTTTTGAAGGTGAAGAGGACCAGATCGCAAAGTTGAAGTCTTCGGTCTGAGCGTCCTTCCAAGGCTTCTGACCAGTAAGAAGTCGGAAGAGGATGATTCCGCAAGACCAAACGTCGGCGGGCTCTCCTCTGTATCTTCCAGTAAATACTTCGGGTGCAATGTACCCTGATGTTCCACACACTTCCCACAAGTGCCTGTGTTTCTGGAACTCAACAGCCAGACCGAAGTCTCCGATTTTGAGGTCTTCGTTTGTGGACAAGAGAAGGTTCTCAGGTTTAAGGTCTCTGTGAGCCACTTTCTGGGAGTGAAGGTATTTGACCCCTGTAATCAACTGATTGAAGTAGAATTGAACTTTGTTCTCCTCCATTCCTCTTGGTTCAATTCTGTCTTCCAGTGTTCCTCCACTTACATATTCGAGATAAATGTAAACAAATTTTGTGTCCCTTTGCTCACCAAAGAAAGATACAATGTTCATGTGGTCTAGTCGTCTGTGGAGACTAATTTCCTTGACCTGACTTTTTAGACCACTCATTCTAATTGACTTTCTTGCACACTCTACTTCAGTTGTGGTATCTTTGACAAGATAAACAGAGCCAAACGAACCTCTGCCCAGCAACTTCAGTACTTCCATGTTTCTGTGATCTGATATCTTAAGTTTCTTATTTTTCGTTGAAATATCTTCTTCAAATTTCCGTTTTTTCATCTTGTGTCTATCGATTTCTTCAGTAACAATCTTGACGATCTTCAAGACACGCAAGATGTGTTCATTGGATTCCTGAAGAGTGTCTTCCATTTGTGCGGCTTGCAGGAAGACTTCTATCTCTTCGTTATAATGGATGAGGAGCACTTGTCGCTCCTGGTCGCTGCATCCACTCACGATGGCTCGAACTTTCGTTTCGAAGCCCGTGTCAAAGTCCTCGGAAGTTCTTCGTGGCCCTGGGCCACCAGCTGCTCTTGATCCTTCAGCTGTTGTGTTTTTTAATTCCATCTCTTCGCCAAACGGTGAAACCTAAAGAACTTTGAACAAAATTTATTTACGGTGAGACGTCTTTAGAGAATCCAGGATATACATTACACCAATGAAGTCCTTCCGCCCATTTTCAAACAAGTTACATTACAATCACATGTGAATGTTATCATTTATAAAATTGAAGACCATGTTTAGATTGCATTTACCAATCATAATAGATCAAATAAGGATACGTTATTGACATCATATGAATATCTGCTCTCCTGATACCCTTTTGTGAGGTCCAAATGTGATCATAGAATGCATTATATGGACCAACATTTTTATTTTATTTTCTCATTGTAGAAATCATGAAATAATTTTCATGTCTCAATGAACTCAGACATACTTTTTTAACTTAAACTTTACAGGATGTAGATAATACAATTTTCTGGTAATTGGCCCAAGCAAACCATAGTTGGTAAGGAACCTACGTCAAGAGGCGCTGAACAGCAATGGCCATAGGCGTCACCTTTGCCCTATGTGCTTTGGGGACATATTGGAACACGTAACAGCGCTGGGAATTGAAGAAAAGTGCAGGATTCGAACTCAAAACTAAGAGGGTGTGAGACCAGCACGCTTTCGATTACGTTACCAGGAAAAACCTAAGCTCTACATTAAGATTAGTCACAATGCAAAAAATACGAATATAAGATAAAGGAAAAATTACAAATATTCATTATTGTTATCAATACTAATACTAATATTATTGTTATTATTGTTATGATTATTATTATTGTTATTATTATTATTATTATTATTATTATTATTATCATTATTAGTATTATCACTATTATTATTATTATTATTATTATTATTATTATTATTATTATTATTATTATTATTGTTACTATTATTATTATTGGTGTCGTTGTCGTCGTCATCGTCATCATTGTTATTGATACTACAACAATGACTACTATACTACCGCTATTACTTTAATCACTTAAACTATTGATGACGAACCCTCACAGAAACTCAAATTCCGCAGAAACCTAGAAATCATGAGAACCCGAGTGAGAAACTCTGCTGCCATACACTAGATAATCTATTTCATTCATTCTCTCTTTCACTCCCCTCTTCTTCATATTTGCTCTTTCCCCTCTCTACCGCAGTCTCTCTCGCCTACATATGTATATAAATTCAATGTATATTTACTCTATATGGAACTCAAGTAACCACAATGCATAGGCGTGGTATACACATGGAAAAACCGGTTGAGAACTCATGATCTATGTCGCGGATGCATCTCAACAGCGTCCGAGCTGAAGTTGATTTATCCTCTCAACGGTTGAAAAGCTGGTGAGGACTTGAACCACAGCAGCTGCCTTGGGTTGGGTCTCCTCTGACAGCTGCGTGGGGCAGTTGTTCCTATTCATTTGTTGTTATTGATAATTATTACCATCGCCCACTTTTCTCATATTACTTTCGTTCCGTTTCGGTTGTGTTCTGTTTTGTTTGGTTTCCTGCACACGCGTCTTTCCTGGCCCATCCTTCATGTCTTCTTCCTCATATTTTCCTTTGTGTTATTATGATCTTGTTTATATGTTCATTTATTCATTGATACCTCCAGTGGGTTATTTCGTTTTCCCATTGAATCTTTTCTTAGGTCTTTTTAATATTTTTTCGTTCCTATCGGGTTGGGTTCTAGTGCGGATGGTTTCCGTGATACACGTCTGTCCAGGTCCTTCCTTTCCTGTCTTCTTCTTCCTCTTTTCCATCCCGTTATTATTTTACAAAGGATCACAAAGGGCGAACATACCGACAGGAGACAATTTGGTCCATAACTAGGTCAGGTGCTAAGAATAGATAAATATGTATCTTTTAATTCATTTTTCATTATTTTGTTAACCTATACTGTGGGGGGGAAAATCAGCACTAGAGCAGTTGGGCATGTTGAAAATGCAAGCAAAATGTGGAATGTCTCTGACCTAACCTAACCTGATGAATGTGAACTTGAGCATCATGTGCCAAATTAAGGAATGCTTGCCATAACGAAAGTCCTGCAAATGAATAGGAGACAGAACCCTACGAGTTTAGATCCTTGAATGTTGCAATTTTAGTAAAGACACTTAAGGTGTCAGCACACTTAGCATTTCTCGCTAGCATGCCACTTGCTTCTGCTACCTCGTTTGAATAGACACGACTTTGGTTACGACCTTTTGCTTTTGAAATCTTCAAATATCAAATTACTCGTGCGTCATCTAATAATAATAAGCTGAATGACGATTGTTCTGCACTTTGTTGAGATGTTCTTACGGAAGTCTAGTAGGTGCCAAGATAGGAGGGAGGGAGGAGAGTGGAGGGGAGTGGAATATATGTGAAATGAAATGGGTGGGAGTGATTTCCATGCCTTTTTCTTTTTGGCTACTCCCCGTGTAAGGGGGAGAAAGCCTTTGGTATATGTATGTGTATGTTTATACTCAAACGAACTAGCAAAGCAAACATGCTAACCTAGTGAGCCGCCACCTCTATGTTAGGGGAAGTTGCTAACCAGACGATTTAGTTCAGTGTTGATGGCCAACAACCGTTCTTTGGTAATATAATAATAATACTAATGATAATGATAATTATGATATTAGTAATAATCATCATAATCTATTTATATACCAAGAGTTTTTCCCCCTTATAAGGGAGGTAGCCAAGTCCATGGCACGCACCCACTCCACCCGTTCCACTCCCCTGCACCCTCTTCCATCCTTCCATCTTAGCTCCTCATGGATGACAGATCATCCCTGTACCCCGCCCACCGCCCTGGGCCAGAAGCATTATAATAATGATAATAGTAATAATGAAAATATATGAATGAAGCAGACTGCAAGAGACCATAAGGCCTACACTAGGCAGTTCCATGTCTGTTACCACCTGCCATCCTCATCCATAAAGTTGTGTAACTGTTTCTTAAAACTAATAGTTTCAGCGCTCACTACATGGTTACTAAATCTATTCCATCCGTTGACCACCCGACTAGTAAACCAATTCTTGCCTATTTCCTTCTTAAACCTAAATTTGTCCAGTTTAAATCCATTACTGCGAGTCCTGCTCTGTTATCTTAATATGATGATCTTGTTTGCGTCACCCTTGAGCCTTTGGTCCACTTGAACGCCTCTATTAGATCATCCCGTACTCTCCGTCTTTCCAGTGTAGATTAAGGTGTATAAGCCTCTCTTCGCAAGATAATTTCCTGAGCCCATGTATCAATTTGGTCATTCTCCTCTGTACTGATTCTAGTGACTGTGTGTATATATACGTTATATATATATATATTATATATATATATGTATATATGTAAATATATATATTATAACATATATGTTATATATATACGATATATATATATGTATATATATATATACATATATATATATATATATATATATATATATATATATATATATATATATATATATAACACTTTTAAAATAAAATATATATCATTTTATTTTCCAAGTGTTTTTATTAAACACGCGAGCGCGCGCGCACACACACACACACACACACACACACACACACACACACACACACATATATATATACCTATATATATACATATGTATATATATATATGTGTGTATATATATATATATATATATATATATAGACTTAGTCTGAAGATGTAATATACGAAAGTACCTTCTGTCTACAAGTTTCCCTTCTGTGGTTATTTTGCATTTTTGTATCACGGTGATGTGATTGCTTGTATATAAATACATATATGTATATACATATATACATATATATATTTATATATATGTATATATATATACATATACATATATATATATATACATATATATATATACATATATGTGTGTGTGTGTGTGTGTGTGTGTGTGTGTGTGTGTGTGTGTGTGTGTGTGTGTGTGTGTGTGCGTGTGTGTGTGTGTGTGTGTGTGTACTTACCTACATATTTACCTAGTTGTATATTACGGGAAGGGGACCTAATTCTCATGGTGTCCCGCCTTTGTATCTCGCAGTGCGTGTGTGTATGCATATATACAGTATATACATACATATTCATACATAATGAGTGAGAGTACAACAAATGAATGTCATAAGTAACATGAAGAGATCTAATCGCGTGTTAAGCTTAACCGTTTTGCTGGACAGTTCTCCCCTTTGCTGAATGAAATCGTGTGGCGTTAGCCAGAATAAATGCACAAATTGTGAGATGATCAAACGTGATATCGTTTATGAAGATCTTAGTTGGCGTCAAGAAATTTTATTCAGCTGAGGGAAACCTCGGAATAATTATGGTGTTAATGAATACACCTTTAATAGAAGGTGGTCACGCTGACCAGTGTTTCAGAATGATTTGTTGATATTTCTTTTAGAATTTTACTCGTGATTTAGTTTAGACGGGTTTTATATGTATCCTTTTCGTTCAGCCTTGGAACCAATCGTTTTGTTCGATGTCTGAAAGTGTTGCTCTGTATTTTCGTTTTCGAGCAAGCATCTCTTTAACGAGACCAAAAGCATTGTTGGACAGGGATCTCCAAGGACTTCGGAGACGCATTTTTGAAGGTGAAGAGGACCAGATCGCAAAGTTGAAGTCTTCGGTCTGAGCGTCCTTCCAAGGCTTCTGACCAGTAAGAAGTCGGAAGAGGATGATTCCGCAAGACCAAACGTCAGCGGGCTCTCCTCTGTATCTTCCAGTAAATACTTCGGGTGCAATGTACCCTGATGTTCCACACACTTCCCACAAGTGCCTGTGTTTCTGGAACTCAACAGCCAGACCGAAGTCTCCGATTTTGAGGTCTTCGTTTGTGGACAAGAGAAGGTTCTCAGGTTTAAGGTCTCTGTGAGCCACTTTCTGGGAGTGAAGGTATTTGACCCCTGTAATCAATTGATTGAAGTAGAATTGAACTTTGTTCTCCTCCATTCCTCTTGGTTCAATTCTGTCTTCCAGTGTTCCTCCACTTACATATTCGAGATAAATGTAAACAAATTTTGTGTCCCTTTGCTCACCAAAGAAAGATACAATGTTCATGTGGTCTAGTCGTCTGTGGAGACTAATTTCCTTGACCTGACTTATTTGACCACTCATTCTAATTGACTTTCTTGCACACTCTACTTCAGTTGTGGTATCTTTGACAAGATAAACAGAGCCAAACGAACCTCTGCCCAGCAACTTTAGTACTTCCACGTTTCTGTGATCTGAAATTTTAAATTTCTTGTTTTGCATTGAAACGTCTTCTTCAAATTTTCGTTTTCTCATTTGGTGTCTATCAATTTCTTCAGTAACAATCTTGACGATCTTCAAGACACGCAAGATGTGTTCATTAGATTCCTGAAGAGTGTCTTCCATTTGTGCAGCTTGCAGGAAGACTTCGATCTCTTCGTTGTAATGGATGAGGAGCACTTGTCGCTCCTGGTCGCTGCATCCACTCACGATGGCTCGAACTTTGGTTTCGAAGCCCGTGTCAAAGTCCTGTGAGGTTCCTCGTGGCCCTGGGCCACCAGCTGCTCTTGATCCTTCAGCGGTTGTGTTTTTGAATTCCATCTCTTCGCCAAACGGTGAAACCTAAAGAACTTTGAACAAAAATTATTTACGGTGAGACGTCTTTAGAGAATCCAGGATATACATAACACCAGTGAAGTCCTTCCGCCCATTTTCAAATAAGTTACATTCCAATCACATGTGACTGTAATCATTTATAAAAGTGAAGACCATGTTTAGATTGCATTTACCAATCATAATAGACTAAATAAGAATACGTTATTGACATCATATGAACATCTGCTCCCTTAATACCCTTTTGTGAGGTCCAAATGTGATCATAGAATGCATTATATGGACCAACATTTTTATTTTATTTTCTCATTGTAGAAATCATGAAATAATTTTTTTAACTTCAACTTTACAGGATATAGATAATACAGTTTTCTGATAATTGGCCCAAGCAAACCGTAGTTAGGAATCTACGTCAAGAGGCGCTGAATAGCAATGGCCAAAGCCGTCACCTTTGCCCTATGTGCTTTGGGGACATGTTGGAACAGGTAACAGCGCTGGGAATCGAAGAAAAGTGCAGGATTCGAACTCAAAACTAAGAGGGCGTGAGACCAGCACGCTTTCGATTACGTTACCGGCAAAACCTAAACTCTACATTAAGATTATATGCGAATGTAAGATAAAGGAAAAATTACAAATAGTCATTATTGTTATCAATACTAATACTAATGTTATTTTTGTTATTGTTATTATTATTTTTATTTTTATTATTATTATCATTATTATTATTATTATTATTATTATTATTATTATTATCATCATTTTTATTATAATTACTATTATTACTATTATTATTATCATTATTATTATTATTGTTATTATTATTATTATTATTATTATTATTATTATTATCATCATTATTATGTATTATTATTATTATTGGTGTCGTCGTCATCGTCATCGTCATCATCATCATTGTTATTGTTATTGTTGCAACTACGACTACTACTACTACTACCTCTACTAATATTACTTTAATCACTTAAGATATTGATCACTATCCCTCACAGACACTTAGTTCCGCAGAAACCTAGAAAACGTGAGAACCTGATTGAGAAACTGCCATACACTAGATCAGTCATTCTCAACAGAGTCAATTTTTGAGCTCGAAAAACCTCACAGGTATTGCTTCTAACTTTCACGAAAGTAATAACAAAAATGTCAAGTTAACTGTACGATTCAATATTGCTTGTGAAGATTTTTTTATTTTTTTTTATTTTTTAACCTTAGTGTTTTTCGAAGGACCAGGGGAGTTCCATAGGTGTAATCTACCCCACAAGTGGCAAAAGGTATGCCTCTGACACAAAGTAACTTTCATCAGATAGAATGTAGTTGTCCAAACTGGCTCAAAAATTGATGTATAGAATCACATAAAGATATTAGGGATTACAAAGAAAAACCACTTCTATTTCTTTATTATCTTTCTGCGTCGCTACCTAACGGTCTAGACATCTTTCAATTGTCAATTGTTTTTTTTGGGGGGGCACTGGCTTCACCCTAATCCTTACAAAATACATAGATAGTGACTGAAGAAGTCAAAGGTTGCATTGAAGAGCCATGGAAAATTCAGTAGGAGAAAAACGTTGAGAATGCGTCACTGAAACGACCCGTCTTTGAACTGGCAGGTGACCAAAATGACCCAAAATCCAAAAAATCTCAAAGGAGAAACCATAAGAATTTTGCCCTAAATCCGAAGGTGACCGATTTGGCGGGTAAATCGGAGCAGGTGACCAACATGACCCAAAATCCAAAAAATCTCAAAGGAGAAACCAAATGAATTTTGCCCAAAATCCGAAGATGACCGATTTGGTCCAAACTTTCCTCACAGGTAGAGAGTCGGACAAAGTACAAAGGAAGGTAGACATGAACAGCCTTAGCCCAAGGTCGTTGCGGTGGCACCCCCCAAAACTTGGGCCTTTTCACCCAGTATTCACTTTTGGTCCTGTGGTACCCATACCGTATCCCTGAGTGGTGTCAAATTGGACTCCACGGCAGCCCTGGACGCCCTCGACCTGTGGGTGATATGACGGGTAAATCGGAGCAGGTGACCAAAATGACCAAAAATCCTATCAAGGTGGCGTCTATGCTGGGTCCAGTGGTGTTGCTTAGGACCTCCGTGTTGCAAGTGCATGGTGATTCTTCGGAATAATGTGGTGGTCGTCCTTCCCATGTAGACTGAAAGGGGTGTGCAGTCCTCCTCTGGGCATGTGTATTTATATACTACACTCCCTTTCAGAAATTGATATCTTGAGGAGGAAGTTCATGGAGGTGTCTGGATTTAACTTCACCGTAGAGCACAGTGAAAGAGGTTCCCTCCTCTTCCTGGACGTCCTACTCAAGCAGACTAATTGTCCTTCTTTTTCTTATAGTGTCCACGTCAAAGATACCAATCCCGGACTGTGCATGAATGGAGAGAGCGAGTGTCCCCAGAGGTACAAAGACGCCACGATTAGCGCCTTTTTCAGAAGAGCCCTCAGCCACTGTTCTTCTTGGAGTGACACTCAAAAAGAGTTTGATCGGGTCCACCAACTCTTTATCAACATTGGATACACGAACCACGAGGTCCAAGCCAATCTTCGCAGAGTGATCGACAATTGGTATAAACAAACACGCCCCACCACAGTAGAACACGAAGGGACCGCAATTAAGGTGTTCTACAAAGCTTTTATGTCTACCAAATACAAGGAGGATGAGAAGATTATAAAAAACATAATCTATAGAAATGTGGTTCCCAAAAACGAAAGTGACAAATTGTCCTTCACAATCTTTTACAAAAGTAGAAAAACCTCTTCTCTACTTTTAAGGAACAACCCCGCACCAGAACCCCAGGAGGCAATCTCACGTAGTATATAAATACACATGCCCAGAGGAGGACTGCACGCCCCTTTCAGTCTACGTGGGAAGGACGACCACCACATTATCCCGAAGAATCACCATGCACTTGCAACACGGAGGGCCTAAGCAACACCACTGGACCCAGCATCGACGCCACCTTGATAGGGAGACTATGGTAAAAAACACTGAAGTTGTGGCAAAAGAAGAAGATCCACAGCGCTTGGCTATCTTGGAAGCCATCTGGATAAAGGAGCTGCAACCTGCCATTAATAGGCAAGTAAATGACTTCGCCCTCCTCTCTAGCATGAAACCTGTTCGGAGGAGCCAGATGGGCAATTCCAAGAATTCGGGGTCTCCTCCACAGAGACTTCCCATTCCCCGCCAAAGTGAAGAACATCCTGCCATTCATCGTTCCCAAAGACTGAGAAGCAGATTGGCGCCGAACCCGGGAGTGACCTCTCCGAGTAATGTTTCCATCAACCTGTGATCTCTCCTTGTGTTCGTGCTCATAAGGGTGACCTCCCCCAGTTTCTACACGGTGTCTTCTCCCCGTG